>NC_074675.1:54627345-54812238 GCF_029448725.1 Salvelinus fontinalis
TATCCTTGGAAACCAGCCCTTTGGTGGAATTTCTGAAAATGTTAATATTCATTTAAAAAATTCCCCTACGCTCTAACCACTAGGCTACCTACCGCCACCAATAGGCCTCAATGTTAATGACATCAGACAACATTAAGAGAGGTTGTGAGTTACTTAAATGTCCCCTTTCAGATTTGATGTATATTTAAAAATAGTGCTGATAAAGTTTTGACTTCGGGTAGTCAGCAGCAGCATAGTTTTATTACAGAAGCCATAACAGGATACTTACCCTTCTGAGTCTATGCTGTTTTCAGGAACCATGGCTTGGAGGGCATCGGAGTTCGCTGTGTAGACAAAGAGAGAAAAAATATGGCGTAGGGGAATTAGCGAGGAGAACGAGCAAGCGACATCAAAAGGGTGAAACATTTATTGGAATATGGTTGCAGCCGATAAGCCCCAAACACAATTAAACGGTGCACTGCATTCAATTAACGGGAGCACAGTCAGTCCTGGGAATATAACCTCTGGTAGGCTGTGTGCAAGCACAGGAAACAATGCCTTATGAAAACAACAGCGTCTCCCTGAAATGTAGGACACATTAGGGCTATAATTAATAAGCCATTACTAAGTATGAAAACAGAAAGTATGGCACAAGAGCATAACAGTGGACAGGTTATTTTATTTATTTATTTTTAATTGTACTTATCAACATGACTTTCAAAGAAAAAATGTTACGTGTAAATTACATCATTAATAATCTAGAAGAAACAAGGGCAAGTGTCAATGTGGTTCAAGGACACCTGATTAGCGGTAGAGGCACATAGTGCCTTCGGAAATTATTCAGACCCCTTGACTTTTTCCACATTTTGTTGCGTTTAAAAACTCTTAAATTGTTAGTTTTTTCCCCCCTTCAGCAATCTACACACAATACCCCATAATGGCGTCCCAATACCCCATAATGGCGTCCCAATACCCCATAATGGCGTCCCAATACCCCATAATGGCGTCCCAATACCCCATAATGGCGTCCCAATACCCCATAATGGCGTCCCAATACCCCATAATGGCGTCCCAATACCCCATAATGGCGTCCCAATACCCCATAATGGCGTCCCAATACCCCATAATGACGTCCCAATACCCCATAATGACGTCCCAATACCCCATAATGACATCCCAATACCCCATAATGACATCCCAATACCCCATAATGACATCCCAATACCCCATAATGACATCCCAATACCCCATAATGACATCCCAATATCCCATAATGACAAAGCAAAAACAGTTTCAGAAATAATTGCCAAATATTTCAAATTTAAAAACAGAAATACCTTATTTAGTTAGGTATTCAGACCCTTTGCTGTGAGACTCGAAATTGAGCTCAGGTGCATCCTGTTTCCATTGATCATCCTTGAGATGTTTTTACAACTTGGAGTCCACCGGTGGTAAATTCAATTGATTGGACATGATTTGGAAAGGCACACACCTGTCTATATAAGGTCCCACAGTTGACAGTGAATGTCAGAGCAAAAAACAAGCCATGAAGTCAAAGGACTTGTCCCCAAGAACACAGTGGCCTCAATGATTCTTAAATGGAAGAAGTTTGGAACCACCAAGACTCTCCCTAGACCTGAGCAATTGGGGGAGAAGGGCCTTGGTCAGGGAGGTGACCAAGAACCTGATGGTCACTCTGACAAAGCTCTCGAGTTCCTCTGTGGAGATGGTTGTCCTTCTGGAAGGTTCTCCCATCTCTGCAGCACTCTACCAATCAGGTCTTTATGGTAGAGTGGCCAGACGGAAGCCACTCCTCAGTAAAAGACACATGATAGACCACTTGGAGTTTGCCAAAAAGGCACCTAAAGACTCTCAGACCATGAGAAACAAGATTCTCTGGTCTGATGAAACCAAGATTGAACTCTTTGGCCTGAATGCCAAGCGTCACATCTGGAGGAAACCTGGCACCATCCCTACAGTGAAGCATGGTGGTGGCAGCATCAAGCTGTGGGGATGTTTTTCAGCAGCAGGGACAGAGAGACTAGTCAGGATCGAGGGAAAGATGAACGGAGCAAAGTACAGAGAGATCCTTGATGAAAACATGCTCCAGAGTGCTCAGGACCTCAGACTGGGGTGAAGGTTCACCTTCCAACAGGACAACGACCCTAAGCACACAGCCAAGACAACGCAGGAGTGGCTTCGGGACAAGTCTCTGAATGTCCTTGTGGCCCATCCAGAGCCCGAACCCGATCAAACATCTCTTGAGAGACCTGAAAATAGTTGTACAGCGACGCTCCCCATCCAACCTGACAGAGTTTGAGAGGATCTGCAGAGAAGAATGGGAGAAACTCCCTAAATACAGGTGTGTCAAGCTTGTGGCGTCATACCCAAGATGACTCAAGGTTGTAATCGCTGCCAAAGGTGCTTCAACAAAGTACTGAATAAAGGGTCTGAATACTTATGGAAATGTAATATTTCAGCTTTTTATTTTAAATAAATTACCCCAAAATTAAAATAAATAAAAAAAAACTGTTCATGCTTTGTCATTATGGGGTATTGTGATGTCATTATGGGGTATTGTGATGTCATTATGGGGTATTGTGTGTAGATTGATGAGCGGAGAAAAAAAAAGCAATGTTATCCTTTTTAAAATAAGGCTGTAATGTAACAAAATGTGAAAAGGTCAAGGGGTCTGAATACTTTCTGAAGGCACTGTATTGGCCAACACTTCAGTGGAGAATAACTAAACCCATAAAGATGAGGAAAGACGTGTGGAAACGTCGGAGTCACCTCCGACCGGACTTCACATGACCATGTGTACGTCCTGTTTCCTCTAGTCGGTCAAAATAAGCCCGATTTCCCACAAACTAGGACTGTGTACTACCCTAGAAGCCTACCATCATATTAAAATGGCTTATCATGACCAGAGGGCATTTCAACACACCTTTGTGACCACCTGGAAGGAAGGAGAGTATAAATCAGTATTACGTCCCTCAGGGTTTGTGCAGCATGCCAACGTGATCAGGAAAAGGCTTTGACTTCCTGTTTCCTCATAAATCAGGAAATACGGCCCTATCAAGACTGACTCGCAGAATGTAGGCGTGTGCACGTGCGTAGGTCACCTAATGAGGGTGAGTCAATGGCACGGTACAGTTGATGTCAATATACTAGTGATAACCTTGTTATACAATAGGATGATGGGTAATTCCACCATTGTAGGAAGCTACTGTGTTTACAATCTATTGTAACCATACAGCAGCTCCAGTAATTAGTGTACCATGTAGAACCACAGACCTACTCACCTCCCACCGGATGTTAAACAGGGACACACACACACACACACACCTCCTCCTGTAGCTTCAGAGTGTGAAAGACAGTGTGACGGGAGAGGGACACAGCTCAGCACCAAGTGGTCTGATATAATCATGAGAACTGTTTAGTGATTCATAGACACTAGTTATAGTATTGTTGTCAGTAGAGTGGTATATAGACACTAGTTATAGTATTGTTGTCAGGAGGAGACAGTAGTGGTATATAGACACTAGTTATAGTATTGTTGTCAGTAGAGTGGTATATAGACACTAGTTATAGCATTGTTGTCAGGAGGAGACAATAGAGTGGTATATAGACACTAGTTATACTATTGTTGTCAGGAGGAGACAGGAGTGGTATATAGACACTAGTTATAGTATTGTTGTCAGGAGGAGACAGTAGAGTGGTATATAGACACTAGTTATAGCATTGTTGTCAGGAGGAGACAGTAGAGTGGTATATAAACACTAGTTATAGTATTGTTGTCAGGAGGAGACAGTAGTGGTATATAGACACTCGTTATAGTATTGTTGTCAGGAGGAGACAGTAGTGGTATACAGACACTAGTTATAGTATTGTTGTCAGGAGAGAGGAGACAGTAGAGTGGTATACAGACACTAGTTATAGTATTGTTGTCAGGAGGAGACAGTAGTGGTATATAGACACTAGTTATAGTACTGTTGTCAGTAGAGAGGAGACAGTAGAGTGGTATATAGACACTAGTTATAGTATTGTTGTCAGTAGGAGACAGTAGTGGTATATAGACACTAGTTATAGTATTGTTGTCAGGAGGAGACAGTAGAGTGGTATATAGACACTAGTTATAGCATTGTTGTCAGGAGGAGACAGTAGAGTGGTATATAGACACTAGTTATAGTATTGTTGTCAGTAGGAGACAGAGTTATCCACTATCCATAAACACTCAGTGGTTACTATATTGTTGCCTAGTTACCTTCATTCTGCATGATGTAATGAACAATCTGTCCCACGGTGTCGTCGTTGCCCTCGCTGTAGGTGTCGTTCAGCTCTGTAGAGAAACACACATTTACAAAAAAAAAAAAAAAAGAGCTCAATAAAACACTGGAACACATTAGTCATCGTCGACATGAAAAGGCTTTCCCTAACATTCATCAGAAAGGCAAACATGCTACCAGAGATGAAAAGGTACCTGACCAGACAGATGTTTCATCATTGTAGGGCATTTATGTAATACACTATGGGTCTGTCACAACACACACAGTTAGGGCTGGGCGATATGGCCAAAATATCATATTGGATATCAAAATTGGACTGTAATTTGTTTTTGAATAATACAAGTTCTAAATTGGCTTTATGAGTAGTGAGTGATCCCTAGGGTGGCAACACATACATTAAGTGATTTTAAATGAGTCTTTATCCATTCTGATTGTTTTATACTGTTAAATTCAACCCAAAATCATTTTATCAATTTCTGCATTTCCTGCACTCATTTGAGATTATTTCCACACTGCCACATAGAGCTGCATAATATGGGCAAATAATCTAGGAGTTATTTTTAACCAAATGTTGCAATTTGACTTGCGATTTAGAGCAAAACACTTCGGTGAACTGTTGGAATCATGGAAATAGAATGATTATTCTAAAATTAGAATATATCCGTAAAAATATATTAGAAAAGTGTGCACTTTGAATACAGTGCTTGAAATGACAAGGAATGAAAATCCCAGGGACGAGTTAGTGTGAAGGGTAGGAACCAAAGTGTTGATAAGTGTTTTCTAGGGGACCCTATAATCTTTGGCTACATTTAATTCTCATAGCTACTTCATGTAGCTAACATATTTTGCTTTGTGTATTCCTCTTTGATTTAGAAGATACTGTGGAACAAACATGCTGATTTTAGGTCTATACCATCCTTGGTATTATAAGGCTGTATAGTGAATTACATTTATTAGCTAGCGATTAGCATTAGCAGCTAACAAGATTTAGGCCCAACTTGCTAAGAAAAGAAACTAGCCATTTCCAAACTAGTGTAATTATAGAATGATGGTTGATTTACATTAAGAAGCAAAGTGAAAACGGCATTGTTGGTGTCAGCAATGTTACCATGTAGACGGAACACAAGTGTCTCGTAGTTGAGGACCATCTAATGCGCTCTGAGAAACAGGGGGCGGGGCTAGGTCGGTGTGGAAAGTAGCATATATATATATACACACACACACACACACACACACGAGAGAGCGCGCGAGAGACGTTACACACTGCGTATCACTTTTAACAAACCAAACATTCAAATACCGGTATAGAAAGTAAAGTAAAAACCCAAACCGGTCCGTGCATCACTACCGGTACACGGTAAAATACGGTATACCGACCAGCCCTACACATGGTATATTAAGTTCCTCATATTAAGGACATTCCTTATAACACCATAGCAAGGACCTATTGGTATTGTTGTAGTAAACTGGAGCAGAAGTAACAGATGAGGGCTGTCTACACAACGCGCACAGTGTACACACACACCTACACAGTAGATACACACTGTACACCTATGCATACACACACACCCCTCTCAAGAGCCATAACCTTCCTGTCCAACTGTTCCATGAGTCCGTGAGACATACATATCTGATACCTGAGGATAAGCCTTAGGATTGAATGGGGCTTAAAGGATAAATGACACTCTGGTAGATGGGCTACTAGCCTGTCTTTGTTTTGCGTGGAAGGTCTGTTGCCTGGGTGACCCAGGGGAAGGTCTGTTGCCTGGGTGACCCAGGGGAAGGTCTGTTGCCTGGGTGACCCAGGGGAAGGTCTGTTGCCTGGGTGACCCAGGGGAAGGTCTGTTGCCTGGGTGACCCAGGGGAAGGTCTGTTGCCTGGGTGACCCAGGGGAAGGTCTGTTGCCTGGGTGACCCAGGGGAAGGTCTGTTGCCTGGGTGACCCAGGGGAAGGTCTGTTGCCTGGGTGACCCAGGGGAAGGTCTGTTGCCTGGGTGACCCAGGGGAAGGTCTGTTGCCTGGGTGACCCAGGGGAAGGTCTGTTGCCTGGGTGACCCAGGGGAAGGTCTGTTGCCTGGGTGACCCAGTGGAAGGTCTGTTGCCTGGGTGACCCAGTGGAAGGTCTGTTGCCTGGGTGACCCAGTGGAAGGTCTGTTGCCTGGGTGACCCAGTGGAAGGTCTGTTGCCTGGGTGACCCAGTGGAAGGTCTGTTGCCTGGGTGACCCAGTGGAAGGTCTGTTGCCTGGGTGACCCAGTGGAAGGTCTGTTGCCTGGGTGACCCAGTGGAAGGTCTGTTGCCTGGGTGACCCAGTGGAAGGTCTGTTGCCTGGGTGACCCAGTGGAAGGTTTGTTGCCTGGGTGACCCAGTGGAAGGTCTGTTGCCTGGGTGACCCAGTGGAAGGTCTGTTGCCTGGGTGACCCAGATGAAGGTCTGTTGCCTGGGTGACCCAGATGAAGGTCTGTTGCCTGGGTGACCCAGATGAAGGTCTGTTGCCTGGGTGACCCAGATGAAGGTCTGTTGCCTGGGTGACCCAGATGAAGGTCTGTTGCCTGGGTGACCCAGAGGATGGTCTGTTGCCTGGGTGACCCAGTGAAGGTCTGTTGCCTGGGTGACCCAGATGAAGGTCTGTTGCCTGGGTGACCCAGATGAAGGTCTGTTGCCTGGGTGACCCAGATGAAGGTCTGTTGCCTGGGTGACCCAGATGAAGGTCTGTTGCCTGGGTGACCCAGTGGAAGGTCTGTTGCCTGGGTGACCCAGATGAAGGTCTGTTGCCTGGGTGACCCAGTGGAAGGTCTGTTGCCTGGGTGACCCAGTGGAAGGTCTGTTGCCTGGGTGACCCAGTGGAAGGTCTGTTGCCTGGGTGACCCAGTGGAAGGTCTGTTGCCTGGGTGACCCAGTGGAAGGTCTGTTGCCTGGGTGACCCAGTGGAAGGTCTGTTGCCTGGGTGACCCAGTGGAAGGTCTGTTGCCTGGGTGACCCAGTGGAAGGTCTGTTGCCTGGGTGACCCAGTGGAAGGTCTGTTGCCTGGGTGACCCAGTGGAAGGTCTGTTGCCTGGGTGACCCAGTGGAAGGTCTGTTGCCTGGGTGACCCAGTGGAAGGTCTGTTGCCTGGGTGACCCAGTGGAAGGTCTGTTGCCTGGGTGACCCAGTGGAAGGTCTGTTGCCTGGGTGACCCAGTGGAAGGTAATGTAGCACCTCGCATTATCGGCATATTCAACAGCATTTAAGTAATATATTACCTTCAGTGTTATCTTGTGATCAAGCCATCCATGTTTTGTGATTATTGCTGTCGTAAAAATATGATTAATACATCTTGTGAGAAAGTGATAAGTGTAATACTAAAATCTAATTGAGTATGAAAAATGTAGGTTAAAAGATGGATAGTAAATTATATGTGGTCTGTCATGCAGTCAAATTGTACAATATACAGCGTGTCCCACAAAATGTGTGTGCAGTTGAAGTCATAAGTTTACATACACTTAGGTTGGAGTCATTAAAACCCATTTTTCAACCACTCCACAAATGTCTTGTTAACAAACTATAGTTTTGGCAAGTCGGTTAGGACATCTACTTTGCGCATGACAAGTCATTTTTCCAATAATTGTTTATTTCACTGTATCACAATTCCAGTGGGTGAGAAGTTACCATACACTAAGTTGACTTTGCCTTTAAAAACAGCTTGGACAACTCCAGAAAATTATGTCATGGATTTAATCAAATCAAATGTTACTTGTCACACACACATGGTTAGCAGATGTTAATGTGAGTGTAGCGAAATGCCTGTTCCGACCATGTAGTAATATCTAACAAGTAATCTAACAATTTCACAACAACTACCTTTTACACACAAGTATAAAGGAATTAATAAGAATATGTACATATAAATATATGGATGAGCGATGGCCGAACGGCATAGTCATGATGCAGCAGATGGTATAGAGTACAGTATAAACATATGAGATGAGTAGCGTATGTAAACATCATATAAAGTGACACATTTATTACATCCAATGTTTAATTATTAAAGTGGCTAGAGATTTGAATCAGTATGTTGGCAGCAGCCACTGAATGTTAGTGATGGCTGTTTAACAGTCTGATGACCTTGAGATAGAGACTGAAAAACAGCTTCTCGGGCCCAACTTTGATGCACCTGTACTGACCTCGCCTTCTGGATGATAGCGGGGTGAACAGGCAGTGGCTCGGGTGGTTGTTGTCCTTGATCTTTTTGGCCTTCCTGTGAAGGCCTGTAGGTGTCCTGGAGGGCAGGTAGTCTACCCCTGGTGATGCGTTGTGCAGACCTCACTACCCTCTGGAGAGCCTTACTGTTGTGGGCAGAGCAGTTGCCGTACCAGGCGGTGATACAGCCCGACAGGATGCTCTCGATTGTGCATCTGTAAAGGTTTGTGAGTGTTTTTGGTGACAACCAAACTTCTTCAGCCTCCTGAGGTTGAAAACGCACTGTTGCGCCTTCTTCACCACGCCGTCTGTGTGGGTGGACCATATCAGTTTGTCCGTGATGTGTACGCTGAGGAACTTAAAAACGTTCCACCTTCTCCACTACTGTCCCGTCGATGTGGATAGGGGGGTGCTCCCTCTGCTGTTTCCTGAAGTTCACGATCATCTTGTTTGTTTTGTTGACGTTGAGTGAAAGGTTATTTTCCTGACACCACACTCCGAGGGCCCTCACCTCCTCCCTGTAGGCCGTCTCGTTGTTGTTGGTAATCAAGCCTACCACTGTAGTGTCATCTAACAACATGGCTTTAGAAGCTTCTGATTGACTAAAATTATGTCAATTAGCCTATTGGAGGTGTACCTATAGATGTATTTCAAGGCCTACCTTCAAACTCGGTGCCTCTGCTTGACATCACGGAAAAATCAGTCAAGACCTCAGAAAAATAAATTGTAGGCCTCCACAAGTCTGGTTCATCCTTGGGAGCAATTTCCAAACGCCTGAAGGTACCACGTTTATCTGTACAAACAATAGCACGCAAGTATAAACACCATGGGACTACGCAGCCGTCATACCGCTCAGGAAGGAGACGCGTTCTGTCTCCTAGAGATGAACGTACTTTGGTGCAAAAAGTGCAAATCAATCCCAAAACAACAGCAAAGGACCTTGTGAAGATGCTGGAGGAAACAGGTACAAACGTATCTATATCCACAGTAAAACAAGTTCTATATCGACATAACCTGAAAGGCTGCTCAGCAAGGAAGAAGCCACTGCTCAAAAACCGCCATGAAAAAGCCAGACTACGGTTTGCAACTGCACATGGGGACAAAGGTCGTACTTTTTGGAGAAATGTCCTCTGGTCTGATGGAACAAAAATAGAACTGTTTGGCCATAATGACCATCGTTAAGTTTGGAGGAAAAAAGGGGGAGGCTTGCAAGCCAAAGAACACCATCCCAAACGTGAAGCACAGGGGTGGCAGCATCATGTGGGGGTCCTTTGCTGCAGGAGGGCATGGTGCACTTCACAAAATAGATGGCGTCATGAGGAAGGAACATTATGTGGATATATTGAAGCAACATCTCCAGAAAGTAGTCAGGAAGTTAAAGCTTTGTCGCAAATGGGCGTGGCAAAAAGCATACTTCCAAAGTTGTGGCAAAATGGCTTAAGGACAACAAAGTCAAGGTATTGGAGTGGTCATCACAAAGCCCTGACCTCAATCCCATAGAACATTTGTGGGGTGAACTAAAAAAGCGTGTGCAAGCAAGGAGGCCTACAAACCTGACTCAGTTACACCAGCTCTGTCAGTAGGAATGGGCCAAAACTCACCCAACTTATTGTGGGAAGCTTGTGGAAGGCTACTCGAAACGTTTGACCCACGTTAAACAATTTAGAGACAATGCTACCAAATACGAATAGAGTGTATATAAACTTCTGACCCACTGGGAATGTGATGAAAGATATAAAAGCTGAAATAAATAATTCTCTACTATTCTGACATTTCACATTCGTAAAATAAAGTGGTGATCCTAACTGACCTAAGACAAGGAATTTTTACTAGGATTAAATGTCAGGAATTGTGAAAAACTGAGTTTAAATGTATTTGGCTAAGGTGTATGTAAACTTCCAACTTTGTGTGTGTGTGTGTGTGTGTGTGTGTGTGTGTGTGTGTATATATATATTTCATTCAATGCAGTTTATGTAAATTAAGTTTCCAAAACCTATTTAAAAAAAACTCAAACGACTTTTTGTTTTACCTCTCAAAGCCTAACTTACATAAACTACAATGAAAAACGGTGTCTTCAGTCTCAAAACGTACTGTTATTTTCCAGGCCATTTAAAATGTAGAGCTCGAGGTAATTTAATCCTCCAACCGCCAGAGAGTGTCTGACGTTAGGGGGTGTCCGATGTTGGGGGGGGGGGGGGATGAGCTACACTTCCTGTGTTCAAGATAAGACACTCATGGTATATGTGTAACGGATGTGAAATGGCTAGCTAGTTAGCGGTGGTGCGCGCTAATAGCGTTTCAATCGGTTACGTCTCTCGCTTTGAGGCCTTGAAGTAGTGGTTCCCCTTGCTCTGTAAGGGCCGCGGCTTTTGTGGAGCGATGGGTAACGACGCTTCGTGGGTGACTGTTGTTGATGTGTGCAGAAGGTCCCTGGTTCGTGCCCGGGTCGGGCGAGGGGACGGACTAAAGTTATACTGTTACATATGGACAGCTGCTACATCATTAAACAGTACACATACACATTGCTGTGGCAGGTTCTGTTGAAACAGGGAGGTAGTTGCTAAACTTGTCCAATTGGAAGAACACAGATTTTGACTTCCCATTGCAAAAGGTTTTGCCACGTTGTGCGCAACTGAACAAAACCCAGCCCTTAGATTAAATGATTAACGTATATTATCAATATATCACGTTGTGAAACACTTTTTAAAAATTGCCTTTTCCTCCCCTAACCCAGCTACAGTGACCCCCCTTTCCCCCCCATTCCCCTCTCCAGTAACCCTCCCCCATTCCCCTCTAAACCCATCTACAGTAAACCCCCCCCTTTCCTTCTCTAACCCTGGTTGACTCAGAATTGAACCAGGAAGTGGAGTGTAAAATAAACAGGGTTCTTTCCAACTCTTTTGTCTCTAAACAATGTGGAAAGAGGGGTTGGGCCTGGAGGGACTAGAAGTTTCAGACAGTCGTGGCTAAAATGTACATTTTGATCCACCAGCTACTGTAGCAGGTAGATTTCAAAAAATGAATCTACCAGCCACTCAGATGTTTTCCCAGTCAAAATATTGTTTCACCATAATTGCATCAACAACAAAATATGAGCATGCTTGGTAATGTTTCTAAAACAAGAAGTATTAGTAGGAAGTAATATTGCTCAATTTCATAAAATGTTTTGTGACGCGAGTATTTTAACCATAATAGAGACAAGACAAAATGTTCTGCTGCCCCTTTAAGGGCGGGAGGTTACCACGGCAACAGGGCCACTCGAGTTCTGTCACGTGTGTCAGAGATTTAGGATCTGACTAGGGCGTCTCTTCACTATCAAGTTGAAGCAGCAGACTCAAACTAACGTTGAAAAACCGACCTTGTGAACAAAGCAATGTAAATGGACAAGAAACACTTTAGCGAAAGTCTCACTTTGTAGACCTTCGAGGAAACTTGATCAACGTGTGATCAGCGCCTCCAAAAATGCCCCTATATCGCGCGTCACTCAGTGCGCACAGATCCCAGTTGCTGCGTAGGCTGGGTTATATACTTCGTCTTTCTTTGTGCAATTCGCAGCTATGGAACAAAACAGCAGAAAAACTTTAATAACAGCTGCATGATTCTAACCCAAACATGTTCTCATACTTGACTTTCTTTTTTTAATTCGCGAATGTAATGCTCGCACTGTTGCAAATTGACCACCAGCCAATGGACATTCTTACCCGCCAATACCTAAATCTACCCGCAAGTAGGTGTTAATGTGTTAATGTTATGCCCTGCAGACAGCACAGTAAAGGCCCAACCTCGAATGGGAATGCCATAGTCCTGTTAGACAGAACCTCCCCATTCTGTAGGTGAGAGTGGAAAGAAAATTACCTTAAAACCCTTTACAGACTGCGGTCTCAACCTTCCTTTAGGAAAGACCGGGCGTGCAGCTCATGGCTTTAATAAGAGAGAGAGAAAGAAAGAAAGAAAGAGAGAGAGAGAAAGAAAGAGAGAGAAAGAGAGAAAGAGAGAAAGAGAGAAAGAGAAAAAGAGAGAAAGAGAAAGCGAGAGAGAGAGAGAGAGACTGAAAGAACAGGTGAGAGAGAGAACACATTCTTTCATACTAGCAGAGGCTGCTACACCCGATGTCACAGGAAGGCTAAAAAAGATCATCGAGGACAACAACCACCCGAGCCACTGTCTGTTCACCCCGCTACAATCCAGAAGGCGAGGTCAGTACAAGTGCATCACAAAGCTGGGACCGAGAGACTGAAAAACAGCTTCTATCTGAAGGCCATCAGACTGTTAAATAGCCATCACTAGCACAGAGGCTGCTGCCCTATATACACAGACTTGAAACCACTGGCCACTAATATTTGGAACATTAGTCACTTTTAATGTTGACATATTTTGCATTACTCATCTCATGTATATGCTGTATCTTAGTTTATGCTGCTCTGACATTTCTAGTCCAAATATTTACATATTCCATTCCTTTAGATTGTGTGAATTGTTAGATATTCCTGCACTGTTGAAGCTAGAAACACAAGCATTTCTCTACACCCGCAATGACATCTGCTAAACACGTGTATGTGACCAATAACATTAGATTAGATCGTCTTCCATGGAGCTCAGGTGTATTTCCCCTCCACGTGGTGGTGTTGTAACTCAGGAACCACACAATTCCAGAGCCTTAAAGTCTAAACTTGAGGTAGTGGTGAGGGTGCATACTTTTTCTCACTTTCATCGTCTCGGTCCACGCCAGGACATGTTGACGGGCTCCCGAGTAGCGCAGCGGTTTAAGGCACTGCATCTCAGTACTAGAGGCGTCACTACAGACCTTGGTTCGATCCCGGGCTGTATCACAACCGGCCGTGATTGGGAGTCCCGTAAGGCGGCGCACAATTGGCCCAGCATCGTCCAGGTTAGGGGAGGGCCGTCATTGTAAAATAATAATTTGTTCTTAACTGACTTGCCTAGTTAAAAACATTTAAACGTTGCATTCACTTGGTTATACAAAGTACCATTCCTTCCCATATGCAGTCATACAGTAATAACACTGGAATGGTCCATTACTATTGGAGTAGGTGGGAGTATTTGGCTTGATGACTCTGACCTCACTACCATTCTCTGACTCGTAGTTCTATGACATGATAGAATCCCCCCTCCACCTAAATGGTATTGACCAGAGGAGTGAAGATTAAACCAGTGGCAGGAAACGTTGCCAGTTAACAGAATGACAACGTTCACAATTGTTGAGAAACTATTGCGACATCTTGATTATCTTTCGAGACAAACGAAACGCTCTGTACCGTATATCTTGGTCGCTCAGGAAATCTAAAAACACTCAACAATAAGGTTCTATGTCGCAGTAGTGAAAGTGCTTACAAGGAACATCCAACCGAATAGTCTTCACCAGGGTTTCTCCCAATAGACCTTGGGCCTTCAGTAGACCTAAGAGGCTTTAAAAATAAAATGAAAAAGGCACCCCATCTCAATGCATAACTCCCTACTCAAGTCATGACTGACTACAGCAACAACCAGAACAATAGCATAGAGAACCAAATTTGTCCGAAATGTCCCGTAAGTTAACAAGTGAATTTGAGTGACGAGTTATTGTGTACAGAGGAACATGACCCATTAAGTTTCAAATCCCGGTTGGCATATGAACCCCTAAATGAGAAAATATTAAATCTCTCACCTGTACACATCTCCAGTTCCTTCTTTTCCGCCTCTGCTACCCGGGCCGCCTCCTCATCCTCAGCCTCGGTGGTGCAGCGGTAACCCTTCCTCTTCAGGACGTGACACACCAAGACCCCCAGGAGACCCAGGAGGAAGAAGACCGGCACCAGGACGAAGGCTATGTAGTCTGGGTTCACATGGTCGTCTCCTGCACGGCTGCCTCCCCCCGCTGTCTGACCCGCTAGAAAGCAGACAGGGGGAGGACAGGTGGTAGATGGGAGAGATTGAAAAAGGGGATATGGATAGAGGTGATGAGAAGGGAGAGATTGAAAAAGGGGATATGGATAAAGGTGATGAGAAGGAGAGAGAGAGAGAAAAAGGGTGGGATGAGAGAAAGATGTGAGGAGATTATGATGGTTCAATGTGGGCCCAGTGAGTGTGAGAGAGTAGGTCTTGGTAAATAAGAGTAGCCATTTCCTCTATGGATGTCCCTGAAAGTTGAATATCATAAGCCCTGGTCTCTACATAGTGACACAGCTAAGGAATACGCCACACACACACACACACACCTCAAACTATGTTCTAGGAGAAAACAATCATTGAGGAAACCCATAGTATCCTCATCAATTTGTCCTTTTTTCCATTCAGGAACAGTAACAATAAAACAATACCAGATTATATCAAAGTTGATCAGTTACTGAAAAGTGAGGAAGGGGGAACTCAAAAATGGCACAGAGAGTAGGTTTATGTCAAAAGGACAGTAACAATATAAAACCATACCAGATGAGGAAAAAAGGGGAAGAAGGAATGGAAGATGGAAAAATAAGACAGTTAAATATTGACAAGAGATGAACAAAATGGATAATGCATGTGTGGTAACCACAAGACACTCCATTAGTCATCATTCAATTTATTACCTAGTCACCACTGATAACATGTCACATTTTGACTCATACTCTGAGTTGCACCAGATATTCCTACTAGTCAGCAAAGGGAGGATTTAAGCTCTAGTCAGAACTGAACTCAACGGTCACTCAGGTGATAATGAAAGTCGACAGTGCTTTCATGTTTCCTCGCTCGCTGGATAAAAAAGTGCTGTCCCATATTTCTCTCCCCAGCGCGGCGGGCTGTCATGTCCGCTGACAGCCCTTTAATGGCCAAGAGAGGAGGGAGAAAGACAGAGACAGAATGTCAGTATCACCAGGGAGACTGCTGACTCCAAGGAGGCTGTAATCCCGGTAACTTTCCAGCTCTCCCTCCTCGTCTCTCGCTCCATTGTTCTTTTCCCTCAACATACTCTCTCTGGGAAAGTTTTCATTGGAGAGAACGAGGGAAGCAGAAAGAGGGAGATCTGCAAGACACAGAGCAGGACTGTGGTGAAGGCAGTGTTTATCAGGCCAGTTGGTAGGCAGTGTTTATCAGGCCAGTTGGTAGGCAGTGTTTATCAGGCCAGTTGGTAGGCAGTGTTTATCAGGCCAGTTGGTAGACTTGTTTATCAGGCCAGTTGGTAGACTTGTTTATCAGGTCTTTAAGGGCCGTTGATTGGACGGGGGCCGGCCATCCCTGTGCCATCAGGAATGGAGTGACACACACACACCGCAAGGTCTCTTTAGTTTGGGGAAATCTTTCCACTTCCTCTGTGACTGAGGCCAAAACCACAAGGTGCCCCCCCCCCCACAAAAACCTTTATAGCTTGGTTCCATGTTCTTCTTCCATGTTCAGAGCTGAAATAACTGGGGATTGTTTGGTCCCACATTCCTAGTGCGCAATGATTGTTTCAGATTATTTTGTGCCCAATAGAAATGAATGGTAAATAATGTATTGTGTCATTTTAGAGTCACTTTTATTGTAAATAAGAATAGAATATGCTTCTAAACATTTCTACCTTCATGTGAATGTTACCATGGTTACAGATAATCCTGAATTAATCATAAATAATGAGTGAGAAAGTTAGTGGGTCAAAGATCATACCCTTAAATCAAGGGTGTCAATTTCAGACCCCACTGTCTTACATATTCCTGACTGACTCTGGCTCACAGGAGGGAAAGATATGGGGGGGTCAAAGGTTACAGTGCGTATCTTCCCCCGTCTTCTCCTGACGTTCCCCACGTGAGACATTCCACCCAGTGCCACATGAAGCAGACAATCGGGTCATTGTGTTTCCTCCTGTGTGTATCCCGTCTGTGTGAGAGGGAGTGAGAGCGTGTCTAGTGACTGTGTGTGTGTGTGTGTGTGTGTGTGTGTGTGTGTGTGTGTTCTATGTGATGGTGTCTACATGTGACCGTACGATGTACAAACATACCACTTTCAGTGGGTGTGTATGTCTTTGTGTTTCTCCCCCCCCCCCCATTGTCCCTCTCCCCTGAAGCATGATGGATCTGACTGTGGTCTACTCTGAACACCACTGACCACTCTGTCTGACGAGTTCTTTCTCTCTGTTCTCCTTCATAGGATGTCAGTGGGCAGAGCTGCGAGGGCCGTCCGTGAAATGGGACACAAATACACCTCCCCCCCCCCCCAATACAGAGGAGACTCTCCACACAGGCATACTGTTGGTTGTGGCCTTTTGGTGGCGTCTTTGTGTTTTGTTTGTTCTGGCACTCACACTACATTGTTACCTGGATATAGTTAACAAAGACAGTTATTTCTCCATCTTCGCGCTGTCTTCCCCTTTGTTACGGGCTACGAGCCGGTTCGTGACACATGCCTTAACCCGGGGTCACGACCCCCAATAGACCCTTAGAGTATCCATCTCAGTTATCTGCCAACAGATCCAGGGGGGGGGGGGGGGGGGGGGGGGGTCAAGATATGGATGTCTGTCGTACCACATCAGAACCCAAAATATACCCTATTTTACTCCAATGTTTATTTACATATATTTTGTTGACAAACACTGTATAGCCTCAAAACCTAGTTACAACTATAATTTGTTATATCATGGATGGTCAGTCCTTGCATCCATATCGCGGTGTATTAATTTTAGAATGGTTACATTTCTCCTGCCCCATCCCTCACTTTACACAAAATGCCTGATTGGATTAAACTACACACAATGAATGGACAGTTTAGGGGTGCATTTCAATAGTCTAAAGAGGCTTCCTCACCTCGTCTCCTTTTAATATATTTTATGATAACATCTTACCTCCATCTAACATGTTCTCCTTCTCTAACCTCCACAACAGCAGGTCCCAGAGCATCCATTGTCCCCCTCCTTCCCTTCTCTAGCGCTGTGTGGATCGTACACATCATCTATAGAGATTAATGTTACTGTCAGAGGAATTAAATCCTACATCGTCTCATCTGACCATCTTCAGATTTCCTGCCGCTGTGGTATGCATCCCCATATCCAGGGGCGGACACCGCCGACGTCATTTGCCATGTAAAATAATCAGCACAAAAACACACCGGCAAAAATGAACGACTGTAATTGCAGTGATGTGACATTGGAGATGAGGAGATTAGGATGGTTCAATGTGGACCCAGTGAGTGTGAGAGAGTAGGTCTTGGTAAATAAGAGTAGCCATTTCCTCTATGGATGTCCCTGAAAGTTGAATATCTTAGGCCCTGGTCTCTACATAGTGACACAGCTAAAGAATACGCTGCTGCCCCCCCAATACCAGAATATATCAAAAGTTGATCGGTTAATTAAAAGCGAGGAAAAGGGGAACTCAAAATGGCACAGAGATCCAGTTCCTAAAGAAGGTTTATATCAAAAGGACCACGGAGCATGCGAGTCATTATTGTCTAGCGGGTGACATTCACTAAGACAGACATGTTGTAGGTGTATGGAACTATTTTTTATTGTAGCTGTATGTCAACACAGGTGTCTGGGTAAGTCTACTGTTCAACGGGATCTAGAAGGCAAACAGAGCTTCCTGCTACGCGTCAAGTCTAACGGTTCCACTGAGGACAGATGAGAGGATGTGGTTGTCTTTCTTTTTTTCCATGAGGCCGTCCAACTACTTGTATTACATTTTAGACAAAGATAACTAGTAAAAGAATGTATTATCACTGCTAATATCACTGAACCATAATCCTATAAATACCACTGGAACATAATCAGGCTAGTCTGATGTCACAAAAGAACATTAGGGAAAGTATCTGTTTTTAGATTAAGTTTGTGCCTAATTGTCCAGAGAGTTCCCTGAATTTCATGCATGTCAAAACTCTCTCCCTGTAACCGCCACTGCTAAACAGAACGGAGAGAGTTACGAGTGTCCTGCCAATTAGGAACAAGACTCAGCTGCTGTCTTTGATTCCCTTCTAGCTCCAGCCTACACAGAGCACCCAGGCAGAGGAACGGACAAACGGGGGATACACATCTTACAATCACTTGCATGTCTATGCTCCCCGTGCTTATTTTAAAACCCATGTGTTGAATGTTTGTGTTTAATCAAACGAGGCTGAGGATTAAGTTTTGGCCTTTGTGAGTGACAGACAACAGCTGCATGGTCACAAAGCTGGGTCAGTCACGGAGGAGGATGAAGCAGAGCCTCATATCCTCAAAGGTCATATCCTATGTTATTGTACAGGAGGGCCTAAAGTTTAGAGCCAAAGCAGGAACTAAAGTCATGTGTTTTGAGGACTTCTTCTTGGCACGTCAATGGCATAATAACTCTGTCTTCCTCCACTCAAATGGAATTAATGCTTGTCGTTTCACATTGTAAACGATGGAAGCGTTTAAACCGGTTTGAGCATTAAATTTAATATAATTAAGCAGACAGCAGAAGTCATTCTGCCTGTGTATGCCTCATCTTCATACAGTAGGCCACATGTTTAGCCCTACACTCTTTACTGTCCATACCGCCTTACAAAAACAACAATACACATTTAGATTAAAGAGTTCAATAAGTCAGGATAGGCCTATTCTAGCTGCAGTTTTACATTTTGCGCAAGATGACAACAGAAACACAGGGCTAGGCTAGGCAGCCTATGCAATGTCCCTCACAGGAAATTCAAAAACAACATAGCTGTTGGCAAAAGTATCCACTTTGGTGATGAAACTTTGCATCACTGTAGGCAGGCTGGTCTCAGACTAGACGTAACATAGTAGACGAAAACCCAGGGAGATTAAATGAGTATGATATGTAAGCATACCAATCGTACAATAAGACTAAAGGTTACTTGGTTGGTCAGGGTGGGCATATAACAAACCAAAAGATTCAAACACACAATCTCATCATGGACAACTTCACCATTTTAGGTAATTAACTACCTACTACATTTTAAACTACTTAACATGTTAGCTAACCCTTCGCCTAACATATTGTATGAATTACAATTTGTAACATGGACATCCGTTAATTAATACATAACAAATGTAAAATTAAACTATATACACACACACAAGTATGTGGACACCCCTTCAAATAAGTAGATTAGGCTATTTCAGCCACACCCGTTGCTGACAGGTGTGTAAAAATCAAGCACAGCCATGCAGTCTCCATAGACAAACATTAGCCTTACTGAAGAGCTCAGTGACTGATCAATGTGGCACCGTCATAGGATGCCACCTTTCCAACAAGGAAGTTTGTCATATTTCTTCCCTGCCTCGGTCAACTAAGTGCTGTTATTGAGAAGTGGAAAAGTCTAGTGGTAGGCCACACAAGCTCACAGAACCGGACCAACGAGTGCCAAAACGCATAAAAATTGTCTGTCCTCAGTTGCAACACTCACTACAGAGTTCTAAACTGCCTCTGGAAGCAACGTCAGCACAAAAATTGTTGTGTTAAGCACCTTAAGGAAATGGGTTTCTATGGCCGAGCAGCTGTACACCAGCCTAAGATCACCATGCGCAATGCAAAGAGTCAGCTTGAGTGGTATAAAGCTCACTGCCATTGGAACAGTGGAAACGCTTTGTCTGGAGTGATGTATCACAATTCACCATCTGGCAGTTTGACGGACAAATCTCGATTTGGCAGATGCCAGGACAACACGATCTGCCCCAATTCATAGTGCCAACTGTAAAGTTTGGAGGAGGAGGTATAACAGTCTGGGGCTGTTTCTATGGTTCTGCCTAGGGCCCTTAGTTCCAGTGAATGGAAATCTTAACACTACAGCATACAATGACATTCTAGATTCTGTGCTTCCAACTTTGGGGCAACAGTTTGGAGAAGGCCCTTGCCTGTTTCAGCATGACAATGCCCCCCTTGCACAAAGCGAGGTCCATACAGAAATGGTTTGCTGAGATCGATGTGGAAGAACTTGACTGGTCTGCACAGAGCCCTGACCTCAACCCCATCGAACACCTTTGGGATGAATTGGAAAGCCGACTGCGAGCCATGCCTAATCACCCAACATCAGTGCTCGACCTCCCTAATGCGCTTGTGGCTGAATGAAAGCAAGTCCTCGTAGCAATGTTCCAACATCTAGTGGAAAGCCTTCCTAGAAAAGTGGAATAGCAGCAAAGGGGGGGACCAACTCCATATTAATGCCCATGATTTTGGAATGAGATGTTCAAAAAGCAGGTGTCCACATACTTTTGATCATGTAGTGTATCATACTTACTCGTAGGTCCCTGGTTTTCCTTTACTATGTTACCGGAGTCAAGTTGCTGTAGGCTATCCAATACCAGGTTGATGTAAAGCTACTCTGTTGCAACTAAACCGGATGTACACTAAACGATTTTGTCAACGATTTAGCTGTCCCTGACAAGTTTGAAACCAGAGACAAAAATCCCCTACTTGAGGCGCGCGGCCGTCACCGACGCTCGTTTAACGTGAGCGGGTAAAAGACGCAATCTGAGGGCTACCGATTTCGTCTTTGAGCAGTCCCTGACGTCCCGATATTTTCAAACATGTTTGATTTTATCATCACAATGATCTTTGTAGCGTACAATGTGCCACGAAAAGTTTTGAGAACGGTGATCTGCAATAGCCAATAGGAGAGCTCGCCACAGAAGCCAGTGAGATGACGTTGTTTGGCATCAGCCAGAATGTGTTGACTCTCCAGCCTGGAGCCATGTCTTCTAGTATAAGTTTTGTACTTGCTTTTAACCAAAGCAACAACAAAAAAAGTGTCAAATCGTTACAGCTCTTAAATGCACAAACAACGTTATTCAATTCAAAATGTTTGCTAGATTTTAACTGTATGATATGCGTGGATGTCTGACTTTGTAAGGCTGCTTTGAGCCACAGCTCGTAACTACGTTAACATTTAATCAAATCATTGTTTTCCCGAGGCAGTATGGTATCGAGAATCGTCAGTGAAGAATCTTGTAGTGTAACATCGGTTAGTATGCGCGCTACAAAAAAAATAAAAAATACTACCGGAGAGGCGGTCGTTTAATTTGAAAGGCTCAGCGATGTTAGGATTTTGAAAGTCGTGTAGTGTCCACCCAGCCGCACCTTACAGAAACCTCGACTATGAATTAATTATAAGTAGCCACGGTACATGGACATGACATTGATCTGTATCTTATGGTGGAACTTAATTTCTCTGCAAGTTCTCAAATCACAAGTTCACTGAGTCTGCATTGATTTAATTTAAGCAGGCAGATGCGAGAGGTGGTCCAAAACAGGAGGTAAATAAGTTGATAACTTACGTGGTACGACACTGTTCCCAGTTGAATTAGCCATGCTCAAAACTACTACTGCCCGGGTGTGTGTCGATGTTTTCGGCTTGTGGCAGCCTAGTTTGGACGCTGGCAACTACGACCAAGGTGGACTGGGTCTGTGGAGGGAGGGATATGGTCGTCACGACAGCCACAAACCCCGCCTATTTCTACAATTCTCTTACAATGTGATTTTAAACCTAACCTTAGATTAATATCAAAAAGCTATTTGTTGTTTTCATCCATTTTTACGATATTGTCAATGTTGACTTTGGCTGTGGTAATTAGTGGAAACGGAGGGAGGCGCGTTCATTTTTGACTTTTTTTCTGAATCGAGTTTGTATTTCCGAGTTCGGGAGGAACCCCCTTTTCTTAAAGCTGTACCGTACCTTCTAAACAAGCGCTACGTCTGTGCGAAAAACTGATCTGGAATCAGAAATAAAATGGGTATCAATTCCAGCTTAATTTTTTTTTTTTTATCAAATACAGTTTATATGCATTATTTTGGATAATAGTGGTAGGCCTACATCCAAATAGAATTGACCAATGTAATAGACTGTGGTTTATTAGCTTGTTAGGCTACCATATATTTTCCACAGTGAAAACTTTAAAAGGTTTTATATTATCTTAATCGTGTGCATTGTTTTTATGCCTCTTAATGTATTCCCCTTCGGTGGCAACCCATCATTCAGGGCAAGTGCAGAGCCTCACGTGTTTTGTTGTTGCCTGTTTTGCATGTTATTTTGGCATTAATACGTGTGACATATCAGTTTGCAAACAATGTACCCCAAAAAAATATTCCGTTAATAAAGCTGCATCCATGGTCTCTTTTTTGCTTTTTTGAGTAACGCAGCTCCAAAATGCAGGTGTTTCAGCCTAGCTTAGTGCTTTCTGTGGTGGTGGTGGTGGTGGTGGTGCAAGCCAGCGGGGAAAAAACGGAGTTTAGGGGTTGGCAATGTTCTCTAGTTGCGTCGTGATTGGCTCAGTTTTCTGTCACTCAGGGGTCGCTACTTCACCGCAAAATCTACAAGGAGAGATCGAAAATTCAAGCCCATTGGATGCTGCCATAGAGTTACATTAGAAGTGCCAGGTCATTGGCCACAGATAAAATTATGTAATCACGTTATCTATACTGTAGATTTGATTGGACTGATCATGACAACATCATACTTTCGAAATCTTAGCTAGCAAGCTAGACAAGCTGTCATCATGAATCAAGTAGACAATCTACTGCCAAAACCTTTAAATTTCTTGTCATATGAAGAGAAATTATTACACAACAAGTTTGAGATCCCAAATTCAACAATGAGTGGTTGGGAAGGAAACAGTGGCTAACTGGAACCATTGCAAAGCAATCACTAGCCCGCTATTCAGTGGAGTAGGTGTGTGGTCCAAGTCTGGGTTTAAGGGTCTCTTTTCTGTCAAGACAGCATGACTTCTGCCGCATTCAAAACAACTGGAAACTCAGAAATCTCAGACTTCAGAGAGTTCAAGACAACTGGGAACTCTGAAAAAAAACGAGCTCCGACTCTGGGAAAATGTGTTTTGAACGGTCCTCCGACTCGGATTTCCAAGTCGGTAATTCGGGCCTCTTTCTAGAGCTACGACCTGAAGATCACTGACGGCATGATTCGACCTTGTTTTTTTTTCAGAGTTCCCAGTTGTCTTGAAAGTACCATAAAGCAAGAGAATGCCAGACTTTGATGACAAAGTTCGATGACAAAATTTACCCACAAGAAGGACCGCCGCGCCACCTTCCTGTACAAGTGAGCACAACAAGGGGAGTCCAAAAATGTATTGTACGCTGCTGCATAAATAATGTAATATGCCAGAGAGATATGTATACTGTAGCTAAGAAAGTAATACGTGTATGTTGTGTAATAAGCTGTTAGTAGCTCATGTGCCTCACTCTAATCATTTGATCCCTTTCCCCCTCATAACGTAGCCTACTGTTCTGACTTGGTGGTGCACATGTAGCCTATAGCCTGTTTTAGAGAAATGTCATCATTGAATATTGTAAGAGCTTTCATTGTCTGCTTATATGCCCCCTTTATTTATCCTACAGTTCTGACTTGGTGTACTGGGAGAATGCTGTAAGAACGGCCCATGTTCTGAATTCTGTCGCTGTACATTTCAAAAGTGCTGAACAAATAGTTAGACTACGTCGGTCCTAGCTCGCTCATTGTCTTCATCTAAATTACGGACTGCCTCTCTTCTGCTCGTTGTCCCGTTATGCCATAGTTTATACATCTCAATTGTCAGTAGAAACCACATTTGTTTAAGCAAGTCAGCCATATCAGCTATGTTTTTTTAAGTGCAGTAAATGAGGCTGAATGAGCTGTTTCGATGCCAGACAAGGCTCCCCTGATAGCCAGGTGTAGCAGTGGCAAGGTTTCACTTCATGGCGCCGAAAAGAAAGCTCTGCTGTTGGGACAGCTTTATATAGGCCGTAACAGTTTGTGGGCACCATTTGTCACCATTATAGTGCCTTTGATGTATTGTTTAGTGTTGTGGCTTTGCTGGCATGCATCTAAAAAAGAAATGTTTTTGACCCACCAAGATTGACATGCTAAAAATTGCCACTGCTCCCCTTATATGCCAATTATTTATTAATATGAAAATATCCTCTCCTTTTATTTATAATTCAGATTTCTGAAAGATATCTTCATAAATCTCTGGGAAATATTTCAAATGCATATGTGGCATTCCATGTGCCTAATATGGTATGATGTGCAGGAGCTTCTTTAAGTGATTGCAAATTTAATGATGTGGGAAAAATGAATGGCTGAAAAACCATTAGAAGCATTTCTGTGTTTTTAATGGGAATTTATAGGGTGGCACAGCGGTCTAAGGCGTCACTACAGACACCCTGGTTCAAATCTAGGCTGTATCACAACTGGCCGTGGCCCACAATTGTCCCGGTGTAGGCATCATTGTAAATAAGAATTTGTTCTTAACTCACTAGTTAAATATATTTGTATTTAAAAAAGGACACGTCCACTATGGTGGACCATACTCCTAAACTTGAAAAACGAGAAAAAGGCGGCAATAATACTGTTTGCCCAATTTGAGACGCCATAACCAGAATATGCTTCCTTAAAGTAGATTCATTCTAAGAGAACTCAAAAAATATGTCATTAATTTCTACGTTTGTGCCGAAGAGATCTTAGATGTAAAATTATGCGACTAACTAAAATGTTTGGTGCTGTATTTTTCAATGGGGGGAAAAATGTGCATGAAAACGAATCGCCTCTCATTGAATGACAACAAATACTCCATGAAAGAATCCTTACTGTTGACCAATCACAGACGAAGGGGCGTAGACTTCAGCTCCGAACTTCCGCTTGCCTCCATAAAAACTCTCGCCGAAGTCCAAAACTTTCGTCATAAAATAAGTGCATATATTTTACCAAACTGTTTCGACTTCCAAACATGCTGTTCGCCTTAAAATACCATAACTTGAAGAAAAAAAAGCGTATTGTTTAAGTTTTTTAGGGACAAGAAATGTATCGTACGTAAGCAACAACAACACAATGTAATGAAGAATGTTCTTGTTTTCAAGTGAAACTGCAGTGAATAGCCAATGTCATTTGAAAAACGACTCAAAGGCGTGGTTCACTTCGAAATAACTGCTCGTAGCCTGCCTGATTGGGTAACCATTTGGGTGAGTAATGGCTTTTACCTCGGCAGTTTAGCCTACAAGTTCCAGGAACATTAGCAGGCCAGTAACATGGTGTATTTTGTCAGGGTGTATTGCGCTGACAGAAACATGCAAATGCTGCTATTTTTAGTGGAGCGTAATATAAACTATGATAATAGATGCGCGCAGAGAAAGTTTTATACATAGTTGCAGCGTTTGGCTATGGAGCCAGATACCTGTCAAAAGGTCGAACGTCGGGATCGTAAGAAAATCCATAAGTAAATTGTTAGGCTCGTAAGAAAAGCCATGCGTGAAACATGAACGTAAACGTGACATTTAATATGTCAACATACAAACGCCGTGTTACGATTACAGACTTAACATGTTACGCTTCAACTAATCTTGTTTTACAATAATACCTTTCAGAGTTTTGGCAGTTTTATCTCACCAACAAAAAAACGTACACCAAACGGTCTGTGAGTAGTGCTACTCGAACAAGCATAACGCAGTATTAAAAAAAACGGAAAGGGGTATCCTGCATATGTTTTCAATTTAAAATTCTCTATTACTCCTGTTGCGTTTAATTCATATTTAGGTAGCTAATGTAATCAAATGTATTTATAAAGCACTTACATCAGCTGATATCTCAAAGTGCTGTACAGAAACCCAGCCTAAAACCCCAAACAGCACGCAAGGCAGGTGTAGAAGCACGGTGGCTAGGAAAAACTCCCTAGAAAGGCCAGAATTTAGAAAGAAACTTAGAGGAACCAGGCTATGAGGGGTTGCCAGTCCTCTTCTGGCTGTGCCAGGTGGATATTATAACAGAACATGGCCAAGATGTTCAAAGATGACCAGCAGGGTCAAATACTTTGAAATAACTGATGGTAATGGATTTGTAGATAGCAGTGACGTTTCAGTCCGCTAGGTGTATCTACAGCATGGTCATGTCTCTGGGTGAAGTGGACATCCTCATGCGTGCGCCATATAAAAACGACATAAATAAAGATCAATACATCAAACTACCCCTAGGTGGAGCCATATCCTTTTCTAACAAGCAGACCGACGTTGTCGATCAGTCTGCACAGACTGCTGTAGATTATGGTGCTGTATACTGTACAAAAATAGAAATGCACCAATATCATTGAATTTGCTGAATTACAGTTCATATGAGGGAATCAGTCAATTGAAATAAGTTCATGTAGGCCCTAATCCATGGATTTCACATGACTGGGAATACAAATAGGCATCTGTTGGTCGCAGATACCTTAAAAAAATTGACCTCACAATGGACCTCAGCATTCGAATTGCCATCGATTAAAATGCAATTGTGCTGTGCGTAGCTTATGCCTGCCCATACGATAACCCCACCGCCACTATGGGGCACTCTGTTCTAGAGGTCGGACGATTAATTAGGGCCGATTTTCAAGTTTTCATAACAATCGGAAATCGGTAATTTTGGATGCCGATTTTGCCGATTTTTAAAAAAATATATATATTTTTACACCTTTATTTAACTAGGCAAGTCAATTAACACATTCTTATTTTCAATGACGGCCTAGGAACGGTGGGTTAACTGCCTTGTTCAGGGGCAGAACGACATATTTTTACCTTGTCAGCTCAGGGATGCTTGCAACCTTACGGTTAACTAGTCCAACGCTCTAACCACCTGCCTCATGGGGAGCCCGCCTGTTACGCGAATGCAGTAAGAAGCCAAGATAAGTTGCTAGCTAGCATTAAACTTATCTTGTAAAAAACAATCAATCATAATCACTAGTTAACTACACGTGGTTGATGATATTACTAGTTTATCTAGCGTGTCCTGCATTGCATATAATCGATGTGGTGCGCATTCGCGAAAAAGGACTGTCGTTGCTCCAACGTGTACCTAACCATAAACATCAATGCCATCAATGCCTTTCTTAAAATCAATACACAGAAGTATATATTTTTAAACGTGCATATTTAGCTAAAAGAAATCCAGGTTAGCAGGCAATATTAACCAGGTGAAATTGTGTCACTTCTCTTGCGTTCATTGCACACAGTCAGGGTATATGCAACAGTTTGGGCCGCCTGGGTCATTGCGAACTAATTTGCCAGAATTTGATGTAATTATGACAACATTGAAGGTTGTGCAATGTAAACAGGAATATTTAGACTTATGGATGCCACCCGTTAGATAAAATACTGAATGGTTCCGTATTTCACTGAAAGAATAAACGTTTTGTTTTCGAGAAGATAGTTTCTGGATTCGACCATATTAATGACCTAAGGCTCGTATTTCTGTGTGTTATTATGTTATAATTAAGTAAATGATTTGATAGAGCAGTCTGACTGAGCGGTGGTAGGCACCAGCAGGCTCGTAAGCATTCATTCAAACAGCACTTTTGTGCGTTTTGCCAGCAGCTCCATTGCGCTGTTTATGACTTCAAGCCTATCAACTCCTGAGATTAGGCTGGTGTAACCGATGTGAAATGGTTAGCGGGGTGCGCGCTAATAGCATTTCAAACGTCACTCGCTCTGAGACTTGAAGTAGTTGTTCCCCTTGCTCTGCATGGGTAACGGTGCTTCGAGGGTGGCTGTTGTCGATGTTTTCCTGGTTCAATCCTAGGTAGGAGCGAGGAGAGGGACGGAAGCTACACTGTTACACTGGCAATACTAAAGTGCCTATAAGAACATCCAATAGTCAAAGGTTAATGAAATACAAATCGTATAGAGAGAAATAGTCTTATAATTCCTTTAATAACTACAACCTAAAACTTCTTACCTGGAAATATTGAAGACTTATGTTAAAAGGAACCTCCAGCTTTCATATGTTCTCATGTTCTGAGCAAGGAACTTAAACATTAGCTTTCTTACATGGCACATATTGCACTTTTACTTCTCCAACACTTTGTTTTTGCATTATTTAAACTAAATTGAACATGTTTCATTATTTATTTGAGGCTAAATTGATTTTATTGATGTATTATATTAAGTTAAAGTGTTCATTCAGTATTGTTGTAATTGTCATTATTACAAATACATTTTAAAAATCTGTATCTGCTTTTTTTGGTCATACAATAATCGGTATAGGCGTTGAAAAATCATAATCGGTCGACCTCTACTCTGTTCACAACGTTGACATCAGAAAACCGCTCACCCACACAACGCCATATACGTCGTCTGCGGTTGTGAGGCCAGTTGGAGGTACTGCCAAATTCTCTAAAACCATGTTGGGGGTGGCAAATGGTAGAGAAATTAACATTCAATTCTCTGGCAACAGTTCTGGTGGACTTTCCTTTAGTCAGCATGGCAATTGAACACTCCCTCAAAACTTGACATGTCTGTGGCATTTTGTTGTGTGAAAAAACTGCACATTTAAGAGTGGCCTTTTATTGTCCCCAGCGCAAGGTGCACCTTTGTAATGATCATGCTGTTTAATCAGATTCTTTATATACCACACCTGTCAGGTGGATGGATTGTCTTGGCAGAGGAGAAATGCTCACTAACAGGGATGGAAACAAATCTGTGCACAACATTTGAGAGAAATACGGTTTTGTGCATATGGAACATTCCGAACATTCCAAACATTCTGAAATCTTTTATTTCAACTAGTGAAACATGAGACCAACACTTTACATGTTGAAATCTTTTATTTCAGCTAGTGAAACATGAGACCAACACTTTACATGTTGCATTTATATTTTTGTTCAGCTTAAGTATGTAACAAATCAGATGGGTTTCTGCCCTCTATTGGCTAGATAGATGCCAAGTCCTTACTATCCTCCTTTCCTTATATCCTTTCCTTCATGGCCACTGATCTGAGAGAGGTTTATAGGTTTAAGCAATATACAGCAGAAAGCTTTCCAGCCTTTTATGTGGGTATTAAAGAAATGAGGCAAGTGGAATTTGGGTCACCTGGGGGTGTTGGGACACAGCATCTCAATTAGGGCACAATGTTGCGGAACATTCAGATATAAATATATTTAGAAGAACAAACATGCACCTGTGACATGCAGAATGAGGTCAGTTTTATTCTTAATAGTTCTATCTACAATGTTCCACAATGTTTGCCTGCGTTGAACCTTATTGTCTCTCATTATGTACAGGAACTGAATACCGGTAGGAACTGAATACCGGTACAGATGCAGGTACTCGGTTCCGGGTGAGCTCCTTCCCAAGTCAAGCACTGCTTAGAGTTCAATTATCAGAATGAAAAGTGACCTAATCAAGTTGTATACATTTTAAGGTAGACTCCCTGACATGACGTTGCCACGAGCAGCACCGGAGATATTGAAATGAGTGAGATGCAACACTTTGCTTTCACACAGTCACACACAGTATCTGTACACGTGCACGGGTTAGCTTCACGCTGTTCACAGCCTGGTAGCCAGGGCACTAAAAAAAGCGGAGAAGTTGAGCCTCACACTTCAACGCTCTTAGTTGTTGCGGAAATTTACCCACTATGCTGTTTACGTTCTTCAGCTACGTCATATTGCTGAGTCTACCTTTTAAAATGACCTTGTAGGGAAGACACCCTGAGACACTGCTGTGGGCTTTGGCATAGGGGTCTTACTGTTGTCACACCTGTTGTCATGGAGACTTGATAGTGAGGAAATTAACATAATTACATTTTGTCATGAACAATTACTAAACAATTTTGATAACACTTTTTACTATCCTGTCCAGGTGAGGTAATATCTTATTTACATACAGTTGAAGTTGGAAGTTTACATACACCTCAGCCAAATACATTCAAACTCAGTTTTTCACAATTCCTGACATTGTTGGAAAAATTACTTGTGCCATGCACCAAGTAGATGTCCTAACCGACTTGCCAAAACTATAGTTTGTTAACAAGACATTTGTGGAGTGGTTGAAAAACGAGTTTTAATGACTCCAACCTAAGTGTATGTAAACTTCCGACTTCAACTGTAGGTTAATCCGGCCTTTGTGCTCATAGCCAGTGCTTGGCTTGGGCCAGAACACACTGGTACTGAGTAGTAACTACGAGCACCTCAAATAAAACATTTTACGGCTTGAATACTGGTAATGTACCTCTTATAGAATAATGGCTTAATTACGGCATTTCCTGCCACCTATTTTCCATCCACTTTAAGCACTGATCATAGCCTCATAGTCCTGCGGTCTTTTGGATCATGTTAGTCATTGAAGTGGAGAATACACAAGTTGCTGTTACCATCACTTTTCTATTCATGATAAAAGGTATGATAACTCCTCCCAACACACAGTTACCTCATCACGTTGTTTGCTCCCAGTTCCTTTCACCCAGTATGATAGTATACCAACTGGCATGAATGTATGGATGGATGTCATAAGGTGAATGCACCAATTTGTAAGTCGCTCTGGATAAGAGCGTCTGCTAAATGACTTAAATGTAAATGTATACCCTGATTACCTGTGTGTGACTTGGTCAAGTATGTGTCAACCTGGGTTGCCTGCACTTCTTGTTCCAAAGTCAACAGGCGACACTTGACCAGAAAATCTAGCTTCAGGTTAGTGGGCCACAGTTGACTTTCTAGGTCAAAGGCCACTCATCATCACACGAGGCTACGGATCTGTTATACATGTGTATTCACACAGGCAAACTACCTCTGTACATGTACCAATTGCCACTTTAATTAATATTCTAGTAACACATTTGACTTAAAACCCACAAGTATAATGCATTATGATGCCGTTATAATGCATTATGATGCCGTTATGATGCCTTATGATGCCGTTATAATGCCTTATGATGCCGTTATGATGCCGTTATAATGCTTTATTATGCTGTTATAATGCATGATGATGCTGTTATAATGCATGATGATGCTGTTATAATGCATTATGATGCCGTTATAATGCATTATTATGCTGTTATAATGCCTTATTATGCTGTTATGATGCATGATTATGCTGTTATAATGCATGATGATGCTGTTATAATGCATGATGATGCTGTTATAATGCATGATGATGCTGTTATAATGCATGATGATGCTGTTATAATGCATTATGATGCTGTTAATGCCTTATGATGCTGTTATGATGCCGTTATAATGCATTATGATGCCGTTATAATGCATCATGATTCTGTTATAATGCATTATGTCGTTATAATGCCTTATTATGCCGTTATAAGGCAGTATGATGCTGTTATAATGTGTTGCGGAGCCATTTACACCTAAACCTCTACAGTTAATTATATTGAATTGATTAATAATGCACAAGCTCTGCCTGTTACCGTACGTGGGTATGTCAGAACTGTTTGATCACATTCAGTACAAGGTGAAGCTAGCCTCTGTTTTCAGAGCATCAGTTCTGTTGCTTATCACAGACTGATCTATAAATACAACAACTCATTATGGGGTTTTCTAGGTCAGTCTGATCAGTTGCTGTGTAAAATCGGTGATCAGCCATAAAAGCAGAATTGATGCTGTTTTTCTCACAAACACGACCTACACGTGCTACATAACCGCTAGCCTAGCGGCGCTAGGTAACCTGAGCTCACCGTCACATGACCTACACGTGCTAAATAACCGCTAGCCTAGCGGCGCTAGGTAACCTGAGCTCACCGTCACATGACCTACACGTGCTAAATAACCGCTAGCCTAGCGGCGCTAGGTAACCTGAGCTCACCGTCACATGACCTACACGTGCTAAATAACCGCTAGCCTAGCGGCGCTAGGTAACCTGAGCTCACCGTCACATGACCTACACGTGCTAAATAACCGCTAGCCTAGCGGCGCTAGGTAACCTGAGCTCACCGTCACATGACCTACACGTGCTAAATAACCGCTAGCCTAGCGGCGCTAGGTAACCTGAGCTCACCGTCACATGACCTACACGTGCTAAATAACCGCTAGCCTAGCGGCGCTAGGTAACCTGAGCTCACCGTCACATGACCTACACGTGCTAAATAACCGCTAGCCTAGCGGCGCTAGGTAACCTGAGCTCACCGTCACATGACCTACACGTGCTAAATAACCGCTAGCCTAGCGGCGCTAGGTAACCTGAGCGCACCGTCACATGACCTACACGTGCTAAATAACCGCTAGCCTAGCGGCGCTAGGTAACCTGAGCTCACCGTCACATGACCTACACGTGCTAAATAACCGCTAGCCTAGCGGCGCTAGGTAACCTGAGCTCACCGTCACATGACCTACACGTGCTAAATAACCGCTAGCCTAGCGGCGCTAGGTAACCTGAGCTCACCGTCACATGACCTACACGTGCTAAATAACCGCTAGCCTAGCGGCGCTAGGTAACCTGAGCTCACCGTCACATGACCTACACGTGCTAAATAACCGCTAGCCTAGCGGCGCTAGGTAATCTGAGCTCACCGTCACATGACCTACACGTGCTAAATAACCGCTAGCCTAGCGGCGCTAGGTAATCTGAGCTCACCGTCACATGACCTACACGTGCTAAATAACCGCTAGCCTAGCGGCGCTAGGTAACCTGAGGTCACCGTCACATGACCTACACGTGCTAAATAACCGCTAGCCTAGCGGCGCTAGGTAATCTGAGCTCACCGTCACATGACCTACACGTGCTAAATAACCGCTAGCCTAGCGGCGCTAGGTAACCTGAGCTCACCGTCACAGGTTCTGTCACTCTCCTCATCTCCTACCTGGCCCTGCCCCAGACCATAATCACAGCCAACTACCCACAGTAAATATCACAGCCAAATACACACAGTAAATATCGGGCCAAATAATCATCCTATCCGACTTCCAAAGGAATATAAAGAAATAAGTAGGCGGTGACCTGCAGGACTTTTTGACACACTCAACGTTTTAAAAAAAAAACTCCAAACACATGTCAATTACAGTAGATGTCAAATCAAATTGTATTTGTCACATGCTCCGAATACAACAGGTGTAAACCTTACCGTGAAATGCTTACTTACAAGCTCTTAACCAACAATGCAGTTAATGAGAGTTAAGAAAATATTTACTAATTAAACTATAATAAAATAAAACAAAAAAGTAATACAATAACGAGGCTATATATAGGGTACCGTGTCAATGTGCAGGGGTACAGGTTAGTCAAGTTATTTGTACATGTAGGTAGGGGTGAAGTGACTATGCATAGTTAATAAACAGAGAGTAGCAGCAGTGTACATGTAGGTAGGGGTGAAGTGACTATGCATAGATAATAAACAGAGAGTAGCAGCAGTGTACATGTAGGTAGGGGTAAAGTGACTATGTATAGATAATAAACAGTGAGTAGCAGCAGTGTACATTGTTACGTTCCCCAGTTTCTGTGTTCTGTTTTGTATTTGAGTGTGTGTTTCAGGAGATGGCTTCCTGAAGTACTCCCCAACCAGTTGATTGGTCAACCCCAGGCTAATTGGTGATCGGAGCTGACCCCGCCCCCTCATCAAGAAGCAGCTGACACTAATCACCATTGCCACCTGAAGATAAAAGCCAGTGTTCTGCCCCAAGAGATTGGTAGAGGAGAGAGAGGAGATGAGATAAGGAGTAGAGATTTGGAGATTGAGAGAGAAATTAGATTGATATAGTGTTGGTTGTGTATCAGAAAGTGTGGTATGTACTGTTGTTGTTGGTAGCAGTTTTGCTATGTCCTGTGTTTGTGAGTGTTTGTGAAATCGTTAATAATTAATCTGTTTCGTTTGTTCCCAGGGGGGGAAGGAGAAGGCACTTTGGGAGTGCTTAGGCAAGAGGCCCGAGGGCATACATATACCCATAGTATATTTACTGTCTAGGCACACTAGGTAAGACCTGGGCGGACCACCCCCTGTATTTTGGTTAGGGCACCAGACGGTGCTAAGTTAGGTAAGTTAAGTGGGTAGGCAGGTTAGATAGGAGAGGGGGAACTTTGATATTTACTTTCTTTGCTTTGGTTCCGTCCAGCCCCTTTTCCCCATATTACCGTGTAAGAAAATAAATTCTAGTAAACGGTAAATTCTGCTTTTGTGTCATCCTTACTCGCACCTACAGTCCATACCTCTTGCACTTCAGAGAGTTGAGTTGTAGCAGGGAGTTGCGTTCCCTCTTCTCAGAGGCGTGCGTAACATACATGTAGGTAGGGGTGAAGTGACTATGTATAGATAATAAACAGAGAGTAGCAGCAGTGTACATGTAGGTAGGGGTGAAGTGACTATGTATAGATAATAAACAGAGTAGCAGCAGTGTACATGTAGGTAGGGGTGAAGTGACTATGTATAGATAATAAACAGAGAGTAGCAGCAGTGGAGATGTAGGTAGGGGTGAAGTGACTATGTATAGATAATAAACAGAGAGTAGCAGCAGTGTACATGTAGGTTGGGGTGAAGTGACTATGTATAGATAATAAACAGAGAGTAGCAGCAGTGGAGATGTAGGTAGGGGTGAAGTGACTATGCATAGATAATAAACAGAGTAGCAGCAGTGTACGTGTAGGTAGGGGTGAAGTGACTATGCATAGATAATAAACAGAGAGTAGCAGCAGTGTACATGTAGGTAGGGGTGAAGTGACTATGCATAGATAATAAACAGAGAGTAGCAGCAGTGGAGATGTAGGTAGGGGTGAAGTGACTATGCATAGATAATAAACAGAGAGTAGCAGCAGTGTACGTGTAGGTAGGGGTGAAGTGACTATGCATAGATAATAAACAGAGAGTAGCAGCAGTGTACATGTAGGTAGGGGTGAAGTGACTATGCATAGATAATAAACAGAGAGTAGCAGCAGTGTACATGTAGGTAGGGGTGAAGTGACTATGCATAGATAATAAACAGAGAGTAGCAGCAGTGGAGATGTAGGTAGGGGTGAAGTGACTATGCATAGATAATAAACAGAGTAGCAGCAGTGTACGTGTAGGTAGGGGTGAAGTGACTATGCATAGATAATAAACAGAGAGTAGCAGCAGTGTACATGTAGGTAGGGGTGAAGTGACTATGCATAGATAAAACAGTGAGTAGCAGCAGTGTACATGTAGGTAGGGGTGAAGTGACTATGCATAGATAATAAACAGCGAGTAGCAGCAGTGTAAAAACAAAGGGAGGGAAGGTCGTGTAAATGTAAATTGTCCGGTGGCGATTTGATTAATTGTTCAGCAGTCTTTTGGCTTGGGGGTAGAATCTGTTAAGGAGCATTTTGGTCCTAGACTTGGTGCTCCGGTACCGCTTGCCTTGCGGTAGCAGAGAGAACAGCCTATGACTTGGGTGACTGGAGTCTTTGACCATTTTTGGGGCCTTCCTCTGACACCGCCTAGTATTTAGGTCCTGGATGGCAGGAAGCTTGGCCCCAGTGATGTACTGGGCCGTACGCACTACCCTCTGTGGAGCCTTACAGTCAGATTCCGAGCAGTTGTCATACCAGGCGGTGATGCAACCTGTCATTATGCTCTCGATGGTGCATCTGTAGAACATTTTGAGGATCTGGGGACCCATGACAAATCTTTTCAGTGTCCTGAGGGGGAAAAGGTGTTGTCATGCCCTCTTCACGACTGTCTTGGTGTGTTTGGACCATGATACTTCGTGGACTACTTGGTGATGTGGACACCAAGGAACTTGAAACTCTCGACCCGCTCCACTACAGCCCCGTCGACGTTAATGGGGGCCTGTTCGGCCCGCCTTTTCCTGTAGTCCACAATCAGCTCCTTTGTCTTGCTCACATTGAGGGAGAGGTTGTTGTCCTGGCACCACAATGCCAGTTCTCTGACCTCCTCCCTATAAGGCCGTCTCATCATTGTCGGTGATCAGGCCTACTACCACTGTTGTGTCGTCAGCAAACTTAATGGTGTTGGGAGTCGTGTTTGGCCACGCAGTCTTGGGTGAACAGGTTGCAAAGATCTACGAGTAGGTTTATGGCAGCCCTTTCACAGACTCTCCTTCACAACCAGACAACCAACCAATCATGACCTGCTCACCTTAGAGACTTTGAATCAACCTTGTACACTTAGTTTCAGTGGGGGGGGGGGAAATATTAGAGCTGTTAGACTGGCTGATCTGTTGAGATACAGGTTGCTTTCCTGTAACTGGGTTATGCTACTGTGTGCTTGTGCTGTGAAAAACTTAAACACACATTGAAAAGCTAGTTGGCTTCAGCTATTCAAACACAACAGAGGCATTGCAGTGCCACTCATAGTGCAGGTTATACCAAGAGATGCATGAATATGCAGGCTAAAGGGTTTGAGTGTAAATATGTTGGTCATATTGGATTCAGAATGAAATGTATTCAAAATAAAGATGTTTACATGTCATTTAACCTCCATCAAATGGTATTATAGCAGCCATATTGGATTTTGGACGCCATATTGGATTTCAGGCAAAATCCAGGGTGGCCGCAAAGATCATCAGTGGTGGACCCCTGACTAATTGCAAGAGTAGGGACTAAAGATAGAAAATCCTTCAAGGAACATTGGACCACCCCCCCCACACACACACACACCACAAAAAAAAAATGGTGTTTTGATGTCTGTCCCAACTTGTTTTCCTTAGAGCCGAATTAAAAAAGTCACAACATCAGGAGACGTGTAGCTATCCCTTTGTTTTCAACGAGCACAATACAGCACTGAATGAGAGGAAATTTGACTTGGCAAGTTTTCTATTAATCATCAGCTAACGAAAAGTAAAGCTTACATTCATCATAAGTATTCACAGGTCTATATTTCCTAGATGCATTAAGATATCCTAATGCTGTTCGTTTGTGTATGTTGGGTAGACAATTTAAAACTACTTGTAATTCCACATTTTAGCAATATCAGAGCTTGCAATGGGTTACATGTGACTCATCGCCCCTCAGCCAGACATTCTGCACTGTTTGAGTTTAGGGGGTGTGTCATATCTATCAATTTAACCACTTTTGCAGTAAACTATGTTTTTACAACCATCCATTTCATAAATGGGAGACATTAGAGATGTGGAAAAAAACTGGTTCTGTTTCGTTCTACCTCGGGTAGGAGTATTTAATAAATAAATAAAAACTTTTTTCTCAAATACTTTTTGAGGATTGACCACTAGCCTATATGTGAGTTGTATGTATCTAACCTATGTGCAAAGATCTAGTAATAGTTTATAATAGTCTACAAAATCATTGAAAAGTATTTGATGACCTCATATCAATGCCCCCACCCGATCAGGACATTGGGGCTATTCTGTAGAGTTCTAATTCACGGTCACATTTCGCACCGCCCTAGTTTTGAAGACTGTTTACCAGAAATACCATGTCTCTCTCAACCACCCAGCCAGCCGCGTGATTTTCGAGTTGGGTTGGGAGAATATTCATCGTCACCGTGCTAGTCTTGCAGAGGCACGTTGCTTTGTGCATGGACATCTTTCCAGCAGCTGCAAGTAATTGTATAGTGGCGCACGTGCAAAAAAAAGAAAGAGGTTAACAAATTACAATGACACTGTTTTTAACGTCCCAGTTTACTACTTCGTATGCGAAGCTTTGTCAGTAAATGATATATTACAGGATTGCATTCAACAGGATTAATAACAGTTGTGTTTTCTTTGTTGATGATGTTGTGTACACTGATTTTGAGACAGTTCGGTCCCTAGAAGTACAGTGAGGGCACTGGGCCGTCATTGTAAATAATAATTTGTTCTTAACCGACTTGCCTAGTTAAATAATGGTTACATTAAAAAAAAAAAAATCTACAAGTCTGTTTTTAGTTTCGGAGAGCATGCACGATGCAACGTGCGAGTTTAAGCACAGCAGAGTCCCGTGTGGCAAGCGCCGCTCTCCTCGACCAATGGGAACATTCCTGGGTGTAACTGGGCTGGGTATTTGCTAACTGAGAGCCAATGAGTTTGTTCAATAGAAATGACCATGGAACCGATACAGGGCACGTGTACCTATGCGTGTAGACTGACATGGGCGAAGCGAAATGTGTGCGGTACGACAGAACAGAAACGAAGCAGGGGAGAGAAGTCCACTATCTCTATGGTCCATACCTTTTGAATTAAGACATTACTTATTGACAAGGACTATTCGAGAACAATATCGAAACAAGAGAAATTAAAGGTAAGATTTATTTATATTTTTACAAAAACAGTATTTGCGCTTTGGGAGTGGTGTCTGAATAGAACGTCAACCAATGCCAACTAACGTTAGCTATGTCACTTTTTTTTCCGGTTTATTTACAGTTTTTGTAGATATATATAGTTAGTCGCACATTGTGTATGTGTTCTATGGCCCGTAAACGCATTAAACTGTTAGTCAACACCAGCTGTTTAGCAAGCATGTGACAAAGACATGTTGATTATTTAGTTGTATCTTTAAAAAAAAATGTATCTAAAGATCACCCGGCAGCTAACATGACCACGCTGACTCAAATGCATCCACCGGGCAATGAATGCTTTGCTGCTTTTGGCTCGTTCACTGTAACTTTGACTGGCCCAAAATAATAATAATGTTCTACCTAGTTACGCGTGGTGATAGGATCTATTCAAATGTGACGTATAACTTTATTGTAACTTTATCTTGTTACTTTATTACATTTTCACTTGCAAGATAGTTTACTGTAGCTATTCCTGAACATGCCAGCCAATCAGGTTTGGGAAGAGAGACAAGGGATTACAAGGGGAGAGGTGGAATATCAGATGCAGAATAGAGGGGGCTGTGTCTCGTTGATTTTTATTTTATTTAACTAGGCAAGTTAGTTAAGAACAAATTCTTATTTACAGTGACGGCCTACCAAAAGGCCTCCTGCGGGGACGGTGCCTGGGATTAAAAATAATAAAAAATACTCTAATTGTGGCCATAAAGACACATCAGAACAGATGAGGTTAAAAATAACACTCAGCACTTTGAAACAAACGACCTTTAACCTAACCCGAAATTTACTGGCCTGATTTGGTAAAAAGAGGACACCCAACCGAGATTAGGCTACACAGCACGATCGCTAGAGCAAGAGGGGGGGGACAGGGAGAGAGCCAATGACTCGTACACCGCTGTGACTCGGGAGTCAGCATATTTTTTATTTAACTAGGCAAATTAGTTAAGAACAAAATCTTTATTTACATAGACGGCCTGAACAAGGCCAACTGACTTGTTCAGGGGCATAACATAAAGACAGATTTTTACCTTGTCAGCTCGGGGACTCGATCTAGCAACCTTTCGGTTACTGGCCCAATGCTCTAACCACTAGGCTACCTGATATCTGTCTGAGAAAACAACATAATCCTTTAGAAACAGTGTCCTCGTTGCAAACGGCTCCAACAGCGTGCATTAAATGCCATCCACCTCTCCTGGTGAGAGAGTGAATGTGTTGATGGAGCTGGGCTGTAGATTTGATTAGAGCTTTGGATGTGTTTTCTAGACAGGTGGCCTCTTCTAACAAACGGCATGTTATCCTAGAGGAATAAGTTTGGTTTACCTCAGAGAGGTGTGTAATTCATTGGGCGTAAACAACAATGGTCCTTCTCAGTGTACCTGTTTTCTCACATTATTTTCTACACCAAACCAGTTGGTTCACATCCATTACTGCATTACACCCTGTGGTTGTTCCTTGCATGGCATCAACAAGTCACTGGTAGACAGTTAGCCACAAGTCTAACAAACCATGCTGGGAGATTAATTGGAAGTTTAGTAAGTGAGTTGCGTATCAGTGAAGTGACTGACTGGTGGAGAGGTTGAGGAAAACTTTCTAGATTGTAAAATTACGTTTCTTGTACTTGTTACATTCAGTTTCTCCAGTGTTAACCAGCTCCTTCAACTGTTTCACAACTGTAACGCCACTAATATCCTTTTACGGATCACGTCTTATCACAATAGTCATGTAAGTCCACCGATTTTGCTGTCAGGTCACACTGTAAGTGACCGTTTCTAAGGTAACTATGACCGTTTCTACGGTAACTATGACCGTTTCTACGGTAACTATGACCGTTTCTACGGTAACTATGACCGTTTCTACGGTAACTATGACCGCTTCTACGGTAACTATGACCGCTTCTACGGTAACTATGACCGCTTCTACGGTAACTATGACCGCTTCTACGGTAACTATGACCGTTTCTACGGTAACTTAACAGCTTCACAGGGGCTCTCAAGTAAATCATTTGATGCATGATATAGGCTCAAGTGGAAAAAGTCAGCCAATCAGTCTAATATGCAAATGTTTTGAGAATAAAACTTATTGGGAAATGGATTTGACAGTTTTCTCATGAGCTTGAACATTTGGGACATTTGACAGTTTCTTTTGAGCACTGTTCTCTAATGGTCATTGGATGGCTTTAGTTTGCTTGGGCATATTTCATTTACATGAAATGTCAGTGCTGATGAACCCATGTCTCGGTCAGCTTCGACTCCTACTGTTGATTGAAACGTATTGATTCAACGATTTGAAACGTACAGTCATGTCATCTCTTTTGGTGTCTGTTTTTAAATCCATTATTTAGTTTTAAGTATTTGATGACTCGTGGTTGTAATGCAGAGTCTACCAAAGCAGCAACACTCAGGTATAGCTTTAACGATAATGCCACGATGGTTACAATATCTACGGCTCCTGTAATTACTGTGTGATGGCACACAAAATTACACTCCCCTGCTGAAATGTATAGATTTAAAGTACTCATTAGTACTGGGTCATTCAAAGTCTTATACGTTGGCCTACTAAATATGGCTCAGACTGCGTCTTCAAATGGATTTTGCCGACGCTAAGAAATATTCGGCTCAGCCCTGATTTAATAGCCTATGCGTTGTATGTGACGTCTTCTCCTGGGCTGCATCTGGCCCATGAACGAGGTTAGTCTCCTAACGTTTGTGAGGGAGGGGTATGTAACCTGTTGTCACATTGTGACAATTTTGATGTAATATCAGGATTTTTCCATGTGGGAGCTCCATTTTTATTTTATTTTTAGGCCCTGCCGAAAAGAAACAAACTCACTTATTTTTAAGGCATCGTGTTTTTTCTCTCAATAAATGTTTATCACTACTGTGGGAAAGACATTTTTAAATTAGTCTTTTTTTTATGGACTCTTAGCAGGACATTAGGTTTTTCATCATAGTGGTACGGTCACTGTGCGAAACATGCACAGTACTAAGTTATCTGTCATTGGCTGGGCGCTCTGTCCAATGAGCAGCCTGTGAGGCTCGGGTAAAGCACAGCCGAGTACACGTGCATCATGTGTTTTGAACAGAGGAGCAGAAGGGAGCGATGACGGGCCACTAAAATCTCACTCCACACTGGGAGTTATATGCAAGGAACAGAATTTACAGACGCTCATAGAGACACCAACGGACCCGCCCGCCTCAACCTACAACCGTGAATATTTGTTCTTATTTACTGCTCACGCGATCGTGCCGAACTTAATTGTTTGAGCCATATGCCATGCCATCTTCTCTGCTACATCTTAGCAACATTAGTAGAAGATAACTATACACACGTTTCTGATTCATCGACGTGTGTCTGTAACACATCTGCACATTGTGGTAGGAATTTAATTTATTTGCAATCTCTAGATGTATTATAGTTAGAGTGATGCTCTGTGATGCATGCATTTCTCAATATGGGTCCATGTTTCCTTGATTTCAGATTCTGTACAAGAATCTAGGCTGTTTTACTGCTGTTAATGTAAAAAAAAAAAAAAAAAAACGAGGGGTAAAGTAACCAAAAAAAGATTGATTTAGAATCGGAAGAATATTTGAGGAATTAAAACCAAACATGTCCGGGCGGCTGGTGGGCACTTCAGTTCCTAATGGTTTATTACATAACCGGAATAGACCACGGTTGTAAATGCTTTTGTCAGGCTACAACTGTAAAACTAGGTCTGGATGGAAAGGGACAGTTATTTGAACAAAGCATGTGTGTTGACCTGGGTAGTTGTCTTCATCTGTAAACAGGAACTTGCCACTTATATTGAGAAATTGTATTTGTGGACACAATACAGCAATGTTGTTGTATTAGAGTGGCACAATGCCAACGTTTTCCCCGGTTCCCCACTGGCTTTCGGACTCTGACGCACTCCTTGTCGGATTTCCTGTCATTATTACACAGCTTTGAACAGTAAATATATTTTCTGCCAATATTTCTTCATTCAGAGAAAAGTTGTTTTTTTTTTTAGCTTGGATCCAGTTTGGAAAGACCACGGGAAATGCCAGGCACCGGTAGGTGCCCATAGTTAATATCATCCTAATAATACTGAGTTATTATGACCCTGTTAGGGTAGGTGAGTGGGGTATTGGGACTGCATGACTGGCTGTGGCTGCTTCAGATGTTGGGTCAGGAGGTGATCTGGATGGCTGTAACCTGAGAACAGTTACCCAGCCTGGGAAGTATGCATGGCTCCATCTCCCAGTTGAGGCACAGGATGTGTTGTGCTGTGTCATCCATAGGGTCTGTCTGCCACCCAGACCAACAGCTTTTTACATTTTTTTTTAAAATTTAACCTCTACCTAGGCAAGTCAGTTAAGAACAAATTCTCATTTACAGCCTACAGTGGGTTAACTACCTTGTTCAGGGGCAGAATGACAGATTTTTATCTTGTCAGCTCGGGGATTTGATCTAGCAACCTTTCGGTTACTGGCCCATCGCTCTAACCACTAGGCTTCTGCCCCATATGGTGACACAGGGTTTGGTCCAACATGACTATTGTAGACACCATCGGTAGACACTATCAAATTGGTATGAGTCGGTTCATTCAATCTACTTCCATTCACTTTATAAGATCATGTGTTTTACCGGTTTTACCGGTAATCCAAGGTGATGTTCTTGTTGTTTATCAAGTTTTTAATCACATCCGGCCTTGTCACTCAACACACGCGTTTACTCATTTAGGCTTATCCTTCCTGAGTCATCAGCTTCTTGCTGAGCCCCTTCACTCAGACTCCGCGACCTAAGACGGCTCTTCGGTGACCGCGCTCTGCTGGGTTTAAACCTGGCTGCTGTCGACACTGCCTGCGTCACACCAATTATAGGCCACCTGATGTTGGCCCGAAAGAGAAAGTGAGCGAGAGAAGAAATGGCAAATGTGTATCAGCATTGGGCTTCTAGTTCTGAGGATTTCTGGGATTTAAGGGAGAGGTTTCTGGGGAGTAACTAGAGGAACATTCCCTGCGTAGGGGACCGGCCTGCCAATGCTCCCGGTGAAGGACCATTCAGGAATAACCGCTGATCTTTATGGCACCAACCTTGGGATAGTGATGATCTTAGTTGAACAGACTAAGACTTTAACCTGTCCTGCAAGAGAATTAGGTTACCAATGACGATAGCTGAAATTACAAGTTGGCTGGCAGCAATTGAGATCTGTACCGGGGTGCAGATGGGAGTCTTTCTATTGTAAGCTAGAGGGAGGCCTGGTTTGCACCGGTTGTCTGGGAAATGGACCAACAGTTGGGTGCTGGTCACATGTGCGCACACAATCACACACACAGCCAGACTCATCCATGCTGGGCAGCTAGGAACCGGCTTAAACTGCATGCTGCTGACAGAGACTCTGGTGTAGTCGGGGACTGTTGTACCCACACAGATGGACAAATGGGGAGATGGACAGAAGGAAGCACAAAATGATTATAACATTTTAATAGAAAGGTATTGATAGATGTGGACACACACACACACACACACACACAGAGAGAGGTACACGTCAGCTGTCTGCAGTGCTGTCCTCTCATAGGTTTATTTGATATTCCCTTTGGCTTTCAACTGAAAAGGTGGCCTCCATTTGAGGTCCTGAAGCCTCTTCAGAGCCCCCTGGTACACCAAAGGAGCTTGGGTATATTGTTTTTTTATAGACACTATCAAAGATTTAAGGAGTTGCCGCTGTAAGTATTGACTAGGAGACCCCCTCACTATTTATATATAATCTCTCTCTCTGTAGGCCAAACCTCCCACAAAGCCCACTGTACTGCAGTTTGGACAAGGCAAGATAATATTGTACTGGTACAAAGCAGGTTGACAGAATGCATAGACCAGCTTCAATACATCAGACTAATCCGATCTCGAGAGAAAAGAAGTCCACACTATGAAGTCTAACCTGTTGTTTCTCCTTCTCCCCACCAGGTGGCCTGTAGCACAGAGAGTAACAGCCACACGGCCGAGAGAATAACAGCCACACGGCCCAGAGGGTAACAGCCACACGGCCCGGAGGGTAACAGCCACACGGCCCGGAGGGTAACAGCCACACGGCCCGGAGGGTAACAGCCACACGGCCCAGAGGGTAACAGCCACACGGCCCAGAGGGTAACAGCCACACGGCCCGGAGAATAACAGCCACACGGCCCGGAGAATAACAGCCACACGGCCCGGAGAATAACAGCCACACGGCCCGGAGAATAACAGCCACACGGCCCGGAGAATAACAGCCACACGGCCGAGAGCAGGCGAGACGCCAAGAGAGAAGTAGCGACCTGTTCTTTTCTGTTTCCCAGTCGTTTCTTGAGCGGAAGCAGCAGCGTCTCTCGATCAGTCCAGCTGTGAGAGTCACGTTGGTCTACTTAGTTAGCAGAATATTATCTCTCCCTTCTGCGGGTGGAAAACCGCGGGTGGATCCCTCACCCTTTAGCACTTGACCCGAGGGTCTCAGCAAAAACTAATATTATATTCTTTTTCAACATTTTCAGGAGAAACAATGTTTTCTCTTAGTGTTTTATCAACCAATCAACCAACCACGATACACAACTGCAGTCACGCTAGTCCCACCTAATCAACTGGAAAAGAAACATTTTCTATAATTATCTTACATTACACTTGGTGAGAGAGCTTTATCTCAACCAAGCCTAACCAGCCCCATCCTAACCTATTATGAGTTATGACGACTCAATCTCCGCCGCTGGCGATGACACTTGGGGACGAGTGGGAAGCGCCAATGAAGAAGAGGAGGCGGGAACAGGAGTGAGCTCCCCCCGCAGCAACAACAACCATGGCAGCCAATCGGGAACTTCGGACTTGGCAAATCGGGTGCGAGGATCCTCTCCAAGTGGATCCGGCTCCGGTGGCTCGTCTGGGGGGGACCAGAGGGGTCCCATCTCAGATGACGGGGACGCTTTATCCAGTGGGAACGACTCCGGCGAGAGGGAGTCGAGTGAGGGAGGGAGCGGGTCCAGGGGACATCAGTCCAGGAGTTCCCACTGCTCCTCCAGCCAGAAGGACTCGGGCATGATGCTGGAGAACACGGAGAGCAACAAGAGCTCTAACTCTCCGTCCCAGAGCCCGTCTCCCCCCAGCAGTTCCCTGGCCTACAGCCTGCTGTCAGCCAGCTCAGAGCAGGACCCTCCTTCCACCTCCGGCTGCAGCAGCAACGAGCAGCACCAGACGGCCCGCGTCCAGACCCAGAAGGAGATGCTGAAAGCCCTGAAGGAGCTCAAGGTCCGTCTACCGACCGAGTGCAAGGGCAAAGGTCGCTCCAGCACCCTGGACGCCCTCCAGTACGCCCTGAACTGTGTGAAGCAGGTGAGGGCCAACCAGGAGTACTATCACCAGTGGAGTGTGGAGGAGTGTCATGGCTGCAGCCTGGATCTGTCTGCGTATACCATTGAGGAGCTGGACAACATCGCCTCAGAGTACACCCTCAAAAATACAGTACGTCAACATCCTCCAAACAATGACTAAGCATTTCACACACGTATTTCAATTTCACGTTATTTTTGAAAGTACTTTTTTTTTTAATGCAGTTGACTCACACGGTACGCAAGCAATCATTCCTGACTCACACTCTTCCTCCCCCTTCTCTCTCCTCCTCCCTCCAGGACACCTTCTCCATGGCGGTGTCCTTCCTGACAGGCAAAGTGGTGTACATCTCCCCGGAGGGCTCATCCCTGCTGCGCTGCAAGCCAGAGAGGCTCCAGGGGGCCATCTTCTCCGAGCTGCTGGCTCCCCAAGACGTCAGCACCTTCTACAGCAGCACGGCCCCCTGCCGCCTGCCCGCCTGGGCCACCTACATGGCCTCTGTGTCCCCACCGACAGACTGCACCCAGGGGAAGTCCATGTTCTGTCGCATCAGTGCCGACCGGGCGCAGGGAGGCGAGATCAAATACTACCCCTTCCGCATGACCCCCTATCAGCTAACCCTGAGGGACTTAGACACGTCAGACCCCCAGCCCTGCTGCCTGCTCATCGCTGAGCGGGTCCAGTCTGGATACGAAGCTCCCAGGATCCCGGCTGACAAGCGGATCTTTTCCACCAGTCACACTCCCAGCTGTCTCTTCCAGGAAGTAGATGAAAGGGCTGTGCCGTTGTTAGGCTACCTTCCCCAGGACCTGGTGGGAAGCCCTGTACTCCTCTACCTCCACCCAGAGGACAGACCCATCATGGTGGCCATACATAGGAAGAGTAAGTACACCTTTTATTGTCTGTCTTCCTCCACATCTTTCAGTCTTATTTTACTATTTTATTCTCATTCTGTCTGAATCATGTCATCTCTCTCTCTCTCTTTTTCTGTCTCTTTCTGTCTCTCTCTTTTTCTCTCTTTCTGTCTCTCTCTCTTTCTGTCTCTCTCTGTCTCTCTGTCTCTCTCTTTTTCTCTCTCTTTCTGTCTCTCTCTTTCTCTCTCTCTCTCTGTCTCTCTCTCTTTTTCTGTCTCTTTCTTTCTCTCTCTCTCTCTTTCTGTCTCTCTCTGTCACTCTCTCTCGCTCTCTTTCTGTAAAGCTTAGTGTTCTTCCATTCTAACCTCTTTTCCTTCCGTCTTCCAGTCCTCCAGTCTGCAGGCCAGCCCTTCGACAGCTCTCCCATGAGGATGTGTGCCCGCAGTGGGGAGTACGTGACCATCGACACTAGCTGGTCCTCCTTCATCAACCCCTGGAGCAGGAAGGTGGCCTTCATCGTAGGCCGCCACAAAGTCCGAACCAGCCCCTTGACCGAGGACGTGTTCACCCCTCTGCGGGGCTGCGAGGGCCGCCCCATGGCCCCGGAGATCGTGCAGCTGAGCGAGCAAATCCACCGTCTCCTGGTGCAGCCGGTCCACAGCGGAGGGTCGCAGGGCTACAGCAGCCTGGCTTCAAATGGATCCTGGTCCCACGAACAGCAGTACCGACGCACGGCCTCCTCCTCCGCCTCTGACAGCAAGTCCACCAACGCCATGGAGGCCATGGAGGCAGCCGTGGTCGCTCTGCACAAACCGGTGAGTGGAATGAAGACACTCTAAAAGCCTATACACACACGCACGCAGAGGTCTTCATATTTTACATGTTAGTCATTTAGCAGACTCTTCTTCAGAGGGACTTATAGACTTAATTACAGTTAAGTGCCTTGCTCAAGGCTACATCAAAAGATTGTTTACCTAGTTGGCTCAGGGATTCAAACCAGCAACCTTTTGGTTACTGGCCCAATGTTCTTAACCGATAGGCTACCTACCACCCTATATATTCACACACTGACTTTATGGTCATTGTGCTGTTGTTCACCCAGATGACGTTCCAGCAGATCTGTAAGGACGTGCACATGGTCAAGACCAGCGGGCAGCAGGTCTTTATCGACTCTCGCAACCGAGCCCTGTCCCGGAGACACGCTGTCACAGCGCTCCGAGCCATTGGAGAAGTGGAGCCCGTCAAGAGTCTGATCCCGGAGGTGGCGTGTCCACCCAAAACCCCGGTGTTCAACACCCAGCTGATGAAGGAGGAGCCTCCCAGTGCCTACAGCTACCAACAGATTAACTGTCTGGACAGCATCATTAGGTATGTACTGGTGGGAATACTGCTGGATTTAATAGTCATTTTACTGGGAACAGTGGTGGTTTTGATAGTGATTCAATTTATGGTTTGAATCCTAAATTGAAATCAAGTGCACTTCATAAAATGAACCAAATGGACTTACGTTGTCACTTCCCCTCCCAGGTTCTTGGACGGCTGTAACGTTCCCAACACGGTTAAGAGGAAGTTTGGCACGTCCACATCGGACGAAGACAAACAGAAGGAAACCGCTGGGAATGCAAAAGGTACATTCACCCTACATCCTGTTAGATAGACCCTGTACAGCAGGTTACCCTACATCCTGTTAGATAGAGGCTGTACACCAGGTTACCCTACATCCTGTTAGATAGTCTCTGTACACCAGGTTACCCTACATCCTGTTAGATAGTCTCTGTACACCAGGTTACCCTACATCCTGTTAGATAGTCTCTGTACACCAGGTTACCCTACATCCTGTTAGATAGTCTCTGTACACCAGGTTACCCTACATCCTGTTAGATAGTCTCTGTACACCAGGTTACCCTACAGCCCCTGTTAGATAGAGGCTGTACACCAGGTTACCCTACATCCTGTTAGATAGTCTCTGTACACCAGGTTACCCTACATCCTGTTAGATAGTCTCTGTACACCAGGTTACCCTACATCCTGTTAGATAGAGGCTGTACACCAGGTTACCCTACATCCTGTTAGATAGTCTCTGTACACCAGGTTACCCTACAGCCCCTGTTAGATAGAGGCTGTACACCAGGTTACCCTACATCCTGTTAGATAGAGGCTGTACACCAGGTTACCCTACATCCTGTTAGATAGAGGCTGTACAGCAGGTTACCCTACATCCTGTTAGATAGAGGCTGTACACCAGGTTACCCTACATCCTGTTAGATAGTCTCTGTACACCAGGTTACCCTACATCCTGTTAGATAGTCTCTGTACACCAGGTTACCCTACATCCTGTTAGATAGTCTCTGTACACCAGGTTACCCTACAGCTATATTAGACTTGGACTAGACCACTGGTCACTGCAGTCCACAGACACCACAGGAGAAACGGGACACACGAGTGTGAAAGAGAGTGAGCGAGGGCGAGGGCGAGAGCGAGGGGACTCTTAATGAGAACTTTGTCTGTTCTATAAAAGGCCTGCTTGTTGTGACACGCTGAACTGGGGGCTGGGTTTTACCACGAGAGCAATCCGTACGATTGACTCACCTAGGCCTGTCCGTTCGTCTGTCTGTGTGTGTGTTGGGTGCTACAGGTGATCCAGCTACTACAGTCACCCTGGTTGGGGACTCAGCGGGGGTACACCCCCTGGCCATGCACAGCCACAAGGCGAAGAGTGTAGCCTCAGTCACCTCTCAGTGCAGCTTCAGCAGTACCATCGTCCACGTGGGAGACAAGAAGCTCCCCGAGTCAGGTGGGAAAGACAACATGGCCGCCACGCTTGTCTCCTGGCCCGTAGTAGTGGTCTGTCACGGGAGTCTGTCTCCTATACCACTCCTTTTAAACTAGTGGTCTGTCACGGGAGTCTCTCTGCCACCGGTGTCTGTCCGTGGAAACTCTCAGTTACTTGATAGTAACTCATAGTTGCTTGTCGTTGCTCTGTTTTGTCTCTTGTGGTTATTTTTTTCCGTCTATCTCTCACCCCATCTAGTTTCTTATAGCTTGTTTGTTTCTCTCTCCATGACCTTTTCTTTCTCTCTCAAGCCGCCGAGTCCAGCCTTTCCTCTTCTCAGTGTTTTTCTGAAACTGTCTATAACGTTTCCTCCTTCTCTGTCTCCTCTCTTCTCTCCTACACAGACGTTGTCATGGAAGATGCTCCTCCCACTCCTATGCCAGCCACTCCCACCACGACCAAATCTCCACCGACCGCCATCATTGCCCCTCCCCCGCCCAGAACGACCTCTCCACCCAGCCGGAGAGGAAGTGGCCTGACCAAAGGCTTGACCAAGGAGGTGCTCTCTGCTCACACACAGCAGGAGGAGCAAGCCTTCCTCTGTCGCTTCAGTGACCTGAGCCAGCTGAGGGTGATTGAGCCAGCCTCGGCCCTGCGCTGCCCGCTCCCCAACAGCAACCCCCGTCGCAGAGGTACAAATGCATTTCTCAACAACACTCTTTCCATCAACTAGATTTTTAACTCGGGCCACCTATCCAACTGCACTGAAATCCACACTTCACTGTTCTGTTAACTTATGCATCTCTCTCTCGCTCTCTCAGGAGCGTGTTCCCCTGACTACCATGCAGCTGGAGGCAGCAGTGGCCGCCGTGGAGCCAAGAGGCTGAAGCAGCAGGAGTCCTCAGAACAGAGGGGCCCTCTGGCTTTGGGCCTGACCGGACCCGTCGGGGGCCCCAACGTCGTCCCCATGAACTCCCCCCCCAGCTCCACCTACACCCTCCCAATGATGCCCCTGGGGCCTCCCACAACATCCTCCTGGCCCGCCTCCGTAGGATCCCAGGCCAGCCTGCCCTCTGTGCCCTACCCCTCGGGTACGCTCCCCCTCTACCCCATCTACCCTCCCCTCTCCCAGCCCATACAGAACCAGATGGTGCCTCCTATGATGGCCCTGGTGCTGCCCAACTACATGTTCCCACAGCTCAACCCCAACCTCCCCCAGATGGTCACAGCCATGAACACAATGGGAAGCCCCATGCCCCAGCCGGGTGCCGCCACGGTTTCCCCCGGCCCACAGCAATTCTTCAACCCCAACGCTGGTTTCCCCTTCCCCGGTACCAGCGTCATGCCATGCCCCATGCCTACGATGCCCTCGCTCATGCAAACTGCCATGCCTATTCAGACCCAACGGCCAGCCTCTGGGTCCAGCACCCCCCAGTCATGTAGTCAAGTACCAGTGGGCCAGGAGGGTGCAGAGTCGCCCCTCTTCCACTCTCGCTGCTCCTCCCCCCTCAACCTGCTGCAGCTTGTGGAGGAGTCGCCTAGCAACCGGCCGGAGGTCGCCACAGCGCCGGCTGCTTCCGCGCTACAGGCCACGATCCCCGCACAAGGGACTCGGGGGAGATCGGCAGATGACTCCAAGGAGAACGTGAGTTGAAAAGATGTCATCTCTAAATGTACATTATTCATTATAGTTTGAACTCAATACGTCTAGCTAAGGTATTATAACTCATATCTCTCTCCTTCGTCTCTCTCTCTCTCTCTCTCTCTCTTTAGGCCAATGATTCCAACCAGGATGGTGAATCCACCCCCAGTGACATACTGGACCTGCTCTTGCAAGAGGACTCTCGCTCAGGCACCGGCTCCACGTCCTCTGGGTCGGGTTCTGACTGCTTGGGCACTGTGTCCAACGGCTGCAGCTCCTCAGGCAGTGGAACTAGTGAGTAACCCCTCAATACTGCCTGACATGGCAAATGGAACAGAACATGTTGACATTCTGTTGTTGCCTACATCGCTAGGTAAATGTCACCTAGAATCTTCTAGCTGTCACTCAAACATAAAGTGGGAATACCCCAATCACTAGGAAAATACTGATCACACTAAAAACTCCAGCCGGTTCAGGTCTGACCTATAACAACTTCTTCTGTCGTCTTCTCCCAGGTCGCAGTCGCAGTAGCCACACCAGCAAGTACTTTGGCAGCATCGACTCGTCAGAGAACGACCACTCCCGCAAGCAGCCAGCAGGTGGCAGCAGAGCAGGAGGCGACGGGGAGGAGCAGTTGATTAAGTGTGTCCTGCAGGATCCTATCTGGCTCCTCATGGCCAACACTGACCACAAGGTTATGATGACCTACCAGCTGCCGACCAAGGACAGGGAGACGGTGCTGCGGCAGGACCGCGAGGCCCTACGGGCCATGCACAAACGCCAGCCCCGCTTCACTGAGGACCAGAAGAGAGAACTGAGCCAGGTCCACCCCTGGATACGTACCGGGCGCCTGCCACGCGCCATCAACGTCTCGGTAAGCACCCCTCCCCTCTCGTACAAACGTAACTTTATTTATTTTGTTTTATGTGAACATAGACCTACACCCATATGACCTGTTTCATCCACAAGTGATCATACAGGAAGTGTTTTGGCTGTCAGCTAACCCTTCTCTACACCTCCCTCTCAGGCATGTATGGGGTGCAAGTCTTCCCCCTTACCAGAGAGCACCATGGACCAGGGAGGAGAGGCTCACAGAGAAGAGAGGCATGCGGCGCACTCTGAAACACAAGGCAACGACCAGGAAATGACAACAGAAGAGCAGGAAGTGACCTGGCCAACGGAGGAGGAGAAAGCAAGGGCTGCCGAATCCGAAATGACCCACTGAAAGGTTGAGAAGGGATCAAGAACACTTGATTGTGAGTTTTTCTTCCGGCTGACAGACGCCACGCTAAGAGATGCAAATTCCAGGCCTAAATGTCCCGACGCTAATCCGAGAGAATCAAGACTTTGATCACAGGCGGTTGCGGGTAATCGAAGTGCATTCTTTTTCTATTAGCTGGGACTGCTGCCATGTCAGTGTCCCTATTGGCTGGCGGTCAAATCGATTGGGACTCTGGGTCCAATCGGTCAGTCCGCTTTGTGTGTTCCATCACCAGTATGACAGTGGTTGTGAGAGAGACTGTCGACATGACAGAAAGCCTTGAAAGCATGGGGGACACAGCACACTGTTAAAATCAGTGTACCATTGGATTGTACACACCAATATATATTTTTCCTTGTGTATTTATTGAACATGTTAATTTAATAAGAAACACTAAGGTGTGAATGTGTTACAAAATGGCCACTTTATTTCACAGCACGTCTACTCCCGTTTTGGGATAGAATGGTTTCTCCTGTACAGTTCTAGTTCCTGTTGGGAGGATTCATTTCACAGGGAGAGAGGGGGACCCCTTGGTTATTTTTCTCTGTTGGGAGCTTTTTTCTGATAACCCGGGATTGTTGTAAATTGTTTTGTTTTCTGCATATATTTTTTTCCACTTAAAACAAATGCTTGTTATACGAGTCAGTTAAGACCACATTTACACAGGCAGGTTTACTTTATTTTGTAAGCAGTATGTATATTTTATATCACTGTAAATTCTGTTCTGAGAAGAAATTGTCTTGTGTTTGGTCAAAAACAAAATATTTATGAAAATCAAAGTACCCTCTGATCTCAGGGGAGTCGATGTGGCTGTTTCTGTGGTAACACAATCGAATGTGGTGTCACTCTGGACAACGGGGTGACGGTTGAACATGTGGGACCGCTGTACCCATTCCTGATTTGCTGGGCATTATGGTCACCCTGCAGTGAAACCGGTCCATAAAACTTTGCTGCAAACATATTTTCCTATGAAAACAGTCCAGGATACTGAACAAGGTAAAAAAAAAACTTCCAGCTTCCATAGCAACAAAGAGAACAGACTTTTGATTGGAGGCATCCATCACAAGGATTCTGGAATACTGAAAACCAGATTGGCAATGTTCTGATGGGTTTGAAAGGACTTTAAACAACACAGTAGAACATTGTTCAGCTCTTAAGAGTTTTTAGAGACTATCGTTGTTTGACTGTCTCGCCTCTCTGTGGCACTGTACTAGTGATATGATATTCAAGCTTAATTTCCTAATATTTTGTATTAAAAAAAAAAAGTTAATAAATGAAATGATATCCAATGTTTCATGACTTTGTCTTCTTCTGTAGTGCACCTGACTCAGGGAATGTAGCCTGTTAACCCATACTGAATGTACAGTTTCTTTAGATAAGGTATTTAAAACCCAGTTTCAACATCTGACAGCAACAAGCTAGTACTATATAAATGTATTTGTATCATTTTTTTTTTTTAAATTTTGCTCATCGTTATGGAGGTTGTCTGAGGACTACGTGCTCAGGGCCAGGGACAGCCATATCCTGAGAGGGCCACAGGAGGCTGCTGATGGGAGAAAGATTCATAATGATGGCCAGGAATGGACCAAATGGAATGATACCATTCCACTCCTGTCATTAACACGAGCCCGTTCTCCCCAATTAAGGTGCCACCAGCTTCCTGTGGTGTGAGCGCTGCGACTGGTAGGGGGACTTTAGTAGGTGGACTTTAGTAGGTGGACTTTAGTAGGTGGACTTTAGTAGGTGGGGTTTAGTAGGGGGACTTTAGTAGGTGGGGTTTAGTAGGGGGACTTTAGTAGGTGGGGTTTAGTAGGGGGACTTTAGTAGGTGGGGTTTAGTAGGGGGACTTTAGTAGGTGGGGTTTAGTAGGGGGACTTTAGTAGGGGGACTTTAGTAGGTGGGGTTTAGTAGGGGACTTTAGTAGGGGACTTTAGTAGGTGGGGTTTAGTAGGGGGACTTTAGTAAGGGTTCCCATCCCCCCTAGAGTAGAGGTTTATCTGGACTGGCCTCATACACATTCACTGAGCCTTTTTTTCTGGGGTTTGATAACTCTGTCCCATAGATTAGCTACCTGAGTCCACGTGTTTTTTTTTTAAGTCAGGTGACGCCACTCTTATGCAACGCTTGTCCCTCAGCCTCGCTGCAGATTAATTTAGAGATAACTAACGTAAGACATAGCATCCACGTGGAACACTTGAGACATTCCTATTCAAAAACAGCTGTGTGATATTTAAGTGATGATGCCCCCGAAAGCCGGTGTTTGGAGGATATATTGGCATGGCGTTGAGGGGCGGCAAACCGTGCCAATATATCCTCAAAACACCGGCTTCCAGGGCATTATCACTTTTATACAACGGGTTACCAACATATTCAGATAATGATTTACATATTTTAATTAAAAACATTTTGATGAATTCATTCATACTATTTGATCCTTCCACAAGATATATAGTGCATTCGGAAAGTATTCAGACCCCTTGACTTTTTCCATATTTTGTTACATTACAGCCTTATTCTAAAATTGATTAAATTGTTTTTCCCCCTTCATACATCTATATACAATACCCCATAATGACAAAGCAAAAACATGTTTTTAGACATTCTTGCAAATTTTTTAAAATTAAAAACTGAAATATGTTTACATAAGTATTCAGACCCTTTACTCAGTACTTTGTTGAAGCACCTTTGGCAGTGATTACAGCCTCGAGTCTTCTTGGGTATGACGATACAAGCTTGGCACACCTGTCTTTGCTGCGTTTTTCCCGTCCTTCTCTGCAGATCCTCTCAAGCTCTGTCAGGTTGGATGGGGAGCGTCGCTGCACAGCATTTTCAGGTCTCTCCAGAGATCGGTTCAAGTCGGGGCTCTGGCTGGGCCTCTCAAGGACATTCAAAGACTTGTCCCAAAGCCACTCATTCATTGTCTTGGCTGTGTGCTTATGGTTGTTATCCAGTTGGAAGGTGAACCTTCGCCCCAGTCTGAGGTACGGAGTGCTCTGGAGCAGGTTCTCATCAAGGATTGTACTTTGCTCTGTTCATCTTTCCCTCGATCCTGACTAGTCTCTCTGTCCCTGCTGCTTTAAAACATCCCCACAGCATGATGCTGTCACCACCATGCTTCACTGTAGGGAGGGTGCCAGGTTTCCTCCAGACGTGACGCTTTGCATTCAGGCCAAAGAGTTCAATCTTGGTTTCATCAGACCAGAGAATCTTGTTTCTCATGGTCCGAGAGTCTTTAGGTTCCTTATGGTAAACTCCAAGCAGTCTGTCATGTGCCTTTTAATGAGGAGTGGCTTCCATCTGGCCACTCTACCATAAAGGCGTTATTGGGGGAGTGAGGCAGAGATGGTTGTCCTCCTGGAAGGTTCTCCCATCTCCACAGAGGAACTCTAGAGCTCTGTCCGAGTGACCATCAGGTTCTTGGTCACCTCCCTGACCAAGGCCCTTCTCCCCCGATTGCTCAGTTTTCTTGGGGACCTTCAATGCTGCAGACATTTTTTGGTACCCTTCCCCAGATCTGTGCCTCGACACAATTCTGTCTCGGAGCTCTACGGACAATTCCTTCAACCTCATGGCTTGGTTTTTGCTCTGACGTGCACTGTCAACTATGGGACATTATATAGACAGGTGTATGCTTTTCCAAATCATGTCCAATCAATTGAATTTACCACAGGTGGACTCCAATCAAGTTGTAGAAACATCTCCAAGATGATCAATAGAAACAGGATGCACCTGAGCTCAATTTCGAGTCTCATAGCAAAGGGTCTGAATAGTTATGTAAATCAGGTATTTCTGTTTTTTATTTTTATAAATTAACAACAAATACTAAAAACCTGTTTTCGCTTTGTCATTATAGGGTATTGTTTGTAGATTGAAGGGGGGGGGGGGGGTTTCATCCTTTTTAGAAAAAGGCTGTAACGTAACAAAAGGGGGAAGGGGTCTGAATACTTTCCAAATGTACTGTAGTCCTGACACAAATCTAGGGTTCCTACCCAAGAAGGGCTGGTTTTTCGTTCGTCAGAGACGCGACCCAGTCATTCAGTCTTTCTGTTCTGTATCTATGGACGCGACCCAGTCGTTCATTCTAAATGTTCTGTATCTATGGACGCGACCCAGTCGTTCATTCTAAATGTTCTGTATCTATGGACGCGACCCAGTCATTCATTCTAAATGTTCTGTATCTATGGACGCGACCCAGTTGTTCATTCTAAATGTTCTGTATCTATGGACGCGACCCAGTCGTTCATTCTAAATGTTCTGTATCTATGGACGCGACCCAGTTGTTCATTCTAAATGTTCTGTATCTATGGACGCGACCCAGTCGTTCATTCTAAATGTTCTGTATCTATGGACGCGACCCAGTCATTCATTCTAAATGTTCTGTATCTATGGACGCGACCCAGTTGTTCATTCTAAATGTTCTGTATCTATGGACGCGACCCAGTCGTTCATTCTAAATGTTCTGTATCTATGGACGCGACCCAGTCATTCGTTCTAAATGTTCCATTTCCAAGCTGGAAGGCGATGTTCTTATCCCTTGCTTGCTAGCTAGCCAACTCCGGCTAATTTACAGTCACGTCAAAAAGTGCAGCCAGAATAACAGCAACGTTTAAGCTGTTTTCGAGTGACATTTATTTGGATAAATCCATAACAATTTCCTCTCCTAATGAGCTCGCTGAAGAGTCTGTCCAGAGTCTGAGTAAGATGAGTTTGTGGAGGCTGCAGTTTGTATACTAACCACTCTCTTCATATTCTACATTCAATGTGGTTTCTGCCCAGTGGCCACCACAGCTTAAAAAAGACCAAGGAATGCCTGCGTTGTGGTTCTGCTGTTATTGACGCGAACACACAAACACTCACACGCACACACACACACACCAGACAAGGATGGTGAAGGGAGGACGGCTCATAATAATGTCTGGAAAGGAGGAAATTAAATGGCATCAAATGGCCTGGAAGCTATGTGTTTCATGTATTTAATACCATACCACTCCAGCCATTACCACGAGGCGGTCCTCCCCGTTTAAGATGCCCACACACAGACACACACAAAAAGATAACTAATGTAAAATAGTCTGTCTTTAAAATGTATATGGTATGAATAAACTGGAAGAAGAAGCCCAAGTATTGTTGTTCATTAGTTTACTCCAATTAGGGGAGGGGTGGTAGGGTTAGGAGACAATACTGAAGTAGAGAGAAAAGTACATATAGGGGATTGGAAATGATGCAGACAATTACTTTGATGGAACCCACAATCTATCTGCAATATAAAAACTGGATCTACCCCCTTTAAAAACAGAACTCTAACACACTCCAAACACAATGGTGATGGTGATGATCACACAGTGGGTCGCAATGACAGGGATTTCCATGCCAAAGCCTGGTCAGAGTTTTAAATACCTACACAAAGGGTGCACATGTTGACACTATACGTTTAGGCAGATCATATGGGAGTCATTTCTTTTCCTTCAAATCTATTTCAAGCCTATCTATTTTCATATCCACACATCAACTACTTTTAGACGAAATGCAGTTTTAACTACCAGTTTCATGAAATGGAAGGATTCTCGGCCCTATCTTTTTGACCAGAGTGCCCTCGGGTTGCCAATAAAAACAGGTCTCCTACCATCATATCCCCAAATAATCCTCAATGACATTGGCTCTCGCTCTGTAGAAATAAATGGTGTGTGTGGTTCAAGCAGGTTAGAGTTACAGTTAGTTAGAGCTAGAGTAGAGTTAGAGCTAGAATTAGAGTTAGAGTTAGAGTTAGAGTTAGAGTTAGAGCTAGAGTTAGAGCTAGAGTTAGAGCTAGAGCTAGAGTTAGAGCTAGAGCTAGAGTTAGAGCTAGAGCTAGAGTTAGAGCTAGAGTTAGAGTTAGAGCTAGAGTTAGAGTTAGAGTTAGAGCTAGAGCTAGAGCTAGAGTTAGAGCTAGAGTTAGAGTTAGAGCTAGAGTTAGAGTTAGAGTTAGAGTTAGAGCTAGAGTTAAAGTTAGAGCTAGAGTTAGAGTTAGAGTTAGAGTTAGAGTTACAGTTAGAGCTAGAGCTAGAGTTAGAGTTAGAGTTAGAGTTACAGTTAGAGCTAGAGCTAGAGTTAGAGCTAGAGTTAGAGTTAGAGCTAGAGTTAGAGTTAGAGTTAGAGTTAGAGCTAGAGTTAAAGTTAGAGCTAGAGTTAGAGTTAGAGTTAGAGTTAGAGCTAGAGTTAGAGTTAGAGTTAGAGTTAGAGCTAGAGTTAGAGTTAGAGTTAGAGTTAGAGCTAGAGTTAAAGTTAGAGCTAGAGTTAGAGTTAGAGTTAGAGTTAGAGTTAGAGCTAGAGCTAGAGTTAGAGCTAGAGTTAGAGTTAGAGCTAGAGTTAGAGTTAGAGTTAGAGTTAGAGCTAGAGTTAAAGTTAGAGCTAGAGTTAGAGTTAGAGTTAGAGTTAGAGCTAGAGTTAGAGTTAGAGTTAAAGTTAGAGCTAGAGTTAGAGTTACAGTTAGAGTTACAGTTAGAGCTAGAGCTAGAGCTAGAGTTACAGTTAGAGCTAGAGTTAGAGCTAGAGCTAGAGCTAGAGTTAGTTGCTGTGGCTGTAGGAGTAGTGAAGCAGTCCTTCGTTATATACATCTACAGTAACACTGGAATTCTGTCTGTGACACACACACACACACCTTATATTCCAATATATTTCATTTGTTATATTTCACCTGTTTTCCAACAATACAATACTCATATGTTTACATGTAGGTTATTTGTTCACTTGTCACATGACACCCCAGCCACACGACCAAATAAAACATGGCATCCCCATCTGGGACATATTAAACTCTCCTTCTCTCGCCCCTCTCGTTCCTCCCCTCGTTCCTCCCCTCCTCGTACCCATGCCTTCTGTATCCCTCTCTCACTCCCCTTTCTACATCCCCCTCTCTCTCAATCCTCCTCTCTTTCTACATCCTCTACTCTGCCTCTCCCTCCCTCTTTCCCTCCTTTCTGTCTTCCTCTACTCGCCCTCTCTCTCTGGTCTGTTCCCTCTCTTGGTCTGTGTGGGCATTAGAGCAGGATGCAGGGCAGGGTGTGTGTGTGGACTGTGTCTGTCCTCCTGTCGATGACACTGGGATGGACCCAGGCTCAAAGCCAGACCACTAATTTTACCAGGTGAGTCAGAAAAAAAGGTGTGTGCGTTCACTTGAGGGTGCATTTGTGTGTTTAAAGAATGTGTGTGTGTTAGTGTCAACGTGTCTTTGGTCAGTGTGTACCCAGTGTGCATGTGTGTGTTTGTGTCAATGTTTCATGTGTGTGCATATTAACACATGTGTAGATGTGAACACAGTAAACCAGTTGGCTTGCCTGTTTGTCTGTAAGCATTTGCATTTTTAATCTGTTCCTGTCTCTCTGCACTGTTTTAATCTGTTCCTGTCTCTCTGCCCTGTTGTAATCTGTTCCTGTCTCTCTGCACTGTTTTAATCTGTTCCTGTCTCTCTGCACTGTTTTAATCTGTTCCTGTCTCTCTGCACTGTTTTAATCTGTTCCTGTCTCTCTGCACTGTTTTAATCTGTTCCTGTCTCTCTGCACTGTTTTAATCTGTTCCTGTCTCTCTGCACTGTTTTAATCTGTTCCTGTCTCTCTGCACTGTTTTAATCTGTTCCTGTCTCTCTGCACTGTTGTAATCTGTTCCTGTCTCTCTGCCCTGTTTTAATCTGTTCCTGTCTCTCTGCACTGTTTTAATCTGTTTCTGTCTCTCTGCACTGTTGTAATCTGTTCCTGTCTCTCTGCCCTGTTTTAATCTGTTCCTGTCTCTCTGCACTGTTTTAATCTGTTCCTGTCTCTCTGCACTGTTTTAATCTGTTCCTGTCTCTCTGCACTGTTTTAATCTGTTCCTGTCTCTCTGCACTGTTTTAATCTGTTTCTGTCTCTCTGCACTGTTGTAATCTGTTCCTGTCTCTCTGCCCTGTTGTAATCTGTTCCTGTCTCTCTGCACTGTTTTCACATGTTCCTGTCTCTCTGCACTGCTTTAATCTGTTCCTGTCTCTCTGCCCTGTTTTAATCTGTTCCTGTCTCTCTGCACTGTTTTAATCTGTTCCTGTCTCTCTGCACTGTTTTAATCTGTTCCTGTCTCTCTGCACTGTTTTAATCTGTTCCTGTCTCTCTGCACTCTCTCTGCACTGTTGTTTTCCCCTAAAACTCAATTCTTTCCGCTAGTGTAGTTAGAAATAGCCTGTAGGCGGTTAGGCAGGACCCACAGGAGAATATGATGTGGTTAGTATGGAGACTAGCTAGCCCTGCTCTGTGGTTAGTATGGAGACTAGCTAGCCCTGCTCTGTCTGTGGCACCCTGTTTCATAGTGCACCACGTTTAATCAGATCCCTTTCAGCCTCAACGGCCCAGATGGGAACTATGGGATTTTGGATCTTTATCATCAGAACTTTTGACTCTCCTCAGAATTTGTGACGGCCGCGTCTCGCTACCCGCTTCACTAAAACCACCACACGAGATACAGAGCCGTGGAAAGTTAGCGCAGGTTTGACAAAGCAGATATTTGTGTGCTGTTTTATTTAGCTTGGCACGTTAGAAGAGGAGGGACCAGACCACTTGAGATATTTAGGACGTTGGACCACGCAGTGTGGCTTTTCCGGCACTACTTTAAACACAAAGCAACCCTGTCAGGACCTGGAAGTGGAACATGGTTGGAGAAGGGAGCGGGTCAGGGAGGGAAACTTTCTACAACACGACATCTCTGAACTATAAGCTGAGCCATGGGGGGGGTTGTGATAAAAAAGTGTTGACCGTGGATATGATACAGCACAGTATGTTGGAACACACTGATGCCTTTTACCAACAGACCAGAACCATTACAGTTGTTTGAATTAAATATTCATGTCGAATAAGCCTGAGGGCTTGCTGTAAAATATATCACCTGTGTGTGTGTGTGTGTGTGTGTGTGTGTGTGTGTGTGTGTGTGTGTGTGTGTGTGTGTGTGTGTGTGTGTGTGTGTGTGTGTGTGTGTGTGTGTGTGTGTGTGTGTGTGTGTGTGTGTGTGTGTGTGTGTGTGTGTGTGTGTGTGTGTGTATAACAGGCTATGTGTAGTGCCGATTGGTTTCAGTTTTTCAAAAGTGCCACGGTTTGCCTGTGGCCCCATGCCAAAGTAAAGTGTGCATTGTGTGTGGTGACAATTTTCTGATGTGGCACCGCTTTAACACGAGTGTGTGTGTTGACCAGTTGGCGGGCATCTTCTCGGACATCTTCAACCTGTCCCAGTCCCAGGTTGTAGTCCCCACCTGCTTTAAGGAGACCACCATCATCCCAGTGCCCAAGAAACACAAGGTGACCCCGTCGTGCTCACCCCGGACATCATGAAGCGCTTCGAGAGGCTGGACAAGATCCACATCAGGGCCAGCATACCAGACACTGGACCCACTCCAATTAGTCTACCACTCCAACAGATCCACTGAGTCCATTTCCATCGCTATTCACACGGCCGCTACACATCTGGACAAGAGGAACACCTATGTCAGAATGCTGTTCATTGACTACAGTTCAGCATTCAACGCTATTGTCCCCCTCCAAGCTCGACACCAAGCTCAGAGCCCTGGGTCTGGACACCAAGCTCAGTGCCCTGGGTCTGGACACCAAGCTCAGAGCCCTGCGTCTGGACACCAAGCTCAGAGTCCTGGGTCTGGACACCAAGCTCAGAGTCCTGGGTCTGGACACCAAGCTCAGAGCCCTGGGTCTGGACACCAAGCTCAGAGTCCTGCGTCTGGACACCAAGCTCAGAGCCCTGCGTCTGGACACCAAGCTCAGAGTCCTGGGTCTGGACACCAAGCTCAGAGTCCTGGGTCTGGACACCAAGCTCAGAGTCCTGCGTCTGGACACCAAGCTCAGAGCCCTGGGTCTGGACACCAATCTCAGAGCCCTGCGTCTGGACACCAAGCTCAGAGCCCTGCGTCTGGACACCAAGCTCAGAGCCCTGCGTCTGGACACCAAGCTCAGAGTCCTGCGTCTGGACACCAAGCTCAGAGCCCTGCGTCTGGACACCAAGCTCAGAGCCCTGCGTCTGGACACCAAGCTCAGAGTCCTGGGTCTGGACACCAAGCTCAGAGCCCTGGGTCTGGACACCAAGCTCAGAGTCCTGCGTCTGGACACCAAGCTCAGAGCCCTGCGTCTGGACACCAAGCTCAGAGTCCTGCGTCTGGACACCAAGCTCAGAGCCCTGCGTCTGGACACCAAGCTCAGAGCCCTGCGTCTGGACAACAAGCTCAGAGCCCTGCGTCTGAACACTACCCTCTGCAACTGGACTTCCTGGAATTCCAGACGGGCAGACCACAGTCTGTGAGGATCGGCAACAACACCTCCTCCACACTGACTCTCAACACAAACACAGGAGTCCCCCCCCCAGGGATGTTTCCTCAGCCGTCTGCTGTACTCCCTGTTTACCCACGACTGTGTGGCTTTGCACGACACCAGCCCTATCATCTAGTTTGCTGATGACACCACGGTTGTTAGGCCTGATAACAGACAACGACAAGTCAGCATATAGGGAGGGGGATTTTAAGTGCCTCTGAGTCCACATCACCTATGACTTGACATGGACCAACAACACCACCCACTGTTGTCAAGAGGGCACAACAGCACTTCCTGCCACGAGCTGTTCTCTTCCTTACCGTCGGGTCGATGGTATCGGAGCAAGAGGTCTGATACCAACAGGCTCAGAGACAGTTTCTATCTACAAAGCCATCAGACTGCTGAACACTTGAACTGGACTGACCACCTGCACTGACTCTCTGCACCTTAGCACACATGCACCAACACACACACAAACACACACACACACCCACATACGCACACGCACACGCACACACTGCTACTACCAGACTCTTATTATACTGCTCAGTTTATACACTGTCTCCATCCCCCTTCCTCTATACACGTTTAAATATTACACGACAAATAGTACCTTCCTCTATTATCCTGATGCTAAAATGTTTATTCTATTCTACTGAGCCATTTACTTTATGTTGGTATTCTTATCTTGTATTATTTCTTGTTGTTGTTGTATTGTCGAGAAGGAACCTGCAAGCTATCATTTTGTTGGATGATGTATACCATACATACAAATAACAAAACTTTAAACGTGCGTATATGTGTGTGTTTATGCTTGACTGTGCTATAAAAACCCTATGTGAGTTCTCCCCAACATACATATTATCCGTGTCTACAGGATTGGGCCTACCTTTATAAAACCCCTCCCCTATGTGAGTTCTCCCCAACATACATATTATCCGTGTCTACAGGATTGGGCCTACCTTTATAAAAACCCTCCCCTATGTGAGTTCTCCCCAACATACATATTATCCGTGTCTACAGGATTGGGCCTACCTTTATAAAACCCCTCCCCTATGTGAGTTCTCCCCAACATACATATTATCCGTGTCTACTGCCCAGGATTGGACCTACCTTTATAAAACCCCTCCCCTATGTGAGTTCTCAGAGAACAGAGTGGGTCTGTGTTGCTGGTGGTTTCAGTGTGTTTAGAGAGGGGTTCTGCCCCCAGAATGTTGATGCTTAAAGGAGTTACCTTAGTAGCAAGGTTCCTGTGACGTCTGAAACCGTTTTCTACAGAATTATAAAACATGCCATGAATCGGTTCATTTTTCCTCACAGAAAAGAGAAATAATATAATGGATCTCTCTCTCAAATTCAATTCAAGTGAAATACACTGCTCAAAAAAATAAAGGGAACACTTAAACAACACAATGTAACTCCAAGTCAATCACACTTCTGTGAAATCAAACTGTCCACTTAGGAAGCAACACTGATTGACAATAAATTTCACATTCTGTTGTGCAAATGGAATAGACAAAAGGTGGAAATTATAGGCAATTAGCAAGACACCCCCAAAAAAGGAATGATTCTGCAGGTGGTGATCACAGACCACTTCTCAGTTCCTATGCTTCCTGGCTGATGTTTTGGTCACTTTTGAATGCTGGCGGTGCTCTCACTCTAGTGGTAGCATGAGACGGAGTCTACAACCCACACAAGTGGCTCAGGTAGTGCAGTTCATCCAGGATGGCACATCAATGCGAGCTGTGGCAAAAAGGTTTGCTGTGTCTGTCAGCGTAGTGTCCAGAGCATGCAGGCGCTACCAGGAGACAGGCCAGTACATCAGGAGACGTGGAGGAGGCCGTAGGAGGGCAACAACCCAGCAGCAGGACCGCTACCTCCGCCTTTGTGCAAGGAGGTGCACTGCCAGCGCCCTGCAAAATGACCTCCAGCAGGCCTCTCTCTCTCTCTCTCTCTCTCTCTCTCTCTCTCCCTCTCTCATCCCCCCTCTCTCTCTCTCTCTCTCCCTCTCTCATCCCCCCTCTCTCTCTCTCTCTCTCTCTCTCTCTCTCCTCTCCTCTCTCTCTCTCCTCTCTCTCTCTCTCTCTCTCTCTCTCTCTCTCTCTCTCTCTCTCCTCTCTCTCTCTCTCTCTCTCTCTCTCTCTCTCTCTCTCTCTCTCCTCTCTCTCTCTCTCTCTCTCTCTCTCTCTCTCTCTCTCTCTCTCTCTCTCTCTCTCTCTCTCTCTCTCTCTCTCTCTCTCTCTCTCAATTCAAGGGGCTTTATTGGCATGGGAAACATATGTTAACATTGCCAAAAGCAAGTGAAGTAGATAATATACAAAAGTGAAATAAACAATTAAAATGAACAGTATACATTACACTCATAGAAGTTCCAAAATAATAAAGACATTACAATGTCATATTATGCATATATACAGTGCTGTAATGATGTACAAATGGTTGAAGTACAAAAGGGAAAATAAACATTAATATGGGTTGAACTTACAATGGTGTTTGTTCTTCACTGGTTGCCCTTTTCTTGTGATAACAGGTCACAAATCTGCCTATGGCGACCTTTCTCAATAGCAAGGCTATTCTCACTGAGTTTGTTCATAGTCAAAGCTTTCCTTAAGTTTGGGTCAGTCAAAGTGGTCAGGTATTCTGCCACTGTGTAATCTCTGTTTAGGGCCAAATAGCATTCTAGTTTGCTCAGTTTTTTTGTTGTCTTTCCAATGTGTCAAGTAATTATTTTTTTGTTTTCTTATAATTTGGTTGGGTCTAATTGTATTGCTGTCCTGGGGCTCTGTGGGGTCTGTTTGTGTTTGTGAACAGAGCCCCAGGACCAGATTGCTTAGGGGACTCTTCTCCAGATTAATCTCTCTGTAGGTGATGACTTTGTTATGGAAGATTTGGGAATCACTTCCTTTTAGGTGGTTGTAGAATTTAACGTCTCTCTCTCTCTGTCTCCTCCCACACACGCTCACTCTCTCTCTCTCTCCCTTTCTCTCTCTCTCTGTCTCTCTGTTTCTCTCACTCCCTCTCTCTCTCTCTCCCTCATGCTCCCTCTCTCTCAGGCCTATCTTCCACTGTGGGGGTCACTTGGTGACTGAATCAGGCTTTGTGGGCAGTGAGGGATTCCCCAGCCACTACAAACCCAACCGCAAATGCACCTGGTACATCACTGTGAGTACCCAACAGAATATATACCACGACACCATATAACACCAGAGGTACTACTCAAACCGTCCAGCTGCACCCTAGCTGTAATAACAGTACCTTTAACCTCTCTACTGAACAGGTTTCACCTCTCTACTGAACAGGTTTCACCTCTCTACTGAACAGGTTTCACCTCTCTACTGAACAGGTTTCACCTCTCTACTGAACAGGTTTCACCTCTCTACTGAACAGGTTTAACCTCTCTACTGAACAGGTTTCACCTCTCTACTGAACAGGTTTCACCTCTCTACTGAACAGGTTTCACCTCTCTACTGAACAGGTTTCACCTCTCTACTGAACAGGTTTAACCTCTCTACTGAACAGGTTTCACCTCTCTACTGTTAGAAAGCCGGATCAACTCAGAATACCCAAGAGTGAAAAAAAATGTTTTTGAAAACGCAATTAAGGGAATTTACTGGAATGATCTCTTGTCCTATACAGATGTGGAAGCTAATAGTCAAGTTTTTCTATCACAATCCAGACTACAATAAATGGCTTCCTAAAGAAAATCTAATCCAAACCTGGCCTAAAGAGCACTCTTCCTTGGTTAAATGGAGAAATCTGGAAATTTATGAAAGAATGAGATTATGCTCTAAAAACAGCCATAAAATCTAAATTAGAGCATGACAGATGTAGGTTTACCATGTTGAGAAATAAGGAGATGAAAGAAATCAGACAGGCCAAGGTAAACTTTTTTATTAACATAACTGGTGAAGCAAAGGGAAATTCTAACTTGATCTGGGAGAATCTAAAAAAGTGAACAGGGAAAGACCATAGTAACACTACAAAAAGACTAGAAATCATGGTGAATAACAATCTCACACAGGATTCAGTCGTAATAGCATTAGCCTTCAATTCCTACTTTATTGACTCTGTCAGGGCACTGACACAGAACCCCTCCACCGGTTTCTTGTGCTCAGTGGTAGTGAATGACGCTCAACCTGTCTTCATCTTAAGGGAGGTTTCTGAGTTAGAAGTGAACAAGGTGATTAGCTCACTAAAGAACTCTAAAGCCAAAGATGTGTTTGGGCTGGACTCTACCTTTCGTAAAAACTACAAAGAGTCACTCATTGGCCCCATTACTAAGGTCGCCAACACATCTATTGGTCTGAGGGTGTTTCCAAGGGTCTGTAAGTCAGCCATAGTAACGGCCATCTTTAAATCGGGTGACCATGCTGACGGTTGTTGAAAAGTGTGTAGCAGAACAGCTGATTGCCCACCTCAACAACAGCCCCTTCACATTACACTCCATGCAGTTTGGGTTCAGAGCGAAACACTCCACAGAAACGGCCAACTGCTTTCTTCTGGAAAATGTGAAGTCCAAGATGGACAAAGGGGGCATTGTTGGAGCTGTGTTTCTGGACCTAAGGAAGGCTTTTGATACTGTTAACCATGAGATTCTCATCACAAAATTGCCCAAGTTCAACTTTTCCCCCAATGCCTTGAGATGGATGAAATCATACCTTGAAGGCAGAACTCAGTGTGTCAGAGTGAGCAATGAGCTGTCGCCCACTCTCAGCTATGATGTGGGCGTGCCCCAAGGGTCAATACTGGGGCCCCTCCTGTTCTGCCTGTACATTAATGATCTGCCTTCTGTCTGTACTGGGTCTGAAGTTCAAATGTATGCAGATGATACAGTGATATATGTGCATGCAAAGAGCAAACAACAAGCTGCACAAGAACTCACTACTGTAATGGTCCAGGTTACAAAGTGACTCAGTGACTCACTACTGTAATGGTCCAGGTTACAAAGTGACTCAGTGACTCACTACTGTAATGGTCCAGGTTACAAAGTGGCTCACTACTGTAATGGTCCAGGTTACAAAGTGGCTCACTACTGTAATGGTCCAGGTTACAAAGTGGCTCACTACTGTAATGGTCCAGGTTACAAAGTGGCTCACTACTGTAATGGTCCAGGTTACAAAGTGGCTCACTACTGTAATGGTCCAGGTTACAAAGTGGCTCACTACTGTAATGGTCCAGGTTACAAAGTGGCTCAGTGACTCACTACTGTAATTGTCCAGGTTACAAAGTGGCTCAGTGACTCACTACTGTAATGGTCCAGGTTACAAAGTGGCTCAGTGACTCACTACTGTAATGGTCCAAGTTACAAAGTGGCTCACTACTGTAATGGTCCAGGTTACAAAGTGGCTCAGTGACTCACTACTGTAATGGTCCAGGTTAAACAGTGGCTCAGTGACTCACTACTGTAATGGTCCAGGTTACAAAGTGGCTCAGTGACTCACTACTGTAATGGTCCAGGTTACAAAGTGGCTCAGTGACTCACTACTGTAATGGTCCAGGTTACAAAGTGGCTCAGTGACTCACTACTGTAATGGTCCAGGTTACAAAGTGGCTCAGTGACTCACTACTGTAATGGTCCAGGTTACAAAGTGGCTAAGTGACTCACTACTGTAATGGTCCAGGTTACAAAGTGGCTCAGTGACTCACTACTGTAATGGTCCAGGTTACAAAGTGGCTCACTACTGTAATGGTCCAGGTTACAAAGTGGCTCAGTGACTCATCTTTGCATCTTAATGTGAAAAAACAGTCTTTATGTTCTTCACAAAGAGGACAACTGATGCTACTGAGCCAGATGTCTGTGTGTCAGGGGAGAAGCTCCAGCTGGTATCTGATGCTACTGAGCCAGATGTCTGTGTGTCAGGGGAGAAGCTCCAGGTGGTATCTGATGTTACTGAGCCAGATGTCTGTGTTTCAGGGGAGAAGCTCCAGCTGGTATCTGATGTTACTGAGCCAGATGTCTGTGTTTCAGGGGAGAAGCTCCAGCTGGTATCTGATGTTACTGAGCCAGATGTCTATGTGTCAGGGGAGAAGCTCCAGCTGGTATCTGATGCTACTGAGCCAGATGTCTGTGTGTCAGGGGAGAAGCTCCAGCTGGTATCTGATGCTACTGAGCCAGATGTCTGTGTGTCAGGGGAGAAGCTCCAGCTGGTATCTGATGCTACTGAGCCAGATGTCTATGTGTCAGGGGAGAAGCTCCAGCTGGTATCTGATGCTACTGAGCCAGATGTCTATGTGTCAGGGGAGAAGCTCCAGGTGGTATCTGAAGCTACTGAGCCAGGTGTCTATGTGTCAGGGGAGAAGCTCCAGCTGGTATCTGATGCTACTGAGCCAGATGTCTATGTGTCAGGGGAGAAGCTCCAGATGTCTATGTGTCAGGGGAGAAGCTCCAGGTGGTATCTGATGCTACTGAGCCAGATGTCTGTGTGTCAGGGGAGAAGCTCCAGATGTCTATGTGTCAGGGGAGAAGCTCCAGGTGGTATCTGATGCTACTGAGCCAGATGTCTATGTGTCAGGGGAGAAGCTCCAGATGTCTATGTGTCAGGGGAGAAGCTCCAGGTGGTATCTGATGCTACTGAGCCAGATGTCTATGTGTCAGGGGAGAAGCTCCAGATGTCTGTGTGTCAGGGCAGAAGCTCCAGCTGGTATCTGATGCTACTGAGCCAGATGTCTTTGTGTCAGGGGAGAAGCTCCAGCTGGTATCTGATGCTACTGAGCCAGATGTCTGTGTGTCAGGGGAGAAGCTCCAGCTGGTATCTGATGCTACTGAGCCAGATGTCTATGTGTCAGGGGAGAAGCTCCAGGTGGTATCTGATGCTACTGAGCCAGATGTCTATGTGTCAGGGGAGAAGCTCCAGGTGGTATCTGATGCTACTGAGCCAGATGTCTATGTGTCAGGGCAGAAGCTCCAGCTGGTATCTGATGCTACTGAGCCAGATGTCTACGTGTCAGGGGAGAAGCTCCAGGTGGTATCTGATGTTACTGAGCCAGATGTCTATGTGTCAGGGGAGAAGCTCCAGCTGGTATCTGATGCTACTGAGCCAGATGTCTGTGTGTCAGGGGAGAAGCTCCAGGTGGTATCTGATGCTACTGAGCCAGATGTCTGTGTGTCAGGGGAGAAGCTCCAGCTGGTATCTGATGCTACTGAGCCAGATGTCTATGTGTCAGGGGAGAAGCTCCAGCTGGTATCTGATGCTACTGAGCCAGATGTCTGTGTGTCAGGGGAGAAGCTCCAGGTGGTATCTGATTTTAAGTGCCTTGGAATCATACTTGATTCCAACCTCTCTTTTAAAAAGCAGGTGAAAAGGTAATTCAAATAACCAAATTCAACCTAGCTAATTTCCGATTTATACGAAATTGTTTGACTACAGAGGTAGCAAAACTGTACTTCAAATCTATGATACTCCCCCACTTAACATACTGCTTGACTAGTTGGGCCCAATCTTGCTGTACCACATTAAAACCCATTCAGTATGTCTACAAACAGGCTCTCAAAGTGATTGATAGAACGCCCAATAGCCATCATCACTGTTACATCCTCAGAAAGCATGAGCTCTTGAGTTGGGAAAATCTTGTGCAATACACCGACGCATGTCTTGTATTCAAGATCCTAAATGGCTTGGCTCCCCCTCCACTCAGTATTTTGTTACACAGAAAACCCAAACATATTGCAGCAGATCCACAAGCTCTGCCATGAGAGGTGACTGTATAGTTCCCTTTTAAGGAAAAGCACCTTTAGTAAATCCGCTTTTTCTGTGAGAGCTTCCCATGTCTGGAATACACTGCCATCAGACACACATAACTGCACCACATATCACACTTTCACAAAAAACATGAAGACCTGGCTAAAGGTCAATCAGATTTGTGAACATAATCCCTAGCTGTGTATTTCCGCATTCCATGTTGTCTGTAGCTTGTGAGGTGTGGAAACACTTTGTTGCTTTTATGAATTTTGTCTTGTTGCTTTTTGTTCTATGTTTCTCTGTCTGCATGCTACGTGTTACTTGTTCTATGTTGCTCTGTCTGCATGCTACGTGTTACTTGTTCTATGTTTCTCTGTCTGCATGCTACGTGTTACTTGTTCTATGTTGCTCTGTCTGCATGCTACGTGTAACTTCTTCTATGTTGCTCTGTCTGCATGCTACGTGTTACTTGTTCTATGTTGCTCTGTCTGCATGCTACGTGTTACTTGTTCTATGTTTCTCTGTCTGCATGCTACGTGTTACTTGTTCTATGTTGCTCTGTCTGCATGCTACGTGTTACTTGTTCTATGTTGCTCTGTCTGCATGCTACGTGTTACTTGTTCTATGTTGCTCTGTCTGCATGCTACGTGTTACTTGTTCTATGTTGCTCTGTCTGCATGCTACGTGTTACTTGTTCTATGTTGCTCTGTCTGCATGCTACGTATTACTTGTTCTATGTTGCTCTGTCTGCATGCTACGTGTTACTTGTTCTATGTTTCTCTGTCTGCATGCTACGTGTTACTTGTTCTATGTTGCTCTGTCTGCATGCTACGTGTTACTTGTTCTATGTTGCTCTGTCTGCATGCTACGTGTTACTTGTTCTGTGTTACTCTGTCTGCATGCTACGTGTTACTTGTTCTATGTTTCTCTGTCTGCATGCTACGTGTTACTTGTTCTATGTTGCTCTGTCTGCATGCTACGTATTACTTGTTCTATGTTGCTCTGTCTGCATGCTACCTGTCACTTGTTCTATGTTGCTCTGTCTGCATGCTACGTGTTACTTGTTCTATGTTGCTCTGTCTGCATGCTACGTATTACTTGTTCTATGTTGCTCTGTCTGCATGCTACGTGTTACTTGTTCTGTGTTACTCTGTCTGCATGCTACGTGTTACTTGTTCTATGTTGCTCTGTCTGCATGCTACGTGTTACTTGTTCTATATTTCTCTGTCTGCATGCTACGTGTTACTTGTTCTATGTTGCTCTGTCTGCATGCTACGTGTTACTTGTTCTATGTTTCTCTGTCTGCATGCTACGTGTTACTTGTTCTATGTTTCTCTGTCTGCACGATACGTCTTGCTTGTTCTATGTTGCTCTGCATGTGCTCACTGCTCATTGATTGTCTGTATTGTAATTGTAATTGTTTTTAATAACCTGCCCAGGGACTGCGGTTGTAAATTAGCCGGCTGGCTAAAACCGGCACTTTTACTGAAACGTTGATTAATGTTCACTGTCCCTGTAAAAATAAAAATAAACTCAAACCAATAAAATGGTATAAAATAACCTCTGACATTTAGCCCCTCACATCTACATCCCATAATACCCAGGTCCCCGAGGGCCACGTCGTCATGCTCTCCTTCCGCATGTTTGACCTGGAGGCCGACCCCACCTGTCGCTATGACTACCTGGACGTGTACAACGGCCACTTGCACACGATGCAGAAGCTGGGGAGGTTCTGCGGGACGTTCCGACCCGGGGCTCTCATCTCTACCTCCAACACCATGATGCTGGAGATGGTGTCTGATAGTAGTACAGGAGGACGGGGGTTTGCGGCTCACTACCAAGGAGGGAAACCACACATGGACGGTGAGATGTGATTATTGATACTATGGTCTCATAGACAGTGAAATGTGATTATTGATACTATGGTCTCATAGACAGTGAGAAGTGATTATTGATACCGTAGTTTCATGCTCTTCAGTCTATCTCTATTTATAGTGTCCGTCTCTCTCTCTCTCTTTCTGTCACTCTGTCTCTCTCTCTTCTCTCTTCTCTCTCTGTCTCTCTCTGTCTCTCTCTCTGTCTCTGTCTCTCTGTGTCTCTCTCTCTCTCTGTCTCTCTCTGTCTCTCTCTCTGTGTCTGTCTCTCCTCAGAGAATCAGTTCTGTGGGGGTAGACTAACGAAGGCTCAGGGCTCAGTCAAGACACCCAACTGGCCCAACTCAGATTACCCAGCAGGCATCAGCTGCTCCTGGCACATCTCCGTGGAGCCCAGCAATGTCAGGGCTCAACCAATCCTGACACAGCATCAGCAGCACACCTCCACCAATCACAACACAGCATCAGTAGCACACCTCCACCAATCACAACACAGCATCAGCAGCACACCTCCACCAATCACAACACAGCATCACACCTCCACCAATCACAACACAGCATCAGTAGCACACCTCCACCAATCACAACACAGCATCAGCAGCACACCTCCACCAATCACAACACAGCATCACACCTCCACCAATCACAACACAGCATCAGTAGCACACCTCCACCAATCACAACACAGCATCAGCAGCATATCATTTCATCTTATTTGAGGTTCTGAAAGACACTTAACGGCCATCGTTAGAGACGGCTCTGGAAGCTTAAGTTACGGGAGTAGATCCGTGTGTGTGTGTGTGTGTGTGTGTGTGTGTGTGTGTGTGTGTGTGTGTGTGTGTGTGTGTGTGTGTGTGTGTGTGTGTGTGTGTGTGTGTGTGTGTGTGTGTCTCCCCCCTGACTGCGGTCCTGTGACGTGTGCAAATGAAAGGCTTCATTGAAGGAGTAGGGCGTGTACATGTTTGCCGAGGCAGAGGGAGAGAGAGAGGCAGAGAGAGAGAGACAGAGAGAGAGAGACAGACAGAGAGAGAGAGAGAGAGAGGCAGAGAGAGAGAGAGACAGAGCGAGAGAGAGACAGAGAGAGAAAGAGAGAGGCAGAGAGAGAGAGAGAGAGAGAGACAGAGAGAGAGAGAGAGGCAGAGAGAGAGAGAGAGGCAGAGAGAGGGAGAGAGAGAGGCAGAGAGAGAGAGAGACAGAGCGAGAGAGAGACAGAGAGAGAAAGAGAGAGGCAGAGAGAGAGAGAGAGAGAGAGACAGAGAGAGAGATGCCAATAAAGCCCCTTGAATTGAATTTGAATTGAGAGAGAGAGGCAGAGAGAGAGAGAGGCAGAGAGAGAGACAGAGAGAGAGAAGGTAAATGCCCCTCTGTATTCTAAAGCTCCTTTCACTCTACATTACAGTGCAAGAATTATGAATAACAAGAAAGCAACTACAGTGACACATAACTAAAACGTATCATGACCTTAGAGTTCTGAGCTCATATCTGTCAAAAGATGATTCTGAGATAAATGGCTTTGAAGTTCCAACACACATTGGTTTGAATGGTGTGATCATTTTCCATCTTGTGTAACTTAACATGATTTGGGTTATGTAAGGATGGTTCATGTTCTCTGCGTGGTTCTGTCATCTTGTGAAAGTCCGTTGTGACATTGTGATTGGTTGTGTTTTCCTAGGTGATCGAGGTCAAGTTTGTGAAGTTGGATATAGAGGCTGACACGTACTGTCGCTATGACTACGTGGCATTCTTTAATGGGGGTGAGAGGGACGACTCGCGGCGCATCGGGAAGTACTGTGGTGACAGGGTACCAGGGTCAGAAAATGTTCTTATGATGTTACTGAAATGTTTATCAAATGTTGTTACATTTTCACTTAGATTTGTAAAACTTTTCACTAGTATCAAAAGGATTTTTCAAAATCTACCACGGCTCTCTCTCATCACTCTCATTCCCTTCGCTATTCTCTCTTCCTCTCCTCTCTCTTTCCCCTCCTCTTCCTCCTCTCTTTTTCCCTTCTCTTCCTCTTCCCCTCTTCTTCCTCTCCTCCCATCATCTTCCTCTCTCTTTCCCCTCCTCTTCCCCTCTCTTCCTCTCCCTTTCCCATCCTCTTCCTCCTCTCTTTCTCCTCTTCCTCTCTCTCTTTCCCTTCCTCTGCCTCTCCTCCTCTCTCTTCCTCATCCTCTCTCTCTTCTCCTTCTCTTCCTCTCCTCCCCTCATCTCCCTCTCCTCTCTCTGCCTCTCCTCCTCTTTCTTCCCCCTCCTCTTCCTCATCCTCTCTCTCTTCTCCTTCTCTTCCTCTCCTCATCTTCCTCTCCTCTTTCTTCCTCTCCTCCCCTCTCTCTCCCCTCCTCTTCCTCTCCTCCTCTTCCTGTCCTTTCTCTTTCCCCTCCTCTTCCTCTCCTCTCTCTTTCCCCTCCTCTTCCTCTCCTCCATTCCCTCCACCCCTCTTACAGGACCCTAGTGACCAATGGGAACGAGCTCCTGGTGCAATTTGTGTCTGACCTCAGTGTGACCTCCAACGGCTTCATGGCTCACTACTCCAGCGTGCCCCGGGGTTCCCGGACGCCCTCCTCCGGGGAAGACAACGTCCATGGGTCTCGGGTCACCGCAACACCCCAGAAACCAACCTCCAAGCTGACCAAACCAGCCCGGAACACTCCTAAACCCAAGCCAGCCATCAGGGCCAAGCCCACCCCAAAACCAGCCGTCAGACCTGGGGTAAGGATACCAGTGAAGCCTCCACCACGTAAGCCTACAGCCAAGCCCGGAGTCAGACCCATACCTACCCCTAAACCTGGTACCAAGGCTAAACCAACCCCTAAACCTGGTACCAAGGCTAAACCAACCCCTAAACCTGGTACCAAGGCTAAACCAACCCCTAAACCAGGTACCAAGGCTAAACCAACCCCTAAACCTGGTACCAAGGTGAAATCCAAGCCCACACCAAAACCAGGGGCCAAAATAGTGAAACCAATTAAGAAACCCTTCTCTAAGCCTGGAGCCAAGCCCACACCTGAACCAGGGACTAAGCCTAAAACCACAGCCAAGCGTGGACCGAGCCGGACTAAGACCGTGACTAAGAAACCTGCCGTGAGCAAGAAACGTGAGTTACAGTCTGATGAGGGAACAACCGTTTGATACTACACTGTGATTGTTACTGCTGCTTTTCAGACATTTTGTTTTGAAATAACTGTGTGTGTGTGTGTGTGTGTGTGTGTGTTTTGTAGCCCTACCGATGAATCAGCTGTGTACCGTGGCTTGTAAGAGGACAGGAACACTCCAATCCAACTTCTGCCCTAATGATTTCGGTGAGTCACACCCTCTACCCCTCTTCGTACGGTCTATCTTTTTGGTTCTCCCTGTCTTCCCTAATGATTTCATTCCTCCCTCTCTCTCTCTCTCTCTCTCCCTGTTTCTCTCTCTCTCGCTCCGTGTCTCTCTCTCCCTCTATCTCACATGTTCGTTGGCATGGTTTGAAGTTGCTATCTTGGTTGTCATAGCTACAGTATTTGTGCTAGTAGATTGGTATGTGATCTGCATGGGCACAGTTTAGTGGTAGACAGGAAGAAGACACAGCACTTAGAACAATTATTCTAAATGACTCAAAACAAGGTCCTGTGGGGAAATCTTTCTCTCTCTCTCCCTCTTTCTCTCTCCCTCTCACTCTCTCCCTGTCTCTCTCTCCCCCTCTCTCTCTCCCTCCCTGTCTCTCTCTCCCTCCCTGTCTCTCTCTCCCTCCCTGTCTCTCTCCCTCCCTGTCTCTCTCTCCTCCCTGTCTCTCTCTCCCTCCCTGTCTCTCTCTCACTCCCTGTCTCTCTCTCACTCTGCCATTCTCAGATTTTAACAAACACCAAATAATACCCATAGGAAAATGTTTGTCACAAGCCTTGATATGACAATAATATCTTAATCCCCAGAGAAGGAAGTGGGATGAGTGAGTCAGAATGTACAAACCACCGGAATAGAATCCTGGTGTCCTGTTTCAACCCCTCCCACTCGGTATCTTACTCCATCACCCCCCCACCCCACCCCTCCCTCTCCTATCCTCTCTCCCAACTCCCAGTGATCACAGGGAAGGTGACATCCTTGGTCCCAGGCCCTAGAGGCAGTGTGACTGTGGATGTGTCTCTCATCAAGTCCTATAAGAGTGGCCACATGGCCATCATCAAATCAGGACCAGCCATGTCCGTCAAACTCACCTCCAACTGCAGGAATTGCCCCAGCCTACGCAAAGGTATGTACTGTCTCACATACACTGACTATACCAAACATTAGGAACACCTTCCTAATATTGAGTTGCACCCCATCCCCCCCAGTCCCCCATCCTTTTTGCCCTCAGAACAGTCTCAGTTCATCGGGGCATGGACTATACAAGGTGTCGAAAGCGTTCCACAGGGATGCTGGCCCATGTTGACTCTAATGCTTCCCACAGTTGTGTCAAGTTGGCTGGATGGCCATTGGGTGGTGGACCATTCTTGATACACACAGGAAACTGTTGAGGGTGATAAACCCAGCAGTGTTGCAGTTCTTGACACAAAGTGGTGCGCCTGGCACCTACTACCAGACCCTGTTCAAAGACACTTATTAAATATTTTGTCTTGCCCATTCACCCTCTGAATGGCACACATACACAATCCATGTGTCAATTGTCTTGAGGCTTTAAAATCCTTCTTTAACCTGTCTCCTCACCTTCATCTACACTGAATTAAGTGGATTTAACAGGTGACATCAATGAGGGATCATAGCTTTCACCTGGATTCACCTGGTCAGTCTCTGTCATGGAAAGAACAGGTGTTCATAATGTTTTGTACACTCAGTGTACATCTGACACACACACACACACACACACACACACACACACACACACACACACACACACACACACACACAACTGAGTAGAACATTAGCTTATTCCTGTAACTGTCTGGCATATTTGGTGGATGGACTAATTCAGGGTTTCTCAAACTCGGTCCCGGGGCCCCACCTGGGTGCACGTTCCGGTTTTTGTCCTAGCTGATTCAAATAATCAAAGCTTGATGATCAGTTGGTTATTTGAATAAGCTGTGTAGTTCTAGGGGGGGTCCCAGGACCAAGTTTGGGAAACCATGGACTAATTGACTGATTAGTAAATTGGTTAATTCATTAATTTGTTCATTCTTTCATTCATCTACCCATCCATCCATTCAGTTATTAATTCCTTAATTCATTAATCTATCAATCAATTCATTAATTTATTAATCTATCTATCAATCAATTTATTTATTTATTAATTGATTCATTCATTCATCTATCCATGAATTTATTCATTCATTCAGGAGCGAACTACGTGCTGATGGGCAAGGTGGATGTGCAGGGGCGCGGCCTTCTCAACCCCTCCAGCTTCGCTCTCCTGTACAAGGCGGTCCACGCCAAAGCACTGGCCAATCTCGCCCGCCAATCATGCTGATCTTACAGCCCCAGTTCACCAATCACAGAGTGGGAAACCTGCCATTCCTCCGACTGTACCACTACCAAACAACAACTACACAACAACTGTCCAAATATGAAAATATGAAAAACGAATTCTAAACGAGCGAATCAAAATGATTCAAAATGAGGACCGACGACCAAAGATGGTTTCCGTAAGTTTAGGGGTACGGGGCTAACCATTACGTACAGTGTTGAAAATCTTTTTATGTTGTCGTATTGCTATTTCGTATTTTTATAAACTCAGATATACTTCTTTGTATTTGTATGTAAATTGTGATATTTCTGTGAATAAAGGATGTATATCGCAAAGGTTAGATTATTTTGTGTGTTACGTCAAAGTTTAATTTTCTTAAACTAAAACATCGGTAAACGCCTATGCCTCATCATCAGCTGCAGCACTTTCCCCATCAGGTAGCCTAGTGGTTAGAGCGTTGGGTTAGTATCTGAAAGGTTGCTGGGTCGAATCTCCCCGAGAAAGACAAGGTAAAAAAATCTGGCGTTCTGCCATTCGGAAGACACATTTCGGTTGAATACATTCAGTTGACTAGGTATCTCCCCTTTCCCCATCTGGTCTCAATGAATATGGACATACTCGGCTAATTACAAATCAATGGCTGCACCTGGTGGTAGTTTGTGGTTAAGCAATCACATCTAATGTGGTTCAGATATGAACTCAGAATAAAAGGTACTGATTTGAACTTGCCTTTATTTTTGTTATGATTATATTAGAAAATCGAATTTTATATTTACTTTTATAATTAATATCAACTGTATATTATCAACAAGGGAAACAGCAGTGTCCTATTTTGGGATGAGTCTATTTCTTCCTATGGTCTGTATCAATCTTAAACTCTGTTCATCAGAATGATCACATATTATAAAGAGTTACATAAGAGTTACATAATGGCCTTGACAAGTCACCTGTGGTCACCTTCAGGACAAGATGTGTAGTCATGGTGACACATGGCTCAGAGACGGTTTGTGTCGCCACCTGGTGGTCTATTGAAGTATTACGCTTTCTCTCGCCTGTATTTCTATCTCTGCTGCTTTCAGACCATCTGCCTCTGTCTCTCCTCCTTCTCACTCTCTCACAGTGACTCACTGGCTAAGCAAGGGAAGGTGACACTGCTGAAGGGAGGGAGGGAGTGCACACAAAGAGAGCTTGAACTGCTGCCAACTCTCCTCTGTTGTACCCGTCTCTCTCTCTCTCTCCTCCATCGCTCTTCTTCATCTGCCCATCTCCTATTTCAGTGATCTGTTGAACACTGGGAGTTACAGGGCATATAGAGAGACGGGGGGAGAGAAAGAGAGGAATGGAAAGAGTCGGTGTGGGGGTGGAGAATTCTGTGTGTGTGTGTGTGTGTGTGTGTGTGTGTGTGTGTGTGTGTGTGTGTGTGTGTGTGTGTGTGTGTGTGTGTGTGTGTGTGTGTGTGTGTGTGTGTGTGTGTGTGTGATAACCATGTAATGGCCAGCTGCTCCTGCTCCTCCACACAGCAGAAAAAACTGACACACACACACACACACACACAGCACTGACACAGCAGTAAACACTGAAACACGCACGCACGCACACACACATACACAGCACTGACACAGCAGAAAACACTAAACACTGAAACACACACACACACACACACACAAACACACGGAAGAGAGCACAGCTTGGCACACTCTGTCTACAGGATAGCAGCAGCATTCAGGGCCTTTCGAAACTATTCAGACCCCTTTACTTTTCCAACATTTTTGTTACGTTACAGCTTTAAACTAAATTTGATTAAATCGTTTTCCCCCTCATCAATCTACACACAATACTCCATTATGACAAAGAAAAACTGTTATTTTTTTTATTTAGCTCATTTATAAAACCTAAAAACTGAAATATCACATTTCCATAAATATTCAGGCCCTTTACTCAGTACTTTGTTGAAGCGCCTTTTGCAGCAATTACAGCATCGAGTCTTCTTGGGTATGACGCTACAAGCTTGGCACACCTGTATTTGGGGAATTTCTCACATTCTTCTCTGCAGATCCTCTCAAGCTCTCTCAGGTTGGATTGGCAGCGTTGCTGCACAGCTATTTTCAGGTCTCTCCAGAGATGTTCGATCAGGTTCAAGTCCGGGCTCTGGCTGGGTCACTCACGGACATTCAGAGACTTGTCCCGAAGCCACTCGGGCGTTATCTTGGCTGTGTGCTTAGGGTCGTTGTCCTGTTGGAAGGTGAACCTTCACCCTGGTCTGAAGCCTTAATTGCTCTGCCTTAGGTTTTCATTAAGGATCTCTCTGTACTTTACTCTGTTCATCTTTCCCTCGATCCTGACTAGTCTCCCAGTCCCTGCCTCTGAAAAACATCCCCACAGCATGATGCTGCCACCACCATGCTTCACCGTAGGGATGGTGCCAGGTTTCCTCCAGATGAGACGCTTGACGTTCAGGCCAAAGAGTTCAATCTTGGTTTCATCAGACCAGAGAATCTTGTTTCTCGTGGTCTGAGAGTCCTCTAGGTGCCTTTTGGCAAACTCCAAGCGGGCTGTCATGTGTCTTTTACTGAGGAGTGGCTTCCATCTGGCCACTCTACCATAAAGGCCTGATTGGTGGAGTGCTGCAGAGATGGTTGTCTGTCTGGAAGTATTTCCACAGAGGAAATATATTTTCACCATCGGGTTAATGGTCACCTCCCTGACCAAGGCCATTCTCCCCTGATTGCTCAGTTTGGCCGGGCGGCCAGCTCTAGGAAGAGTCTTGTTGGTTCCAAACTTCTTCCATTTAAGAATGATGGAGGCCACTGTGTTTTTGGGGACCTTCAATTATGCAGAAATTGTTTGGTACCCTTCCCCAGATCTTCTATAGACAGGTGTGTGCCTTTCCAAATCATGTCCAATAAATTGAATTTACCACAGGTGGACTCCGATCAAGTTGTAGAAACATCTCCAGATGATCCATGGAAACAGGATGCACCTGAGATTAATGTTAAGTCTCATAGAAAAGGGTCTGAATACTTATGTAAATAAGCTATATTTCTGTTTTTTTATTTTGAATACATTTGCAAAAATTTCAAAAAATATATTTTGGATTTGTCATTATGGGGTATTGTGTGTAGATAGATGAGGGGGGGAAAAAACGATTTAATCAATTTTAGAATAAGTCTGTATGCACTGTACGTGTTCTCCAAACCCATTTGCAAACATTTGAATCTTGGATTATTCAAATTTATTCAAAGAAGAGCTATGCTACCTCAACACACCTGTGCTGTAACGACAAGACAGGAAACAGACAAGACAGGAAACAGACAAGACAGGAAACAGACAAGACAGGAAACAGACAAGACAGGAAACAGACAAGACAGGAAACAGACAAGACAGGAAACAGACAAGACAGGAAACAGACAAGACAGGAAACAGACAAGACAGGAAACAGACAAGACAGGAAACAGACAAGACAGGAAACAGACAAGACAGGAAACAGACAAGACGGGAAACAGACAAGACAGGAAACAGACAAGACAGGAAACAGACAAGACAGGAAACAGATGTACACAACAAGGCTGAGTACTCCTAGATAACGTGTCTACATTTTATTATTTTATATTCAGTTCATTCAATTAATTCAACTGTACATCTCAATATTAGGACTCGCTCTCTCTACACACAATAATATTATTGCACAAAAGACAGAAAAATGACCCTTTTCAAATTAAAAATGATTATAATTAGGATGAAATCAATGTGATCTGCTAATCGTCATTAATATATATATTTATACTATTTAAAATGCATTTATCAGAATCAGCATTTACCCCTGAAAGCCATACTGTACGTCAGGGGTTGGCAACTAGATTCAGCCACAAGACAAGTTTTGTGGTCCGGGGGCCAGAACATAATTCTAATCATTTGTACACTGCAAGCTCAAAAAGAGATTGTATTTTCAAATACAATCATTTCAAACCTTGATTATACCGAGGCACCATTACATATGCCTCTTTATTTATTCGTGGGAATACTTGGGATCAAATTTAAAAAATTATGCACATTTTTGGGGGCTGAATTTCTGGTGATTTTACAGTCTTTTTCGACCAGTTTTGGCCCGCGGGTCCGTCTGTTGCCGACTCCTGGTATAGGTAAAGTAGCCTTGTTTGTACAGTCTGACATCCACAGTGGCTTTGCATTACATCTGATAACTTTATGTCTGGCATCTCCTGCCTACACAGACAGGATAAAGAGCCTAACGTTGTGTCAGCGTTTCCATTCACAGTGCAGCAGAACTATTGAAATGTTACATTTAAGTTATGGAAAGATTAGTTCCTCAACGTTTGTAGTAATGCATAATTCTTTCAAGTTTGGCAGATAGCCGACCTACAAAGAGCTGTGTAGGGCTTTCAAGGTCGACTTCCTGTAAGCAAGTGTTGCCTAAACGTTGCAGAATGGTACAGTGCTACAATGTTACGCCAACCTTTACATTACAGCAATGTTACGCCAACCTTTACATTACAGCAATGTTACGCCAACCTTTACATTACAGCAATGTTACGCCAACCTTTACATTACAGCAATGTTACGCCAACCTTTACACTACAGCAATGTTACGCCCACCTTTACATTACAGCAATGTTACGCCCACCTTTACACTACAGCAATGTTACGCCAACCTTTACATTACAGCAATGTTACGCCAACCTTTACATTACAGCAATGTTACGCCAACCTTTACATTACAGCAATGTTACGCCCACCTTTACATTACAGCAATGTTACGCCAACCTTTACATTACAGCAATGTTACGCCAACCTTTACATTACAGCAATGTTACGCCAACCTTTACATTACAGCAATGTTACGCCAACCTTTACATTACAGCAATGTTACGCCAACCTTTACATTACAGCAATGTTACGCCAACCTTTACATTACAGCAATGTTACGCCAACCTTTACATTACAGCAATGTTACGCCAACCTTTACATTACAGCAATGTTACGCCCACCTTTACACTACAGCAATGTTACGCCAACCTTTACATTACAGCAATGTTATGTTGAGATGTAGCTTTTTTTGTGGACCATAAGAAGCAAAAGAACCTTCCTTAAAAAAAAGTCTGGTTCTCAAAAAGCTACCTCTCACAAGCTTGTGCAATTCAGTGCATCGAGACACATGTAAATACATGTAGTATGTCTGTGTGTGTGTTAGAGTGTGTGTGTGTTAGAGTGTGTGTATGTGTGTGTTAGTGTGTGTGTGTGTTAGAGTGTGTGTGTAAGTGTGTGTGTGTGTGTGTGTGTGTTAGAGTGTGTGTGTTACTGTGTGTGTTAGAGTGTGTGTGTGTGTGTGTGTGTGTGTGTGTTAGAGTGTTCGTGTGTGTTAGTGTGTGTGTGTTATAGTGTGTCTGTGTATTAGAGTGTGGGTGTGTGTGTCTGTGTCCTCACAGTCTGTTCTATGAGTTGTTGTTTAATCAGTGTTTAAAGGTCGTTCTGCTCTTTGCTGACTAACAGGAGATGCAAGGGACTTCTATGTGATCATGGCTCTGTATAATAATACTGTGAGTTGCCGTGAATTCCTGTTGGACTTTGGGACTGTGAAGAGACCTCTGGTGGCATGTCTTGTGGGGTATGTACGGGTGTCTGAAGAGACCCCTGGTGGCATGTCTTGTGGGGTATGTACGGGTGTCTGAGCAGAATGTTATTTGATGATGCAGACAATCTGCAATTTTCATCAAAGTAATTTTTTCTCTCATAAAAACTGGAAGAAAAGTAGCTAATCTCTCGTCAATCCTCAACCAGGAAAGTTGATGTTAGTTGATGTTGTTGACGTTAGTTGTACATGGGCCTTTAAAGGTGCTCCGTTTTGAGCTGCAGCTTTGCTAGGTCTTTCTTTGATACACTTGACCACATTAGTGGACGGTTATCAAGATCGGACAAAATCTGAGCCTGAACAACTAGTACAGTTGATCTTTGTGTCAAAAACGTAGAACATGTTTTTTTATAAAAGACACGCCCCCTCCCCATCTTCACAACAACTCTGTCAATATGACTTGACCATGATAATTGACCATCCGATGTTATTATACCTAGGAGTTTAGCTTCAACAGGCTCAATGGGGAAAAGGGGGGATAAAATGAAATGTGTCTTCCGCATTTTACCCAACCCCTCTGAATCAGAGAGGTGAGGGGGGGCTGACCTTAATCGACATCCACGTCTTCCACACCCTTAATGTACAACTCCAGTTTAGGTTTAGGTCTTAGAGAATGTTTTGAACCAAACACAATGCTTTTAGTTTTATATATATTAAAAACCTGTTCATTATTAATCACCCATTCTGATTCTAACTGTAACTAGAATGTCAGTGAGCTCACTGGCTTTGGGTGCTGACATGTACAGTGTGGAATCATCCGCATTAGTCATTCTAGCTTTTTGTAAGACAAGTGGCAAATCATTTGTAATAACAGAGAAGAGTAAAGGCCCAAGTCAACTCCCCTGAGGGACACCGCACTGTACATATCTGATGTTAGAGAAGCTTCCATTGAAGAACACTCTCTGGGTTCTATTGGATAAATAACATTCCAACCCAATCCAATGGCAGGTGATGTAAAGCCATAGCAAGTGAGTTTCTTCAATAACATCAAAGGCTGCAATGAAATCTAACAATTCAGCTCCAACTATTATCTTAGTATCCATGTATTTTAGCCAATCATCAGTCATCTGAGACAGTGCAGTACAAGTTGAGTGCCCTTCTCTATATGCATGCTGAATGTCAGGAGTTAACTTGTTCTCTGATAAATGGCATTGTATTTGGTCAAACACATATTTCTCCATCAGTTTACTAAGAACAGGCAACAAACTGATTGGGCGGCTGTTAGAGCCAGCAAAGGGTGCCTTACTATTTTTAGGCAGTGGAATTTGTTTAACTTCCTTCAACACCTGTGGACACACCCTCCTTTAGGATTTGGTTAAAGATATAGCAAATAGAGGTGGTAATACAGTCTGCTACCATTCTCAATAGTTTCCCATCTAGGCTGTCTCTACCTGTAGGCTTATCATTATTGATAGATAACAATCATTTTCCCACCTCTCCAGCACTAACTTGACCAAATCCAAAACAGCAATCCTTATTTTTCATTATTAGATATTTTATATAACAATATGATGGTTCACTTGTTCAATGTGGTAATTTCACTTCTGAGTTTTTCCACTTTACTAGTGAAATAGTAATTGAAATGATTGGCTATTATCGAAAGGTTTTGTTATAAATTATCCATAAACTTCAATGATCGATGGAGATGAATTTGGGTTTTCTACCCATGATATCATTTAAGGTACTCCAAAGCCTTTTCCAATGTGTTTTAAGTCATTTATCTTGGTTTGGTAATAAAAAAGAAATCATATTTTTGTTAAGTTTAGTCACAAAATGTCTCAAGTTACAGAATGTCAACCAATCAGCTGAGCAACCTGACTTGTATGTCAACCAATCAGCTGAGCAACCTGACTTGTATGTCAACCAATCAGCTGAGCAACCTGACTTGTATGTCAACCAATCAGCTGAGCAACCTGACTTGTATGTCAACCAATCAGCTGAGCAACCGGACTTGTATGTCAACCAATCAGCTGAGCAACCTGACTTGCATGTCAACCAATCAGCTGAGCAACCTGACTTGTATGTCAACCAATCAGCTGAGCAACCGGACTTGTATGTCAACCAATCAGCTGAGCAACCTGACTTGTATGTCAACCAATCAGCTGAGCAACCTGACTTGTATGTCAACCAATCAGCTGAGCAACCAGACTTGTATGTCAACCAATCAGCTGAGCAACCTGACTTGTATGTCAACCAATCAGCTGAGCAACCTGACTTGTATGTCAACCAATCAGCTGAGCAACCTGACTTGTATGTCAACCAATCAGCTGAGCAACCGGACTTGTATGTCAACCAATCAGCTGAGTAACCTGACTTGTATATCAACCAATCAGCTGAGCAACCTGACTTGTATGTCAACCAATCAGCTGAGCAACCTGACTTGTATGTCAACCAATCAGCTGAGCAACCGGACTTGTATGTCAACCAATCAGCTGAGCAACCTGACTTGTATGTCAACCAATCAGCTGAGCAACCTGACTTGTATCTCACGTCTTTTGTATCGTGTCTTCGAACCAAAGAATTATTAAATTCATCATCAATCCAGGGGCCTAACAGTTCTTACAGGTAGATTCTTAACAGGTGCTGGTCAACAACTGGAAGGAATATTTTTACAAATACTTCCAGTGCAGCATCTGGATTCACTTCCTCATACACAACAGACCAACATACATGTTATACAGCTTCAACAGAAGAGTCCTTGGAAAACATGTTGTATGATCTCTTATAAATTAGTTTAGGCCCAACCTTTTTTGGCACTTTGACTTTCCTCGTTATTGCCACAATGTCACGGTCACGACAGCCAATGGGAAATGATGTTGTTTTGGTGCAAAGTTCTGTAGCGTTAGTGACGACATGATCAATACAAGTGGATGTCACAGATCCAACAATATTGGTATGACAGGCATTAGTCACAGTTGAGAGGACAGCTAGATGATAACCAGCAATGTTCAGGTCCCCCAGAAAGTAGACCTCTCTATCAAGCATCGTACACATATTAATCCAAATCCTGACTGACATAGTGGCCTAATATAATATGTTAAAGCCTAGATACTATACAGGTGTCTGTTTGAGTCAACAAAGCAGTTGACTAAAGTGAGCTAAAGCTGCACTTCATCACTGCACTTCATCTCTAAGACAGGACTGGCCTGGTCCACCGTCACTGTGCAAATAAACTCAGGGCATGGGAGAGGGCAGAACCAAAAGAGTCAAAGATTTACCCCATAAATAGAGTTATCCATAGAGATTGGGATTGGAAATTTGGAGCTAAAATGGAGGATAGTTTGCAAAACTCTGTTATGTATATCTACGGCTTGCCATGATAGAAATTAATCAGATCAGACTCCTACATTTTAAACACAAGACATGCTTTCTCTTTCTTTTCTCAATAACTGACGGCATAATTCTTCAAACGAAGACAGAACTAAAAACAGATAGCAGTAGAATCTATAACCAGGAAGAGACAGACAGCAGTAGAATCTATAACCAGGAAGAGACAGACAGCAGTAGAATCTATAACCAGGAAGAGACAGACAGCAGTAGAATCTATAACCAGGAAGAGATAGACAGCAGTAGAATCTATAACCAGGAAGAGACAGACAGCAGTAGAATCTATAACCAAGAAGAGATAGACAGCAGTAGAATCTATAACCAGGAAGAGACAGACAGCAGTAGAATCTATAACCAGGAAGAGACAGACAGCAGTAGAATCTATAACCAGGAAGAGACAGACAGCAGTAGAATCTATAACCAGGAAGAGACAGACAGCAGTAGAATCTATAACCAGGAAGAGACAGACAGCAGTAGAATCTATGACCAGGAAGAGACAGACAGCAGTAGAATCTATAACCAGGAAGAGACAGACAGCAGTAGAATCTATAACCAGGAAGAGACAGACAGCAGTAGAATCTATAACCAGGAAGAGACAGACAGCAGTAGAATCTATAACCAGGAAGAGACAGACAGCAGTAGAATCTATAACCAGGAAGAGACAGACAGCAGTAGAATCTATAACCAGGAAGAGAGAGGAGAGCAGAGATATGGGGGAGGAGACATGAGAATGTCCAGAGCATAGCAATTATAACATCATTGTTTATGCTAGCTAATCTACTGTATGTCTAAAATAGAAGCATGTCTTGTTGTCTCTCTTACATTCCAGGAAATGAACATTCAGAAGGAGTATTTAAACATGCTACTGCTAATTATCTACATAAGAGGAGACTATTTCATGCAAATATTTGCATGATTGGTTGAGAGACAAATAAACAATCATCCTTCAGGGGTCTCATTGGTCAACAACTTCCTCAAAGTGACCTGATTGGTTGAATGCAAATCTAACCAGAGTGTTTCTTTCTGGTGGTCTCATCCAATCGTCCACATTGTCAACATTCAGATTATGTTACCCTGCTCAGACATTGCATGCATCAACCAGTGGTTGCATGCCACGTCATCGATTGTGCCGTCAGGCCCCAGATTGCTATAACACATGATAAGGTAAAATTCCTATCAAGACGTTGTAAGATCTGTCAGCAACGTCTGAGCAGGCGAACACATCATCAATGATCTGCTGATAAGAGTTTATACCACAGGAGGCTGCTGAGTGGGGGACGGCTCATAATAAAGTCCGGAACGGAGCAAATGGAACGGCATAAAACACATGGAAACCATGGAAACCATGTGTTTTGACGTTGCTGATATGATTCCACTGATTCCACTCCAGTCATTACCACGAGCCTGTCCTCCCCAATTAAGGTGCCACCAACCACCTGTGGTTTATACAATGTATCCTCACTACGGCTTCAGACGTATAGATATTACTGCAGGTAAAAAATAAAGTTCCATCACTGGCTGTTTCAGGCCCGTGTTTCTTTACCATAAATAAAGTACGGCAACTTTTTCAGTGCAATCAGTGTACAGTACATGCAGCTATAGTATGAAGTTGACCATTGATATTGATAGCAATACAAAAAATCTGTGGTCTAGTACGTTAGATCAACAATTTGTCGTCAAACATTTTTGAAATATTCTGTACGTAAAAGTCCTTTTGAAGATGTGGCTTCAGAAAGTGCATATGAAGTTGGGCTCAACCCCTCAGAGTGCAATAATGCAAGACTGAGTGAGGTCTTGGTCTATTTCTGTTGTCGGAAAAGCTACCCCACTTCCTGTTTTTTTTTATTTAACCTTTATTAAACTAGGCAAGTCAGTTAAGAACAAATTCTTATTTTACAATGACGGCCTACCCCGGTCAAACCCTCCCCTAACCCGGACGAAGCTGGGCCAATTTGGCTCCGCCCTATGGGAATCCCGATCACGGCCGGTTGTGATACAGCCCGGGGTCGAACCAGGGTCTCTAGTGACGCCGCTAGCACTGAGCTGCAGTGCCTTAGACCGCTGCGCCACTCGGGAGCAAAGTCGACTTGTGAGAAAGCGCTCGGAAATTAAACTGTGTGTGGCATGACAGAGAGTTTTGAGAAGGTATCAAGAAAGTATGAAGAGCGAGATTCAGTATAACATGAAGGAAAATGAATTTGCGAGTGTGTGAGATATATATATATATAGAGAGAGAGAGAGAGAATTTGAGAGTGAGATAAATAGAGAGAGAGAGTGAGTGAGATAAAGCGAGAGAGAGAGAGAGAGTGAGAGAGAGAGTGAGAGAGAGAGAGAGAGATATGAAGAGGTATTATCAGTCAGAGGCGGTAGGGGAAGTGGAGGAAGGTTGAAGGAGACTAATCGAGAGAGAGAGAGAGAGAGAGAGAGAGAGAGAGAAAGAGAGATATGAAGAGATATTATCAGTCAGAGGCGGTAGGGGAAGTGGAGGAAGGTTGAAGGAGACTAATCGAGTGAGAGAGATAAAGAGAGAGAGAGATAAAGAGAGAGAAAGATAAAGAGAGAGAGAGAGAGATATGAAGAGGTATTATCAGTCAGAGGCGGTAGGGGAAGTGGAGGAAGGTTGAAGGAGACTAATCGAGAGAGAGAGAGAGAGAGAGAGAGATATGAAGAGATATTATCAGTCAGAGGCGGTAGGGGAAGTGGAGGAAGGTTGAAGGAGACTAATCGAGTGAGAGAGATAAAGAGAGAGAGAGATATGAAGAGGTATTATCAGTCAGAGGCGGTAGGGGAAGTGGAGGAAGGTTGAAGGAGACTAATCGAGTGAGAGAGATAAAGAGAGAGAGAGATATGAAGAGGTATTATCAGTCAGAGGCGGTAGGGGAGGTGGAGGAAGGTTGAAGGAGACTAATCGAGTGAGAGAGATAAAGAGAGAGAGAGATATGAAGAGGTATTATCAGTCAGAGGCGGTAGGGGAGGTGGAGGAAGGTTGAAGGAGACTAATCGAGTGAGAGAGATAAAGAGAGAGAGAGATATGAAGAGGTATTATCAGTCAGAGGCGGTAGGGGAAGTGGAGGAAGGTTGAAGGAGACTAATCGAGTGAGAGAGATAAAGAGAGAGAGAGTTATGAAGAGGTATTATCAGTCAGAGGCGGTAGGGGAAGTGGAGGAAGGTTGAAGGAGACTAATCGAGAGAGAGAGAGAGAGAGAGAGAGAGAGAGAGATATGAAGAGGTATTATCAGTCAGAGGCGGTAGGGGAAGTGGAGGAAGGTTGAAGGAGACTAATCGAGAGAGAGAGAGAGAGAGAGAGAGAGAGAGAGAGAGAGAGAGAGAGAGAGAGAGAGAGAGATATGAAGAGGTATTATCAGTCAGAGGCGGTAGGGGAGGTGGAGGAAGGTTGAAGGAGACTAATCGAGAGAGAGAGAGAGAGAGATATGAAGAGATATTATCAGTCAGAGGCGGTAGGGGAAGTGGAGGAAGGTTGAAGGAGACTAATCGAGTGAGAGAGATAAAGAGAGAGAGAGAGAGAGAGAGATACGAAGAGGTATTATCAGTCAGAGGCGGTAGGGGAAGTGGAGGAAGGTTGAAGGAGACTAATCGAGTGAGAGAGATAAAGAGAGAGAGAGATATGAAGAGGTATTATCAGTCAGAGGCGGTAGGGGAGGTGGAGGAAGGTTGAAGGAGACTAATCGAGGAAGCGTTAAAAGACAGCATGGCAGCAAACGCTTCGTTAAATCTCACTGTGACATTTAAAGGGCATTGCTAACATGTTGATCCTATGTATCTTAGTTCTCAGAGGGTAACAACACCTTTCCAATGTCCTCTACCTTAAAACCCCCTTAAGGAATAGAATTATCATCTTGTTCTAGAACAGAATGTGAGTCCTGGAACCCCAGGGGACATGACTGAACCCCAGGGGGACATGACTGAACCCCAGGGGAAATAACTGAACCCCAGGGGGACATGACTGAACCCCAGGGGACACGACTGAACCCCAGGGGACACGACTGAACCCCAGGGGAAATAACTGAACCCCAGGGGAAATAACTGAACCCCAGGGGAAATAACTGAACGCCAGGGGAAATAACTGAATCCCAGGGGACATGACTGAACCCCAGGGGACATGACTGAATCCCAGGGGACATGACTGAACCCCAGGGGACATGACTGAATCCCAGGGGACATAACTGAACCGCCAAGGTGTTCCAACCCCACAAAATACTGTTCCTAATCCAGTGGACCAAATTGCACCCCCATGGTGAACTTTAAAAACAAAACCCCTTGAATATTAGCTGACAGCCACTTACCCTTTCAAAGCTAAAGTTACCCACATAGTCCAATGAAAAGGGAAAGGGGGAAACCACTGGGTGAAGGTAAAGACAAAGTAGGCTACAGAACTAGTGAATGTTACAGAGTGACTACAAATGAAAACAATACATGAAAACATGCTACTTTTTTTTATATTACGTGAGTGGTAACCTCTCGAACCTCCATAAACGATATGTGCTGCATTGTTCAAGTGATGAAATACATGAAGTCAATAAATCTACTAAATGACTGGCCTTCGTCTTGAAATTAAAGTCAGAGGTCTTCATCAAATCAGACCCCAATATCAGTGACACTTCAGATGTCTTTTAGTGAGGAACTCTTTCTCCAACTGGTCTCCCTGGGGTTTGTAGATGCTGTTGGCGCACCAGGAGAACCAGGCGATGATGGAGGCGATGGAGGCCTGGAGGACCAGCATCACCCCGTAGGTGGAGGCTAAGGTGGGGCCGGGGAGGTGTGGAGGGGTGGCTGGGGGGACCACCAGGACTGGCTGAAGGAGTATGGCCCTCACCTCCCCGTTGATCATATGAAGTTCATCGAGGATGGACAAGAAGGTGCAGACATGGAACCACTGGTGACTATGACCCCAGATATCAAACCGACCGGGTGACAGTCGCTCGGGGATCTTGCTAATGTTGAACAGGGCTGACACCACCAGCCAGAAGCAGTGTCGACAGAAGAACTGAGCCATGGAGGCGGAGGAGGAGAAGGAGGAGGAGGTTGGGAGGTAAGGGGAGGAGTGGAGGAGGCGGTAGAAGATGGGCGTGGAGGCCACGAGGAAGGGCAGGAGGAAGACTAGGGTACGTATGATATAGCGGTAGGTCCTCCAGCGCTGGCGGGTGTTGCAGCAGGCCAAGACACAGATGATGGCCACCAGGCAGGAGCTGGGGATGTATAAAGTCTCGAAAAACACGCTGAACTCTGGCATGGCCGAGGACAACGATGATGACGATGACGAAGAAGTGTCCTGGTGGGTGTTGTTGTGTCTCCCAATCCCCAATTCCAGGATCCCCGCCCTGGGGTGGATATAGTAGTAGTAGGCCAAAGAAGACCCGACGGTGTAAGCACTGATGGTTCCATAATCCACGAAAAAGCACACCTCCCTTATGACCAGAGACATGGAGTTGAGGAGATGAGCCATACTGCTAGCCATCAACAGGCACAACACCCCCGTGAAGTAGTTCCACAGCGGGTAGAAGAAAGGGTCGCCGGTGGGCGGAGCGCCCTCCAAACCGAACGGCTCCAGGAAGTAGAAGGCAAAGATGAAGACTGGCAGGAAATGGGTCCAGAAGTTGCCGGTCTCATTGGTGGGCCGGAAGGCCGAGAGCAGGCATTGGGCGAGGCTATAGTTGGGGAAGCGGTAACCGGACAGGATGAAGCTCTCCGTGATGCGGGCTGGGACATCCGCGTGCCGCAGCAGGGGTGGCAGCAATTGGCCGCAATTCAAGAACATGATTGGATGAGGAGAAGGACGGACTGTTTGATGATTGGTTGGCTCCAATAAATCTCTGTTGAGGGGTTGAACACGCTCTACTTGCTCTGTCCTTAAAAGCACTTGTTCTTTTGTCGTCATTGCCATAAAAATGCCCTCAGATCCTCTTGGCTGGCTTTTATTGATCTAGCTGTCAATCACAGCATGGTCCTCTTGATTATTGACAGACAGCATCTGATGTCATAATCCCCGATGATTTCCTGTCAATTCCTTTCTCCCTTTTTCATTGTCAAAAATTCCCTTCTCATGCAAACCTTTGATCTCAATAACAGTATCAAAACCAAATGCAAGTTTCATAAAGTGTAATCCTTATAGCACCATTAATGAAAATGGTTTTCATGAGCATGAAATTCCCTGAGTCAGTAGAATTATTCTTCCCGCATGTAAAAAGAAAAAAAAAGACAGGTGTTATACAGGAAATTCCCTTAATCCAGTGCTTCAGAGGGAAACGCTCATGATAATAATGTCTCCTCTCAGTTGTTTCTTGACCCCCAGGTAAGTCCAAAAGATTTAGACACATCCAGCAATCAAAACCTTGATATAGGCTATCATTGCCTAATACACATTTACGCAGCCTTTATAATAACGCATCGTTTCCGTTATTCAATGGCAAACTGAGTGACAGGTACTTCACGTCCTTCAAGGTTCAATGGAGTTTAAAGTCAATTGTTATCTGTCAAAGCCAAAAGACAGGTACCCGTACTCGAAATGTTATCCCTCCGAAACTAGGTAATGTGGGTCATGCTGGGGTAGGCGGGGCTATCAGAAGAACTTCGCACGGTTGAGCGCACTATTTATTATTCACGGTCTTTACTCCAGAGTTCTCGTCCCGGTTTAATTCATCAAAGTCGCCGATTGGTGCCAAATAAATCCCCCGGAGAATGTAGAGAGAAACAGGATGTTGCAGTAACTCTAGCCCTTGAAACAAGGTCACTCACGTTCGTTCAAATATTCAGGTTTGTCTTACCTAAAGGGAAAATAGTTCACACATGAATGGAGCCGTGTTCGTGTAAATTCGTGTTCATCTATTCTGCCATTTGTTTTTGTTTGCCAGTATGAAGATATTCCGTTATTACCCAATTCTTTTCAAGTAGCTGCGACGCCGGCCGGAAAGCTTTTCAATTCCGTGAGCCGGTACTGACAGCTTGTAAATTCTGTAGGTCATGTGACTATCTCAACGAATACTTTTTTTTAACTTTCCCGTTGGTCCTTCGCAGTCCTGGATAAAGACGGACAGAGCGAGAGAAAACAGGGGGTTGTTACAGAGTGTAGCTAGCGTCAACATGCGTAGCGGTAGGCTGCTAAAAAGGCTACCTTCCCCTTCCGTTACTCAAGACGGTCCGGTTGTTGTGATGTTTGTTTCTCCGTGGTTGTAGACTCAGAACACTCTGCGCCGCTATCTGTTTAGAATGCGCCGTACAACCTGCTTAGATAATGCATTGTGCCGGTTGGAGGTGAATAGCCTCTCTCTCTCTCTCTCTGTCTCTGTTTGTCTCTCTCTCTCCCTTTCTCTGCGCTACACAGTTGTTCAGTGACACGCACTAGGCTACATCAGCAGGCAGCCGACAACAAAAAGCGTTTGCATGTTTTTTAAAACTATAAATAAAAGCTCTGACGTCATTCAAATGAAATAGACTCCTTTCCAGTACACGACACCATGACGTCACTCACCGTTGCGCGCGACTCTTGGCTGCAGTCAGAAAGCCATCACCATCTGCGCACATTCAACAAAGCCTACATTTACGTTTTTATTACTTCTAAACAAAATATATTTTGGGGATTCTCATACCTTACAATGATGTTTTGATTCTTGCTTGAACACTGCTATGATTATATTTGGTTGTGATCTTTGCAAAATAACTATTTTGCATGCAGCAGTTGTTAGCTAGAATGCTAACGCTCATTGACATAGGCTGTAGCCAAAGAGGAATTTTACTGGTTGAAGCGAAGTGTTTTTTTTAGCCCCACACTGTAAACAGCGAAAAACCAGAATGCATTGCAACAATATAATCCAGAAAACACTATTGGATAAAAATCGAATGAAAAGTTCTCACTAACCTCATCAAAGTAATTCAATTAGACATTACATGGTTTCCACTTATAAGTCATTCTCTAATGCGACTCCATAGCCCCCTACCCATCTCCACTAGCTGAGGACCCCATAGCCCCCTACCCATCTCCACTAGCTGAGGACCCCATAGCCCCGTACCCATCTCCACTAGCTGAGGACCCCATAGCCCCCTACCCATCTCCACTAGCTGAGGACCCCATAGCCCCCTACCCACCTCCACTAGCTGAGGACTCCATAGCCCCCTACCCACCTCCACTAGCTGAGGACCCCATAGCGTGACACCATCTCCACTAGCTGAGGACTCCATAGCCCCCTACCCATCTCCACTAGCTGAGGACCCCATAGCCCCCTACCCATCTCCACTAGCTGAGGACCCCATAGCCCCCTACCCATCTCCACTAGCTGAGGACCCCATAGCCCCCTACCCACCTCCACTAGCTGAGGACCCCATAGCCCCCGTACCCATCTCCACTAGCTGAGGACCCCATAGCCCCCTACCCATCTCCACTAGCTGAGGACCCCATAGCCCCCTACCCACCTCCACTAGCTGAGGACCCCATAGCCCCCTACCCACCTCCACTAGCTGAGGACCCCATAGCCCCCTACCCATCTCCACTAGCTGAGGACCCCATAGCCCCCTACCCATCTCCACTAGCTGAGGACTCCATAGCCCCCTACCCACCTCCACTAGCTGAGGACCCCATAGCCCCCTACCCATCTCCACTAGCTGAGGACTCCATAGCCCCCTACCCATCTCCACTAGCTGAGGACCCCATAGCCCCCTACCCATCTCCACTAGCTGAGGACTCCATAGCCCCCTACCCATCTCCACTAGCTGAGGACCCCACTGTGACATCATCAACTCCATAGCCCCCTACCCATCTCCACTAGCTGAGGACCCCACTGTGACATCATCAACTCCATAGCCCCCTACCCATCTCCACTAGCTGAGGACCCCACTGTGACATCATCAACTCCATAGCCCCCTACCCATCTCCACTAGCTGAGGACCCCACTGTGACATCATCAACTCCATAGCCCCCTACCCATCTCCACTAGCTGAGGACCCCATAGCGTGACATCATCAACTCCATAGCCCCCCCCCCCCCCCCCCGTATGTCGGACAGTGTGCCATATAAATAGATATAATAATGGTCAATCCTCCTGATCATTTCAAAGTGGCAGCCAGCCATGTGGACGATTTAGTTTCTTTGTCTTCAGCGCAGTTCAGAACGTGCTGTGACATTTCACGTTATCACATATAGCCTACGCAACAGCCTCTGTCTGAGGTTAACTTGGATAGAACTGTGAGGAACTAAACAAACGGAACTAGAATCATTTGGAGGCACACAAGAGGCCATTGATTTACAAGCACGTGATTTAGAGTTAATTAACTGATCAGGAATCAGTTGTCCCCAAAGTTCTGTTGGGGGATGATGGGATGCGCCAAGCGGTTATGGATAGGGAGGGAGCATATGGGTGGATAGGGAGGGAGCATATGGGTGGATAGGGAGGGAGCATATGGGTGGATAGGGAGGGAGCATATGGGTGGCTAGGGAGGGAGCATATGGGTGGATAGGGAGGGAGCATATGGGTGGATAGGGAGGGGGAATATGGGTGGATAGGGAGGGAGCATATGGGTGGATAGGGAGGGAGCATATGGGTGGATAGGGAGGGAGCATATGGGTGGATAGGGAGGGAGCATATGGGTGGATAGGGAGGGAGCATATGGGTGGATAGGGAGGGAGCATATGGGTGGATAGGGAGGGAGCATATGGGTGGATAGGGAGGGAGCATATGGGTGGCTAGGGAGGGAGCATATGGGTGGATAGGGAGGGAGCATATGGGTGGATAGGGAGGGGGAATATGGGTGGATAGGGAGGGAGCATATGGGTGGATAGGGAGGGAGCATATGGGTGGATAGGGAGGGAGCATATGGGTGGATAGGGAGGGAGCATATGGGTGGATAGGGAGGGAGCATATGGGTGGATAGGGAGGGGGAATATGGGTGGATAGGGAGGGAGCATATGGGTGGATAGGGAGGGAGCATATGGGTGGATAGGGAGGGAGCATATGGGTGGATAGGGAGGGGGCATATGGGTGGATAGGGAGGGGGAATATGGGTGGATAGGGAGGGAGCATATGGGTGGATAGGGAGGGAGCATATGGGTGGATAGGGAGGGAGCATATGGGTGGATAGGGAGGGAGCATATGGGTGGATAGGGAGGGGGAATATGGGTGGATAGGGAGGGAGCATATGGGTGGATAGGGAGGGAGCATATGGGTGGATAGGGAGGGAGCATATGGGTGGATAGGGAGGGAGCATATGGGTGGATAGGGAGGGGGAATATGGGTGGATAGGGAGGGAGCATATGGGTGGATAGGGAGGGAGCATATGGGTGGATAGGGAGGGAGCATATGGGTGGATAGGGAGGGAGCATATGGGTGGCTAGGGAGGGAGAATATGGGTGGATAGGGAGGGAGCATATGGGTGGATAGGGAGGGAGCATATGGGTGGATAGGGAGGGGGAATATGGGTGGATAGGGAGGGGGCATATGGGTGGATAGGGAGGGAGCATATGGGTGGATAGGGAGGGAGCATATGGGTGGATAGGGAGGGAGCATATGGGTGGATAGGGAGGGAGCATATGGGTGGATAGGGAGGGGGAATATGGGTGGATAGGGAGGGAGCATATGGGTTTGGCCTGTCATTTTTGTGTTTTGTTACTTTATCATTTACATTCTGTATTTGTTTTTAAGAGTATTGTACGCTTAGGAACTTTCTCTCTCTCTCTCTCTGTCTCTCTCTCTTTCTCTTTCTCTCTCTCTCTCTAGTACATAAGGTCCTAACTACAGGGGAATGAACGGGTCTTGGTTGTTACATGTAATGTATCTCTTCTCTCTCTTCTTCCCCTCTAATATCTCTGTCTGTACAAGATAAAGAATGTCACAGCCACACAAACTCTAGCCTACATAATAAGTCATCTTACCAGTCACGTGGTTAACAGTAGACTACACTATCTTATAGAAGGAAATGGACCCTTAGGGCGTTGATTTGCGGAGGATTAAAACATCAAATATAAACTATTGAGAATGTGTAACCCACAAACAAACTGGCACGGCAATCACTGAAGAGTCTATGATTGGTCTTTTTAATGAAAAGGCTAGTTCAGCTAAAGTGTTAGTCTGCCCTGAGTCTGGTCATTGAGAGTAACCTTGTGTGCGCACGCGCCAGTGTGTGTGTGCCAGTGTGTGTGTGTGTGTCAGTGTGTATATGTTTGTGTTTGAGTGCGTATGTGTGTGCATGTCGTTATCATCATTTGCGTTTGCGGGGCATATTGCGGGCGGCCTGCTTCCTATCCCTGCGACTCATCTTCACAGGGTAGTCAGGTTCCTGATTGGCCGGCTCTACCTGCAGAGGCGGGGCTTTGGGGTAGGCCACAGAAGGTCGTTTCTCACTATGTAGGGGCTTGTACCTCAGATGGAAGATGAAGGCATTGGAATACCTGGGAGGGAGAGGAGGACAGGTCATATAGCAGACACTTTCGTAGGCTTAGGGTTAACACAAAACAGAGAGAGAGAGACAGAGAGAAACAGAGAGAGAAGAGAGAGGGAGGGAGACAGAGAGAGACGGACAGAGAGAGAGAGACAGAGAGAGAGAGAGAGAGAGGGAGAGAGAGAGAGAGAGAAGAGAGACAGAGAGAGAGAGACAGACAGAGAGAGAAAGAGAGAGAAGAGAGAGAGAAAAGAGAGAGAAGAGAGACAGAGACAGAGACAGAGACAGAGACAGACAGAGAGAGAGAGAGAGAGAGAGAGAGAGAGAGAGAGAGAGAGAGAGAGAGAGAGAGACAAACAGAGAGAGACAGAGACAGACAGAGAGAGACAGAGCGAGAAGTATACCAGAAGATATTGCCCCCCAACAGCTCTAAGGAAGGAGTCCCTCCCTCACCAGGGCAGCATGTTATCTCCTCCAGTGATACGCATGGGGCAGTGGAAGGGGTTGACGTGTGGAGGGGAGAGGGTGCCCCCGGTGGCCTGGCTCATCACCTGCTGGCTGCACTCACAGCTCAACTCTCCAACCTCACAGAAGTAGGCTGGAACCCTCAGGGACTACAGAGACAGGAAGAACTTTTCAGTCACATGGTCAGTCCCACTTGTAGAATGTGGAAGTGGTTGGCGTCAGTAGATATGGAGTGGTTTGAATAACATCTTGGTAGGAAAGGGGGGGGGGGGGGGGGGGGGTTACCTGGAGCCTAGGGAGTATACTGAGCCACGACTCCTGAAGCAGGATCGCCGGTCTGAAGCCTGTTGGATGGACAATGGACACACACACATACACATTCCAGCTTTCCGTCCTCATGTCCCCTAACACACTTGTCTGCGTTACAGTACTACCCTGATTTACAGTACAGTACTACCCTGATTTACAGTATAGTGCTACCCTGATTTACAGTACAGTGCTACCCTGATTTACAGTACAGTGCTACCCTGTTTTACAGTACAGTACTACCCTGTTATACAGTACAGTTCTACCCTGTTTTACAGCACAGTTCTACCCTGTTTTACAGTACAGTTCTACCCTGTTTTACAGTACAGTACTACCCTGTTTTACAGTACTACCCTGTTTTACAGTACAGTTCTACCCTGTTTTACAGTACAGTTCTACCCTGTTTTACAGTACAGTTCTACCCTGTTTTACAGTACTACCCTGTTATACAGTACAGTTCTACCCTGTTTTACAGTACAGTACTACCCTGTTTTACAGTACTACCCTGTTTTACAGTACTACCCTGATTTACAGTACAGTACTACCCTGATTTACAGTACAGTACTACCCTGATTTACAGTACAGTACTACCCTGATTTACAGAACAGTTCTACCCTGTTTTACAGTACAGTACTACCCTGTTTTACAGGACAGTTCTACCCTGTTTTACAGTACTACCCTGTTTTACAGTACTACCCTGTTTTACAGTACAGTACTACCCTGATTTACAGTATAGTACTACCCTGTTTTACAGTACAGTTCTACCCTGTTTTACAGTACAGTACTACCCTGTTTTACAGTACAGTACTACCCTGTTTTACAGTACAGTACTACCCTGTTTTACAGTACAGTTCTACCCTGTTTTACAGTTCTACCCTGTTTTACAGTTCTACCCTGTTTTACTGTACTACCCTGTTTTACAGTACTACCCTGTTTTACAGTACAGTACTACCCTGATTTACAGTATAGTACTACCCTGATTTACAGTACAGTACTACCCTGTTTTACAGTACAGTTCTACCCTGTTTTACAGTACAGTTCTACCCTGTTTTACAGTACTACCCTGTTTTACAGTACTACCCTGTTTTACAGTACTACCCTGTTTTACAGTACAGTACTACCCTGATTTACAGTATAGTACTACCCTGATTTACAGTATAGTAATACCCTGTTTTACAGTACAGTTCTACCCTGTTTTACAGTACTGTTCTACCCTGTTTTACAGTACAGTACTACCCTGTTTTACAGTACAGTGTAAGTAACACTTCCTGCTCTCAGGGGGGTAATAAGTTACTTGTTAAGAATCAAAGGGCTGTAGTTCAGGAAGAGAAACCAGATCTCCCTTCACTTCCGTCTATTCAGCGATTCAACAATACCGTCGATAACACTGTCAGGAAACCAACTGGAGACAGACGTGTACACAGGAATGTACACACAATGAAGTAGACACACACAGCTCACATACAAACAGGACACCCACTCAAGGTCCTGTTTGCATACAGAAACACACGCACATGCACGCTCGTACGCGCACACGCACATGCACGCACACACAACAAAAACACACACACCTCTCCCAACATACAGTATACTCACCAATCACCAGGTCAGGCTTGGGCCCTTGCAGCATGTGATAGGCCCTGCGGTAACCTTTGACCCGGATGCTCCTCCTGTCCAACTTCTCATCCGGGGTGAAGCTGGGGTTAACCAGGTTGACACGGCCGTCCTGGATGAGCAACCCCACGGTGACAGGGGAGGACGATGTCAGACTACTGCTCTACATCCACTTATAGGAACCATATAGTCCACCTGAACTTATAGGAACCATATAGTCCACCTGAACTTATAGGAACCATATAGTCCACCTGAACTTATAGGAACCATATAGTCCACCTGAACTTATAGGAACCATATAGTCCACCTGAACTTATAGGAACCATATAGTCCACCTGAACTTGGTGTGAAATGTATTTACAGAACAACCTGTACTAAACATCGCAAGACTGGTGAGTTGTGAAGTTATTGTTCAGGGGGACGGGGTGTTGTTCAGGGGGGACGGGGTGTTGTTCAGGGGGGACGGGGTGTTGTTCAGGGGGGACGGGGTGTTGTTCAGGGGGGACGGGGTGTTGTTCAGGGGGGACGGGGTGTTGTTCAGGGGGGACGGGGTGTTGTTCAGGGGGGACGGGGTGTTGTTCAGGGGGACGGGGTGTTGTTCAGGGGGACGGGGTGTTGTTCAGGGGGGACGGGGTGTTGTTCAGGGGTGACGGGGTGTTGTTCAGAGGGACGGGGTGTTGTTCAGGGGTGACGGGGTGTTGTTCAGGGGGGACGGGGTGTTGTTCAGGGGTGACGGGGTGTTGTTCAGGGGGGACGGGGTGTTGTTCAGGGGGGACGGGGTGTTGTTCAGGGGGGACGGGGTGTTGTTCAGGGGGGACGGGGTGTTGTTCAGGGGGGACGGGGTGTTGTTCAGGGGGGACGGGGTGTTGTTCAGGGGGGACGGGGTGTTGTTCAGGGGGACGGGGTGTTGTTCAGGGGGGACGGGGTGTTGTTCAGGGGGACGGGGTGTTGTTCAGGGGGGACGGGGTGTTGTTCAGGGGGGACGGGGTGTTGTTCAGGGGTGACGGGGTGTTGTTCAGAGGGACGGGGTGTTGTTCAGGGGGGACGGGGTGTTGTTCAGGGGGGACGGGGTGTTGTTCAGGGGGGACGGGGTGTTGTTCAGGGGGGACGGGGTGTTGTTCAGGGGGGACGGGGTGTTGTTCAGGGGGGACGGGGTGTTGTTCAGGGGGACGGGGTGTTGTTCAGGGGGGACGGGGTGTTGTTCAGGGGGACGGGGTGTTGTTCAGGGGGGACGGGGTGTTGTTCAGGGGGGACGGGGTGTTGTTCAGGGGGGACGGGGTGTTGTTCAGGGGGGACGGGGTGTTGTTCAGGGGGACGGGGTGTTGTTCAGGGGGGACGGGGGTTGTTCAGGGGGACGGGGTGTTGTTCAGGGGGACGGGGTGTTGTTCAGGGGGACGGGGTGTTGTTCAGGGGGGACGGGGTGTTGTTCAGGGGGACGGGGTGTTGTTCAAGGGGACGGGGTGTTGTTCAGGGGGGACGGGGTGTTGTTGAGGGGTGGTGGGGTGTTGTTCGGGGGGGGGGGGGGGGGTCACCTTCTTCTGCAGAAAGAGCTGCTCCTCGTCACTCTCAGGGGGAAGTCCCTCCCCTATGAACACCAGTTCAAAGGTCATGTGCGGCAGGAGAATGGACAATTCCTATTGGTGGAAGGGAGGCAGTAAAACAAAGGCAGACAGACAGCTAAACAGACAGACAGAGACAGACAGACAGGCGGTTTATAGACGTTACTCGGGGTGGGAAGTGAAACAGGAGTGGTCAGTTCTAATCTCTGTGTTTACGCCCTGCTGAGAGCTGCCAGGACCAGACAAAGAGGCCTCACAGGAAGATGCAGGAGATGAAAGTGAAAACAGACACAGATATGCCTGACACACACACACACACACACACACACACACACACACACACACACACACACACACACACACACACACACACACACACACACACACACACACACACACACACACACACACACACACACACACACACTGGAAGAGTGAGTGATTGCAGAAGAAGAGTGGTGATATGGACAGGGTGGAAATCCCAGGCCTTGCAGTCCTACCCAGAACACCTTGAGACAGTGGAACTCCCTGTAGGAGTCGATGATGTGGATCTTTAGAGACTGCTTCTTCTGGATGTTGAGCTCTGGAACTGAGGAGGGACAAATACTGCATACTCAGTGGTCTTGTCCAGGTAACCTTACTCTTTGAAACATGCCATGATTACACACACACTCTCACACAGCTCACACACTCTCACACAGCTCACACACTCTCACACACTGTCACACTCTCACACAGCTCACACACTCTCACACTCTCACACACACATTCACACAGCTCACACACTCTCGCACAGCTCACACACATACTCTCACACAGCTCACACACACTCACACACTCACACAGCTCACACACACTCACACAGCTCACACACACTCACACACATTCTCACACACTCTCACACAGCTCATACAAACTCACACACACTCACACAGCTCACACACACTCACACAGCTCACACACACTCACACAGCTCACACACACAGCTCACACAGCTCACACACACTCTCACACACTCACACACAGCTCACACAAACTCACACACACTCACACAGCTCACACACACTCACACAGCTCACACACACTCACACAGCTCACACACACTCACACAGCTCACACACACTCTCACACACTCTCACACAGCTCACACACACTCTCACACACTCTCACACAGCTCACACAAACTCACACACACTCACACACACTCACACACACTCACACAGCTCACACACACACACTCACACAGCTCACACACACACTCACACAGCTCACACAGCTCACACACTCTCACACAGCTCACACACACACACACACACACTCTCACACAGCTCACACACACTCACACAGCTCACGCACTCACAGTCTTTGGGCACCAGCGACGTGATTATGTAGTAGATGGAGAGAGGGGAGCTGAGAAGAACAGCTGCAGGAGAGGACAGACTGATACCTCTCCACTCACAGTACTGACTCCACAACACTGAGGAGAGAGAGAGAGAGAGACAGAAAGACAGAGAAAGAGACAGGGACAGAGAGAGAGAGACAAAGTGAGAGAGACAGAGAGAGACACAGAGATAGAGACAGAGAGAGAAACAGAGAGACAGAGAGAGAGGTAGACAGCGAGAGAAAGTGACAGAGGGGAGATAAGAAAGAGAGAGAGAGGGGAGATAATGAGAGATTTAATGAATATCAGTATTATAACATTGTTTGAAGGTACAAGTGAGTGATACAACGTTGATGGGATTATTATCACATTCTGGCTGTAGTTTCTGTTTTACCCATCGGTTTGGTGACGCTGGGGACTGCATGAGGAGCTGGGCTACAGAACAGGATGTCTCCCTCCCTTTTCAGGGGTCCAAAGGGCTCACTGTGACCTTAACACATCACATGCAGCAGGACAACTTAGTTCATCACTACACAGTAACACTAGTACGTTACTTCACTATAGTAACACATAGGCACTTTGTCTATGAAGTACAGTGATGTTACTTTGGTAATATAAACACTCACCAAAACATCATTCTCCAATCAAAATGCTCATCAAATCATCATTATCCAATCAAAATGCTCACCAAATCATCATTATCCAATCAAAATGCTCAACAAATCGTCATTATCCAATCAAAATTCTCACCAAACATCATTCTCCAATCAAAATGCTCACCAAATCATCATTATCCAATCAAAATGCTCACCAAATCATCATTCTCCAATCAAAATGCTCACCAAAACATCATTATCCAATCAAAATGCTCACCAAATCATCAATATCCAATCAAAATGCTCAACAAATCATTATCCAATCCAAATGCACACCAAAACATTATTCTCCAATCAAAATGTTCACCAAAACGTCATTCTCCAAAACAAAGTGATCTGAGTTGTTGGCTACTGGGCCGTACCAACCTGTGAACCAGTGGGGGTATTGATCTCTGGACTGTTCCACTGTGGGATGGAGCTCATATCTGGGGGAGCGCACCAGGAGGCTCCAGTGTACCCAGTAGCCACTGTCCAATTTATTCTTATTCAGGAAGTGTTCCAGGTCGAAATCAACAGCTGTCACCTCTGATTGGGCAGAATAGTGGGCGAGAAACCAAGAGAGGAAGAGAAAAGGTGGAGGGGGGGGGGGGTTACGGAATGAAGAGAAAACTGTAGCGTAAGAGAGGGAGGAAACTTAGATAAATAAACACTCGGTAGAAATCTTATGCTTCCTTCTTCCTTGCTGGCCTTTAACACATTCCCTGTCATTTTTGTTACAGCGCCCCCTACCTGCGGCGTAGCTGAACGGCAGCTCGGCAAGCTGTGAGTCGTGGCTCATGTAACGGGACAGTTTTTCACACCAGTGCTGGTGACTGGCATCCTCTGGACAGCGGATCTGGTCTGCCTGGGAACACTGGTCAGAACAGTACAGGACGGCCTTGCACTGTGGACTATGGGACGAGAGAGTCACAACAACAAACCAAAGAGAGAGAGGGGAGGGGTAGTGTACGAATAGAAAAAGGAAAGAGAGTTGGGGAAATGGAGAAAAAGAAAGACCAGGAGATTGTGGACGGATGACAGAAAAGCAACCAGACAAAGAAAGACCAGGAGATTGTGGACGGATGACAGAAAAGCAACCAGACAAAGACAGACCAGGAGATTGTGGACGGATGACAGAAAAGCAACCAGACAAAGAAAGAGGAAGGAGATTGTGGACGGATGACAGAAAAGCAACCAGACAAAGAAAGACCAGGAGATTGTGGACGGATGACAGAAAAGCAACCAGACAAAGAAAGACCAGGAGATTGTGGACGGATGACAGACAAGCAACCAGACAAAGAAAGACCAGGAGATTGTGGACGGATGACAGAAAAGCAACCAGACAAAGAAAGACCAGGAGATTGAGGACGGATGACAGAAAAGCAACGAGACAAAGAAAGACCAGGAGATTGTGGACGGATGACAGAAAAGCAACCAGACAAAGAAAGACCAGCAGATTGTGGACAGATGACAGAAAAGCAACCAGACAAAGAAAGAGAAAGGAGATTGTGGACGGATGACAGAAAAGCAACCAGACAAAGACAGACGAGGAGATTGTGGACGGATGACAGAAAAGCAACCAGACAAAGAGAAGACCAGGAGATTGTGGACGGATGACAGAAAAGCAACCAGACAAAGAAAGACCAGCAGATTGTGGACGGATGACAGAAAAGCAACCAGACAAAGAAAGACCAGGAGATTGTGGACGGATGACAGAAAAGCAACCAGACAAAGAAAGACCAGCAGATTGTGGACGGATGACAGAAAAGCAACCAGACAAAGAAAGACCAGGAGATTGTGGACGGATGACAGAAAAGCAACCAGACAGAGAAAGACCAGGAGATTGTGGACGGATGACAGAAAAGCAACCAGACAAAGAAAGACCAGGAGATTGTGGACGGATGACAGAAAAGCAACCAGAGAAAGAAAGACCAGCAGATTGTAGACGGATGACAGAAAAGCAACCAGACAAAGAAAGAGGAAGGAGATTGTGGACGGATGACAGAAAAGCAACCAGACAAAGAAAGACCAGCAGATTGTGGACGGATGACAGAAAAGCAACAAGACAAAGAAAGACCAGCAGATTGTGGACGGATGACAGAAAAGCAACCAGACAAAGAAAGAGGAAGGAGATTGTGGACGGATGACAGAAAAGCAACCAGACAAAGAAAGACCAGCAGATTGTGGACAGATGACAGAAAAGCAACCAGACAGAGAAAGAGGAAGGAGATTGTGGACGGATGACAGAAAAGCAACCAGACAAAGAAAGACCAGCAGATTGTGGACGGATGACAGAAAAGCAACAAGACAAAGAAAGACCAGCAGATTGTGGACGGATGACAGAAAAGCAACCAGACAAAGAAAGAGGAAGGAGATTGTGGACGGATGACAGAAAAGCAACCAGACAAAGAAAGACCAGCAGATTGTGGACAGATGACAGAAAAGCAACCAGACAGAGAAAGAGGAAGGAGATTGTGGACGGATGACAGAAAAGCAACCAGACAAAGAAAGACCAGCAGATTGTGGACGGATGACAGAAAAGCAACAAGACAAAGAAAGACCAGCAGATTGTGGACGGATGACAGAAAAGCAACCAGACAAAGAAAGAGGAAGGAGATTGTGGACGGATGACAGAAAAGCAACCAGACAAAGAAAGACCAGCAGATTGTGGACAGATGACAGAAAAGCAACCAGACAAAGAAAGAGGAAGGAGATTGTGGACGGATGACAGAAAAGCAACCAGACAAAGAAAGAGGAAGGAGGAAGTTCAAAACATGCAGTGAGAACGACGGGGGAATTGAGAGTGTCGTGTTTGACAATGTGAAAGAGACACTTGTTAGTAAACACTTCCTCAAAAAATAGTCTTACATTCTCAGACAAACAATAGCTACTTCCTGTATATCAACAAGCAACATTTTTAAAAAAAACGGACTCTGCAAAGTAACGAATGACCACAAATGCCTAGTTGCCAATCTATCTCTTTTCCTGCTTAAGCCAAATCCTTTGTCATGACTACCACAAAGAAGCTGGCGAAAGCAACAAAACAGTCTGCCAACAAAGCTATTCTATCCACACAGAACCAAGGGAAGAAAAAAATGGGATTTACAGTGGTAAAGAAACCTAATAACCCAACTATAGGTTCCTGCTGACTTGCAAAAGACCTGAGGCCATCTGTTTCAACGGGCCTCAGTAATGCTGAGCTGAGCACTAATGTAATGTAAAGCCTCTTAGGCACGGCACCTCTCTGAGAGTCTCGGTTGGTGGTAACCTAGCCCAATACTGCTCTGGAACATAGCCTACTACCAGAGATATGCTGTAAAAGACAATACCTGTGTAATCCTTTTGTGAACATAACATCATTATTGGAGACTTTTAGTTTTACAAATGCCAAATCTGTTGAGATCACTACTCTGTTTAGCTGGCCTCCAGCAGGTCCTGTTGCCATGTGTGTTGCCTACAAATCACCTCTCTCTTCATCTTTGCTCTTATTCTCTCAGTACTCTCAGGTCTATCAGCCCCCCAACACTCTCTCTCTTCTGTCTCTGTCTCTGTCTCTCTGTCTCTGTCTCTGTGTGTATCTCTCTCTCTCTCTGTCTCTCTCTCTCTCTCTCTCTCTGTCTCTCTCTCTCCTCTGTCTCTGGATCTCTCTGTGTGTGTCTCTCTCTCTCTCTCTCTCTCTCTCTCTCTCTCTCTTCTCTCTCCGTCTCTCTCTCTCCGTCTCTCTCTCTCCTCTCTGTCTCTGTCTCTCTCTCTCTCCGTCTCTGGCTCTCTCTCTCCTCTCTCTCTCTGTCTCTCTCTCTCTCCTCTCTGTCTCTGGCTCTCTCTGTGTGTGTCTCTCTCTCCTCTCTGTCTCTGGCTCTCTGTCTCTGTCTCTCTCTCCTCTCTGTCTCTGGCTCTCTCTGTGTGTCTCTCTCTCTCCTCGCCTTACCATGGTTTCAGCTGACTGGGGAAGGAGTGTTTCTTACACATGTGACAGTAGCAGGTCGGAGGCCAGCGCATGCTGAAGGACTCTCGTCCGTCCACCTGCTCCACCTCCGTGAGGCCCCAGTCACCCAGGGCCTGGGGCCACAGAACCACCTTCAGAATGGTGAGGGCCTTCTCACACCTGCTCAGCAACCTGGAGGATTAGAGGATTAGAGGAGAGAGAGAGAGAGAGAGAGAGAGAGAGAGAGAGAGAGAGAGAGAGAGAGAGAGAGAGAGAGAGAGAGAGAGAGAGAGAGAGAGAGAGAGAGAGAGAGAGAGAGAGAGAGAGAGAGAGAGAGAGAGAGAGAGAGAGAGAGAGAGGGAGAGAGACAGAGAGAGAGGGAGAGAGACAGGGGGGGTGAGAGAGGGAGAGAGACAGAGAGAGAGAGAGAGAGAGAGACTTAGGAAAGAAAGCTGCTAAGTAGAACCATAAAGGGTTCTTTGGTTTGTCCCCACAGGGAAACCCCTTTTGGTGCTGGGTAGAACCCTTCATTCTTGGGTTAACCAAGAACCATTTTATCATGTGGAGGGCTCCCGAGTGGCACAGTGGTCTAAGGCACTGCGTCTCAGTGCAAGAGGCATCATTACAGTCCCTGGTTTGATTCCAGGCTGTATCACGTCCGGCCCGTGATTGGGGAGTCCCATAGGGTTGTCTTTTCCTGGCTTAAGCGGGAAAAGCGATCAATTGGAAAATGACAATTAACCCAGTGTCGTCTGGTTTGGCCGGGGTAGGCCGTCATTGTAAATAAGAATTCGTTTTTAACTGACTTGCCTAGTTAAATAAAGGTTAAATAAAAATCTATTTAAAAAAGGAATGGTTCCACCATCTTATTAGCATTTAAAATGTAATTATTTATGACAATATATTTACATATATCGTAAGGCCTTTAATTGAGGACCTAGTTATACCCGAACACAGTGGTGTTAGGAAACTCTTGGTTTACAGGCCACATTAGGCCTGCAAGTCATACTATGCTGGCTTGCAAAGTGCTGTGTAATTCCTATTGGAATCCAGCCAGAGTTAGAATATACAACAAGTCTAATTGTTAGTCATCTGCAACACACATTCAGAATGTCTGCCAGGGTGGGGAAGGTCGAAAACTGAGACGACCTCAATCATCTAAACTTGAACAACCGTCTCAGTAACGGGTCCAATAAATAAAATGACTAACAGATTGGATTAGTTTAGAAAACTGCGTGTTATTTATATTCCTGTAGCATAAAATGATTCAAACAATCAATGGACATGCAAAAACACAGATATTACAGTAAAACAAAAAATTCTGAAAATCTCCCTGCAATAGAGCATGCTGGGAAATATTATATATGGTTTTATGTAGAACCCTTCTTGACTTCCAAAGAATCATCAAGAATCATCAAGAATCATCAAGAATTTTATTGCCTGACAAAAGAACTCTCGTCTTCCAAAAATGTCAAAATGGTTCTTGGTAGAACCCTATCCCTCTGTAAAGAACCCTTTTAAAACTCTTCTAGAACCCTTTTAGAACTGTTCTAGAACCCATTTAGAACTCTTCTAGAACCCTTTTAAAACCCTTTTAGAACCCTTTTTTCTGAGAGTGTACCTGTGAAGCTTCTTGTCATTGACGTGGAGCATGTGTGGTCTCCGAGGCAACCCGCCAGTCATGGGGGCCTCCATGCAGCGTCTCAGCAGTCCTACCATCTTCTGGATGGTCTCCAGGGCCCCCTTCCCATCTCCACCCGCCGCCTCGCCCCCGCCCAGCGACCCCGCCCAGCCACCGGCCAGCACGTCAAAGCCCAGGGGCAGGCCAGAGGCATCAGTCACCATCAGAACACTCTCTCCATCACTACTTACTACAGAGGGAGAGAGAGAAGAGGGGAGGAAGGGTGGGAGAGACAGACAGACAAAGACAAAGTTGGTTAGATAGGGGCAATTCTATGGTAATGGGTTACGCTGAGAATCAGATTTTTATTTTTTTTATTTTTTGTTTGTTTGGCATAGGCCTAAAGAGTCTCAGCGTAATACCGTTATCGTGGAATTGACTGTAGGTATGGCGTTTTGGTATTATAGCGTTTTGGATAACAGCCTCAAGAGGCAAGAATCAAATACACTGTGTGCTACAGTAGATCATTTTTTACCGTTATTTTACCAGGTAAGTTGACTGAGAACACGTTCTCATTTGCAGCAACGACCTGGGGAATAGTTACAGGGGAGAGGAGGAGGATGAATGAGCCAATTGTAAACTGGGGATTATTAGGTGACCATGATGGTTTGAGGGCCAGATTGGGAATTTAGCCAGGACACCGGGGTTAACACCCATATTCTTACGATAAGTGCCATGGGATCTTTAATGACCTCAGAGAGTCAGGACACCCGTTTAACGTCCCATCCGAAAGACGGCACCCTACACAGGGCAGTGTCCCCAATCATGCAGGCTAAAGGTTTTACTCACGAAGCTCGGAGGGGTCTACTCCAGCCTGTTCTAGCCGTGGAATAGCTGCAGGGGGAGGTGCAGCGCAATCCAGCAGGTGCAGTATCCAGTACGGTGAGCGGTCCATGTGGTATCGGGGAAAATCGTACCCCCAGAAATCACTATGTGGTTCTTTGCGCCCCCTACGGGTGGTCTGGAAGCAGCGATACCACTGTGCCATAGCCTCCGAGATCTCAATCATCCGGTCCCGGTAACCTGACACTAACTCCATCTGAAAATGAGCAAGACGTAGGTCGGTCGAAAAGACTCAGAGAGAGGAGAGGTAGACCGAAAGAGCACTAGGCATAATATGGAGGAAATGTAAGGGACGTTGTCAACCACAGACAAGCGCTACAGATAGTGAAAACCTACATATTATTCCACCATCATTCTATGCTGTTGATCAACTTCCATCAATATAATTTGCTTTACCTTGAGTAGGGCTATATTTTTTGCTTAAATCTGTTTTTTCTTTGGTTGGAAAAGGCCTTCTTTCACTTGTAGCCAAGGTTGCTTTGAGAAATTTCAAAAATGAAAATAAACATGCGACAAAATATGTTGTTTTTTGAAAGCAAATGCGTCATTGTTTTACGCGATGAGGATTCCAAAAAAGAACACCATTTGTCCCGCAAAAAAATGCTCAGTTTATTTTTATTTTTCTATCCTACAGCAAATATGTTAATGATCGAACAATCCATTTGATTACAAAACATTTCGTCTCTCCTCAAAACAATCTTTACGTCAGGCCTTATCAAACATGATCAATTAATCAATATTTTCTACTAAGCGCTATTAAATAAATCACCGCTAGTTGGTGGTGTTGTACTAGATTTCTGCACAAGCGGTAATGTGATTCAGGGTTGTGACACTGGAGGAGCACAGATACTTTTCGTAACAGGTTAGGAGAGTATTTTAGCTAACCCTTAACCTTTTCATAAGTCTCCTAACCTGCCACGTTAATTACCCTAACCGTAACCTAATTCTCCTAACCTGCTACGTTAATTACCCTAACCTTAACCTAATTCTCCTAACCTGCCACGTTAATTACCCCTAACATTTTCATAAGTCTCCTAACCTGCCACGTTAATTACCCTAACCTTAACCTAATTCTCCTAACCTGCCACGTTAATTACCCTTAACCTTTTCATAAGTCTCCTAACCTGCCACGTTAATTACCCTAACCTTAACCTAATTCTCCTAACCTGCCACGTTAATTACCCTAAACCTTTTCATGTCTCCTAACCTGCCATGTTAATTACCCTAAACCTTTTCATAACCTTAACCTAAGTCTCCTAACCTGCCACGTTAATTACCCTAACCTTAACCTAATTCTCCTAACCTGCAACATTAATTACCTTAAACTAATTATCCTAACCTGCCACGTTAATTACCCTAACCCTTTTCGTAACCTTAACCTAATTCTCCTAACCTGCCACGTTAATTACCCTAACCTTAACCTAATTCTCCTAACCTGCCATGTTAATTACCCTAACCTTAACCATAGTCTCCTAACCTGCCACCTTAATTACCCTAACCTTAACCTAATTATCCTAACCTTATCCTAAGTCTCCTAACCAGCCACGTCAATTATCCTAACCTTAACCTAATTCTCCTAACCTGCCATGTTAATTACCCTAACCTTAACCTAAGTCTCCTAACCTGCCACGTTAATTACCCTAACCTTAACCTAATTATCCTAACCTGCCACGTCAATTACCCTAACCCTTTTCATAACCTTAACCTAAGTCTCCTAACCTGCCACGTTAATTACCCTAACCTTAACCTAATTCTCATAACCTGCAACGTTAATTACCCTAACCTTAACCTAATTATCCTAACCTGCCACGTTAATTACCCTAACCCTTTTCATAACCTTAACCTAAGTCTTCTAACCTGCCACGTTAATTACCCTAACCTTAACCTAATTATCGTAACCTTAACCTAATTCTCCTAACCTGCCACGTCAATTATCCTAACCTTAACCTAAGTCTCCTAACCTGCAACGTTAATTACCCTAACCTTAACCTAATTATCCTAACCTGCCACATTAATTACCCTAACCCTTTTCATAACCTTAACCTAAGTCTCCTAACCTGCCACGTTAATTACCCTAACCTTAACCTAATTCTCCTAACCTGCCACGTTAATTACCCTAAACCTTTCCATAAGTCTCCTAACCTGCCACGTTAATTGCCCTAAACCTTTTCATAACCTTAACCTAATTATCCTAACCTGCCACGTAAATTACCCTAACCCTTTTCATAACCTTAACCTAAGTCTCCTAACCTGCCACGTTAATTACCCTAACCTTAACCTAAGTCTCCTAACCTGCCACGTTAATTACCCTAACCTTAACCTAATTACCCTAACCTTGACCTAATTATCCTAACCTGCAACGTTAATTACCCTAACCTTAACCATAGTCTCCTAACCTGCCACGTTAATTACCCTAACCTTAACCTAATTATCCTAACCTTAACCTAATTCTCCTAACCTGACACGTAAATTATCCTAACCTTAACCTAATTATCCTAACCTTAACCTAATTCTCCTAACCTGCCATGTAAATTATCCTAACCAGCTACAAAACGTCCCTTCCAGTCGTAGCTGTACTAGCTGTAGTCAGAACCGTGATTCAGGGATACAGATTTGAGGGATTAATTCGTTTGACACAAACACTGATGCTGCTGTTTTTATTAAGCAAAATAAAACATAAAATGTGGATGGAGTCTTTGGCCACAATTGTTTCATATAGCATAAAAAAAACATTATAATAGGACAAAAAAAGTGGCATTGTTGGTGAATGTGATTATGACTGGCCGCTGGGCTCGTCAGACACGGGCCGGATGGCGATCAGCGCCTGGACCAGGAACTCCCTGTGGGCGGAGTTAATGGTCATGTGTCGCTGCACAGCCCAGCGGAGGATGTCCACCTTACGCCTCAGACTCTCACACTCCCTCAGCTGGGCTAGTTGCCAGATCAGCCTCTCCCTCTCATCTCTCGCCACCTCACTTTCCTCCTCCTTTACAGGAGGGGGGCAGCGGAACAGGGGGGGCTCGGCGATGTCATGGCAACAGAGCAGGAAGAGGCAGTCCTTGGAGGCGCAGAGAGAGCGGGCGGTGCGGGGCACCTGGGGGAGAGAGAAAGAGGACAGATACAGTAGTTAATAGTAAAGATGAGAGTACAAAGATGAAAGTAGCAAATAATAGGTCTTCCTCTTTGGTATTATGGCATTCACACAGTTTGTGCATGCCGCCACCTACTGTGTAGGAGTGTATGGTCGATCACGTTACATTTTGTCATAAAAAATTTTTTTTTTTTTAAACGAACTCTCCACTATTTCTTTTTCTTTTTCTTTTTAATCACCCCATTCCACTTATTTGACCCTAACTGATCTTACACCAGGCTGGGAGGACGGGAGGCTGGGAGGACGGGAGGCTGGGAGGACAGGCCTCTTTCGTTCAACACACCTTGTAACTCTTCTACAGTAAAACCTCGTACACCCAAGTACTTCTCTACAGCTGGCACCACAACATATAGTTTCTGTACTTCTCTACAGCTGGCACCACAACATATAGTTTCTGTCATTTATGTTCCATTTCTGCGGTACAGTTGATATGCTAAGAAGCCAAACTTGCTGAAGTACAAATTAGTATAACTCTGTATTGGTCAGGGGTGTCAAACTCATTCCACGGAGGGCCTAGTGTCTGCAGGTTTTTGTTTTTTCCTTTCAATAAAGCCCTAGACAACCAGGTGTGGGGAGTTCCTAACTAATTAGTGATGTTAATTCATCAATCAAGTACAAGGGAGGAGCGAAAACCCGCAGACACTCGGCCCCCCGTGGAATGAGTTTGACACCTGTGGTCTAGGCCAACTACTCACCCTTGACCCATCATCCTCTACTCTCTTCACTGCCTCAGCATATGTGACCTTCTGTTCTACTCTGACCCTGCCAACCTCAACCTGTCTCTTTCGCACCGGGCACTTCTGATCCCCAGCAACATGGGTATCCCCACAATTGACACACACTGTTTTCTTCCACCCGATACTACACATTCCTTTGTCCCATGCCCTCCTGCACACTTCTCACATCTTGGAATCTCCCTCCTACACACTGCTGCAACATGACCATGAGCTTGGTATCTGAAACACCTCAATGGGTTCGGCACAAAAGCTCTCATGGGATAACTGACATATCCTAACATGGCTTTGTCAAGTAAATACTCTGCTTCAAAACTCAAAAGGACAGACGGTGTCTTCTCAGTTTCACTACGCTCGCCAAACGGCGGGTGTCACAGACACAGGGAATCTTCAACTTTAGTTGCTCCACCTCAACACTTAACACCACACCAGTAATCACTCCTTTCAAAGGCGCCCTGCTCGGGTTTTGTCCCGAGGCCTGTGATGTGAAGCGCCCGCTCCCTCTGGGCCTAAGAAACAGCAAGTCCACTTCGAGATACCTTCACCGATTTAAACAGTACCCACATTATTTTCTCCCCAGCCTGAGACTACATATGGGTCAGTCAAAATGTAGGGATTCACTTTCTACAAAAGTTTCACTCCCACTGGGCAAGAATCATCCTTTGCATGACCATAGGGGAGAGGCTGGGACTCTGAGGTCTTCTCCACACCTTCCACTGTGACAGGTTAAAGGAAATACTAATAGCCTGTTATACATACACTTTTACCCAAAATGTGTGGGTAAAAGTGTTAATCTGTGATCTACTAAATGCTCTTAATCTATGAGCCTGAGATCGATTGCTCTGGTCTCCACTCAAGTTCACGGAGAAATCGCGGTCTTTTTCTCATTGCACTAAAAGTTTCAGTGAGTAAACAACACCTATCACTCTCGTGATTCTTTCTCCCCTTTTGCAGGGGTCTAACACCACCACAGGTACAGGTACAGGGAACTCATCCTCGTTCTTAATCAGGTTAAAGTTCTGAGACAGCAGAATACGGTTTGTACTTGGTGCCATTCTTCCTCAACACACATCTTCCCTCTGCACTGGGCTCTTCGGCTTCTTCCTCGCTGTCCATAACCACGTTTATCCATTCAACACGCTCATGCAGAGCCTTCATCCGCCGTATTGTTCGCAGATCACACACTGATGGCCTTTCTCCAATACCCAATATCTGTTCCTGAGCACAATTTACTATGTCTGGCTATCTCTGGCCTCTCCATGCTCACAATTTACCATGTCTGGCTGTCTCTGGCCTCTCCATGCTCACAATTTACCATGTCTGGCTGTCTCTGGCCTCTTCATGCTCACAATTTACTATGTCTGGCTATCTCTGGCCTCTCCATGCTCACAATTTACTATGTCTGGCTGTCTCTGGCCTCTTCATGTTCTCAATTTACCATGTCTGGTTATCTCTGGCCTCTCCATGCTCCCAATTTACCATGTCTGGCTATCTCTGGCCTCTCCATGCTCCCAATTTACCATGTCTGGCTATCTCTGGCCTCTCCATGCTCCCAATTTACCATGTCTGGCTATCTCTGGCCTCTCCATGCTCCCAATTTACCATGTCTGGCTATCTCTGGCCTCTCCATGCTCACAATTTACCATGTCTGGCTGTCTCTGGCCTCTTCATGTTCTCAATTTACCATGTCTGGCTATTTCTGGCCTCTCCATGCTCACGATTTACTAGTCTGGCTATCTCTGGCCTCTCCATGCTCACAATTTACTAGTCTGGCTATCCCTGGCCTCTCCATGCTCACAATTTACTAGTCTGGCTATCTCTGGTCTCTCATTGCTCCCAATTTACCATGTCTGGCTATCTCTGGCCTCTCCATGCTCACAATTTACTAGTCTGGCTATCTCTGGCCTCTTCTTGCTCCCAATTTACCATGTCTGGCTATCTCTGGCCTCACCATGCTCACAATTTACCATGTCTGGCTATCTCTGGCCTCACCATGCTCACAATTTACTAGTCTGGCTATCTCTGGCCTCTCCTTGCTCCCAATTTACCATGTCTGGCTATCTCTGGCCTCTCCATGCTCACAATTTACCATGTCTGGCTATTTCTGGCCTCTCTATGCTCACGATTTACTTGTCTGGCTATCTCTGGCCTCTCCATGCTCACAATTTACTAGTCTGGCTATCCCTGGCCTCTCCATGCTCACAATTTACTAGTCTGGCTATTTCTGGTCTCTCATTGCTCCCAATTTACCATGTCTGGCTATCTCTGGCCTCTCCATGCTCACAATTTACTAGTCTGGCTATTTCTGGCCTCTCCTTGCTCCCAATTTACCATGTCTGGCTATCTCTGGCCTCACCATGCTCACAATTTACCATGTCTGGCTATCTCTGGCCTCACCATGCTCACAATTTACTAGTCTGGCTATCTCTGGCCTCTCCTTGCTCCCAATTTACCATGTCTGGCTATCTCTGGCCTCACCATGCTCACAATTTACTAGTCTGGCTATCTCTGGCCTCTCCATGCTCACAATTTACTAGTCTGGCTATCTCTGGCCTCTCCTTGCTCCCAATTTACCATGTCTGGCTATCTCTGGCCTCACCATGCTCACAATTTACCATGTCTGGCTATCTCTGGCCTCACCATGCTCGCAAAATGTGAGATACTCTGCATCTAAAAGCAGTGTCCGTCCCTCTCCTCCTGTCGCAGTGCCCGATGGTCAATCCCAAACATAGGTTTATAGCTAGCTAGATACAGTTGAAGTCGGAAGTTTACATACACCTTAGCCAAATACATTTAAACTCAGTTTTTCATAATTCCTGACATTTAATCCTAGTAAAAACTCCCTATCTTAGGTCAGTTAGGATCACCACTTTATTTTAAGAATGTAAAAGATCAGAATAATAGTAGAGAGAAGAATTTATTTCAGCTTTTATATCTTTCATCACATTCTCAGTGGGTCAGAAGTTTATATACACTCTATTAGTATTTGGTAGCATTGTCTTTAAATTGTTTAACTTGGTCAAACGTTTCGGGTAGCCTTCCACAAGCTTCCCACAATAAGTTGGGTGAATTTTGGCCCATTCCTCCTGACAGAGCTGGTGTAACTGAGTCAGGTTTGTAGGCCTCCTTGCTCGCACACACTTTTTCAGTTCTGCCCACAAATGTTCTATAGGATTGAGGTCAGGGCTTTGTGATGGCCACTCCAATACCTTGACTTTGTGGTCCTTAAGCCATTTTGCCACAACTTTGGAAGTATGCTTGGGGTCATTGTCCATTTGGAAGACCCATTTGCGACCAAGCTTTAACTTCCTGGCTGATGTCTTAAGATGTTGCTTCAATATTCCACATACTGTTCCTTCCTCATGATGCCATCCATTTTGTGAAGTGCACCAGTCCCTCCTGCAGCAAAGCACCCCCACAACATGATGCTTCCACCCCCGTGCTTCACGGTTTGGATGGTGTTCTTCGGCTTGCAACAGGTACAAAAGTATAGATACTTTTGTACCTGATTCCTCCAGCATCTTCACAAGGTCCTTTGCTGTTGTTCTGGGATTGATTTGCACTTTTCACACCAAAGTACATTCATCTCCAGGAGACCGAACGCGTCTCCTTCCTGAGCGGTATGACGGCTGCGTGGTCCCATGGTGTTTATACTTGCGTACTATTGTTTGTACAGATGAACGTGGTACCTTCAAGCGTTTGTAAATTGCTCTCAAGGATGAACCAGACTTGTGGAGGTCTACAATTTTTCTGAGGTCTTGGCTGATTTATTTTGATTTTCCCATGATATCAAGCAAAGAGGCACTGAGTTTGAAGGTAGGCCTTGAAATACATCCACAGGTACACCTCCAATTGACTCAAATGATGTCAATTAACCTATCAGAAGCTTCTAAAGCTATGACATAATTTTCTGGAATTTTCCAAGCTGTTTAAAGGCACAGTCAACTTAGTGTATGTAAACTTTTGACCCACTGGAATTGTGATGCAGTGAATTATAAGTAGAATTTTCTGTATGTAAACAATTGTTGGAAAAATTACTTGTGTCATGCACAAAGTAGATGTCCTAACCGACTTTCCAAAACTATAGTTTGTTAAGTACTAATGTATCTTTCATTTGCTGTCCAACCTGTATTTTTTTGTCAAGTTTAAATTTAGTTACTGATTAGATTAGGTGCCTCTCCCAAGATTTCTCCCGACATATTGTCGGCAGCTTGGCTACTATTCTCATTGTATAACCACGATTTGTGCCGCTAAATATGCACATTTTCGAACAAACTCTATATGTATTGTGTAATATGATGTTATAGGACTGTCATCTGAAGAAGTTTGAGAAGGTTATTGAAAAAATTAATATCTTTTGCTGGTTTATTCGTTATCGCTATTGTTGGCTTGAATCAATGCTGTTGTGTGGTTGGCTATTGTAGTAAGCTAATATAATGCTATATTGTGTTTTCGCTGTAAAACACTTAAAAAATCTGAAATATTGTCTGGATTCACAAGATCTGTGTCTTTCATTTGCTGTACGCTGTGTATTTTTCATAAATGATTTATGATGAGTATTTAGGTAATTCACGTTGGTCTCTGTAGTTATTCTAGTTGCTTTGGTGAGAGTTGTGATGGTGGCTGCAATGGTAAACTATGATTTATACCTGAAATATGCACATTTTTCTAACAAAACATATGCTATACAATAAATATGTTATCAGACTGTCATCTGATGAAGTTGTTTCTTGGTTAGTGGCTATTTATATCTTTATTTGGTCGAAATTGTGATAGCTACCTATGCAGGAAAAAAATGGTGGGGGAAAAAAGTTGTGTCTTTTGCTATCGTGGTTAGCTAATAGATTTACATATTGTGTCTTCCCTGTAAAACATTTTAAAAATCAGAAATGATGGCTGGATTCACAAGATGTGTATCTTTCATCTGGTGTCTTGGACTTGTGATTTAATGATATTTAGATGCTAGTATTTACTTGTGACGCTATGCTAGGCTATGCTAGTCAGCTTTTTTACTGATGGGGGTGCTCCCGGATCCGGGATTGTGATGAAGTAGAAGTTAACAAGACGTGTGTGTTGTGTTTGAAAAACAAGTTTTAATGACTCCAACCTAAGTGTATGTAAACTTCCGACTTCAACTGTAATTATCCAATCAAATAGCTAGATAATTAACCAATGCAACAGCTAGATAATTAACCAATCCAACAGCTAGATAATTAACCAATCCAACAGCTAGATAATTAACCAATCCAACAGCTAGATAATTAACCAAATCAACAGCTAGATAATTAACCAATCCGACAGCTAGATAATTAACCAATGAAATGTCCAGAGTGAGATTACAAAGAGTGCAGGCTTACCTTGATGCTCAGCTTGATGAACACAGCGCTTCCCTTGGAGCAGCCGGGCAGTCGTCGGCCTCCTCCACAGCCACAGCCCTGTACTTCCTTCACTCCAGACTCCCCTTGCAGCAGGGCGAGCGAGTGGTTCAGTCCACACCACACCTCCACTGGGGTCATGGACAGCACCACCTACAACAGGGGAGAGGGGGAATTGTTATCTGATGGATTTTGATATTATGGTGTTGGAAATGTAGTTTCAACTGGAAACTGAACAGTAAGGTGTATAAGAGAGGAAGCGCAGACACACACCTCGGTGGGTTCGCCGCGGTCGATCTTATCTCCTGTGCCAAGCTGTCCGTAGCGGTTGCTGCCCTGCATGAAGACGCGGCCACAATCATCCAGCAGGCACAAGTGGCTCAGTCCCAGAGAGCACTTCACCACCTAGCAGAGGTCAAAGGTAACTCCATTGTAGGTTTGAATCCTGCATGCATGGACCATATATACCAATAGACCATATATACTAATATACTATATATATTAATATACTATATATACTAATAGACAATATTTACTAATAGACCATATATACTAATAGACTATATACTAATAGACTATATATACTAATAGACCATATATACTAATATACTATATATACTAATAGACAATATTTACTAATAGACCATATATACTAATAGACTATATACTAATAGACTATATATACTAATATACCATATATACTAATAGACCATATACTAATATACCATATATACTAATATACTATATATACTAATAGACAATATTTACTAGTATACTATATATACTAATAGACCATATATACTAATATACTAGATATACTAATAGACCATATATACTAATATACTATATATACTTATAGACAATATTTACTAGTATACTATATATACTAATAGACCATATATACTAATAGACCATATATACTAATAGACCATATATACTAATAGACCATATATACTAATATACTATATATACTAATATACTATATATGCTAATAGACCATATAACCTAATAGACCATATATACTAGTATACTATATATACTAATAGACCATATATACTAATATACTAGATATACTAATAGACCATATATACTAATAGGCCATATATACTAATAGACCATATATACTAATAGACCATATATACTAATATACTATATATACTAATAGACTATATATACTAATATACCATATAACCTAATAGACCATATATACTAATATACTATATATACTAGTATACTATATATACTAATAGACCATATATACTAATATACTAGTATACTATATATACTAATATACCATATAACCCAATAGACCATATATACTATATATACTACACAAAGGTGCTATCTAGAACCTAAAAAGGTTATTTTGCTGTCCCCATAGGAAAACAAAAGGGTTCTACATGGAACCCAAAAGGCTTCTACATGGAACCCAAAAGGGTTCTACCTGGAATATCCTATGGCGACAGCTGAAGAACCCCTTTTAGAACCATTTTCTCTAAGAGTGTACCTGTGGACAAAAGTGAGTTTGGTGTAAATGTGTCTCAGTACCTTGTAGGGCAGGGAGAGCGGCAGAGGGGTGTGGATGTCATGGGGGTCGTAACCCTGTTGGGTCCCAATGAACTGACGATACACACCAACGGAGTGCACCTCCAAATAGACTGAACCCTCACCTGAGAGAGAGAGAGAGAGAGGGTTATGACACATTTTTATACTAGCATGGATGGAAAACCGCAATGTAAGAAGCATTGTTGACTGCAGAAACTGTCATATACTGAACTCAACCTTCTTTTCAATGGAGTCTTCACCCAAAACGAAGCTAACTGTGCTGTGATATTTACCTGTGAGGTAGAGGACGCTGCTGTAGCTGGAATGGACCTGAGCGATGGGCAGGTGAGGCAGAGAGATGCTGATCTCCTTCAGAGCCAGCTGCACGGTGTAGGAACGAGGCGTGTTCAACTGGGTCTCATTCACAGACAGAGAATAGACCTTCCCAGTATCTGAGGGTGGAAAAGGAGAGATACAATTCAGAGAAATACAAGTTGTTTATTTGCTAGCTTCATTTATGTGTCAGGGACCTTGTAGAACTATTTACAGTGCATACGGAAAGTATTCAGACCCCTTGACTTTTTCTACATTTTGTTACGTTACAGCCTTATTCTACAATTAAATTGATTACATAGGGGGGACTGGGAGACTAGTCAGGTTTAAAGAGGGGGGACTGGGAAACTAGTCAGGTTTAAAGAGGGGGGACTGGGAGACTAGTCAGGTTTAAAGAGGGGGGACTGGGAGACTAGTCAGGTTTAAAGAGGGGGGACTGGGAGACTAGTCAGGTTTAAAGAGGGGGGACTGGGAGACTAGTCAGGTTTAAAGAGGGGGGACTGGGAGACTAGTCAGGTTTAAAGAGGGGGGACTGGGAGACTAGTCAGGTTTAAAGAGGGGGGACTGGGAGACTAGTCAGGTTTAAAGAGGGGGGACTGGGAGACTAGTCAGGTTTAAAGAGGGGGGACTGGGAGACTAGTCAGGTTTAAAGAGGGGGGACTGGGAGACTAGTCAGGTTTAAAGAGGGGGGACTGGGAGACTAGTCAGGTTTAAAGAGGGGGGACTGGGAGACTAGTCAGGTTTAAAGAGGGGGGACTGGGAGACTAGTCAGGTTTAAAGAGGGGGGACTGGGAGACTAGTCAGGTTTAAAGAGGGGGGACTGGGAGACTAGTCAGGTTTAAAGAGGGGGGACTGGGAGACTAGTCAGGTTTAAAGAGGGGGGACTGGGAGACTAGTCAGGTTTAAAGAGGGGGGACTGGGAGACTAGTCAGGTTTAAAGAGGGGGGACTGGGAGACTAGTCAGGTTTAAAGAGGGGGGACTGGGAGACTAGTCAGGTTTAAAGAGGGGGGACTGGGAGACTAGTCAGGTTTAAAGAGGGGGGACTGGGAGACTAGTCAGGTTTAAAGAGGGGGGACTGGGAGACTAGTCAGGTTTAAAGAGGGGGGACTGGGAGACTAGTCAGGTTTAAAGAGGGGGGACTGGGAGACTAGTCAGGTTTAAAGAGGGGGGACTGGGAGACTAGTCTGGTTTAAAGAGGGGGGACTGGGAGACTAGTCAGGTTTAAAGAGGGGGGACTGGGAGAATAGTCAGGTTTAAATAGGGGGGACTGGGAGACTAGTCAGGTTTAAAGAGGGGGGACTGGGAGACTAGTCAGGTTTAAATAGGGGGGGCTGGGAGAATAGTCAGGTTTAAAGAGGGGGGACTGGGAGAATAGTCGGGTTTAAATAAGGGGGGCTGGGAGACTAGTCAGGTTTAAATAGGGGGGGCTGGGAGTCTAGTCGGGTTTAAATAGGGGGGGCTGGGAGACTAGTCAGGTTTAAATAAGGGGGACTGGGAGACTAGTCGGGTTTAAATAGATCCTGGATGAAAAGCTGCTCCAGAGTGCTCAGGACCTCAGACTGGGGCGAAGGTTCACCTTCCAACAGAACAACGACCCTAAGCACACAGCCAAGACAACACAGGAGTGGCTTCGGGACAAGTCTCTGAATGTCCTTGAGTGGCCCAGCCAGAGCTCGGACTTGAACCCAATCAAACATCTCTGGAGAGACCTGAAAATAGCTGTGCAGCAACGCTGCCAATCCAACCTGACATAGCTTGAGAGGATCTGCAGAGAAGAATGGGAGAAACTCCCCAAATACAGGTGTGCCAAGCTTGTGGCGTCATACTCAAGAAGACTCAATGTTGTAATCTCTGCCAAAGGTTCTTCAACAAAGTACTGAGTAAAGGGTCTGAATACTTATGGAAATGTGATATTTCAGCTTTTTATTTTTACACAAAAAATTGTGTAGATTGAGGGAGAAAAAACAATGTAATAAATTTTAGAATAAGGCTGTAACGTAACAAAATGTGGAAAAAGTCAAGGGGTCTGAATACTTTTCGAATGCACTATATATTTAAATTAGATGTAATTCATGATGTGCCATTCAGTTGTAAAACTCCCCCAAATCCATTTGAATTGAAAATCAACCAATCAGACTATCTGACGTTCAGAGACACTGACCAGTGAGCAGCAGCAGGACCCTGTTGACCTCTGAGCCGGTGATGCGGAGCTGTATGAAGGTCAGGGAGGGGTGAAAGGTCATCCGGAACACCCTCTGGCTGGTGTCCTGCTGGTACACTTCCACACAGTCACACCGCGGAGGAGTGAGACCCCCTCCGGCCGAGCTGGGGGCGCCGGGCCAGCTGGGGGGCACGCCTTCTGCACCACTGTTAGTACGGCTCACCAGGACGTATATGTACTGACGGAAGGAGTTGTCGCTACGAGGATCCACGGCAAACTATGAGTGGAGGAGCGAGAGAAACAGAGAGAGAGAGTGAGTGTGTGTGTGTGTGTGTGTGTGTGTGTGTGTGTGTGTGTGTGTGTGTGTGTGTGGGGGGGGGGGGGGGTTATAAAGTGTTCAAGCTAAAGTTTAACTTCCTGTTGGGTGTCTCACCCAATGTGCTACCCTCCACCTTCTTTCCTCTTACTCTCTTAAATGCTAGTCCTACTATTTCAATACTAGCAATACTGGCTAGCTAAATAGCTTGAGAATTTGTCATGGCTTGTGAGAATACCTCCCTCTGACCTTTACCCCCCCCCCCCCCCACCCCCGACTCACATCTTTGGCATTCTGACACAGCACAGCGTGGCGTGCGGCCCTCCTCCAAGTCATGTGACCGCGGAGCGATGATGTCGCGGCGTTGCGCAGCAGGAAGACGGTGCCCTGGTAGTCAAACAGCAGGAGGTGGTCACGGGTTGGCAGGGACCTTCTGTAGCCCAGTGCCAGGGGAGGAACAACGGCCAGGGACACAGAGGGACCCCCGGACCTGCACCACCTGGGAGTCCGGGACCACCCACTGCCCAAACGCTGCATCTGGAGGCCCTGGGAGTCTGTGGGGAGTAGAGAGAGGGTTATGGAATGTCTTGAGTGGTGTCTGATTCAATAGATCATTGTTATATTTTGTTGATTTGATCTCATGTCTCATTTTCTGTTTTCTCAGGAGACAGTGTTTTCATGTGTGATGGTGTCATTCGCAGCGGTCAAAGGATGATGAATACTGAACAAAAATATAAACCCAACATGCAAAGTGTTGGTCCCATGTTTCCTGAGCTGAAATAAAATATCCTAGAAATTTTCCATACGCACAAAAATGTATTTCGTTGAAATGTTGTGCACAAATTTGTTTACATCCCTGTTAATGAGCATTTCTCCTTTGTCAAGATAATCCATCCACCTGATAGGTGAAGAAGCTGATTAAACGGCATGATCATTACACAGGTGCACCTTGTGCTGGGAACAATAAACGGGCACTCTAAAAAGGGGCAGTTTTGTCACACAACACAATGCCACAGATGTCTCAAGTTGAGGGAACGTGCAATTGACATGCTCACGACAGGAATGTCCACCAGAGCTGTTGCCAGATAATTGAATGTTAATTTCTCTACCATAAGTCTCCTCCAACGTTCTTTTAGAGAATTTGTCAGTACTTCCAACCGGCCTCACAACCGGAGACCACGTGTATGGTGGTGTTGTAGGCGAGCTGTTTGCTGATGTCAACGTTGTGAACAGAGTGGCCGATGGTGGCGGTGGGGTTATGGTATGGGCAGGCATAAGCTATGAACAATGAACACAATTGCATTTTATCTATGGCAATTTGAATGCACAGAGATGCCGTGACGAGATCCTGAGGCCCGTTGTCGTGCCATTCATCCACCGCCATCACCTCATGTTTCAGCACGATAATGCACGGCCCCATGTCGCTAGGATCTGTACACAATTCCTGGAAGCTGAACATGTCCCAGTTCTTCCATGGTGTGCATACTCACCAGACATGTCACCCATTGAGTATGTTTGGGATGCTCTGAATCGACCTGTACGACAGCGTGCTCCAGTTCCCACCAATATCCAACAACTTCACACAGCCATTGAAGAGGAGTGGGACAACATTCCACAGGCCACAATCAACAGCCTGATCAACTCTATGTGAAGGAGATGTGTCAGGCTGCATGAAGGAAGTGGTGGTCACACCAGATACTGACTGGTTTTCTGATCCACACCCCCACCTTTTTTATTAAGGTATCTACAACCAACAGATACATATCTGTATTCCCAGTCATGTGAAATCCATGGATTAGGGCCTAATTAATTTATTTCAATTGACTGATTTCCTTATATGAACTGTAACTCAGTACAATCTTTGAAATTGTTACATGTTGTGTTTATATGTTATTTCAGTGTATATTTAAACAGAGCAACATCCGTTTGATTAACGCTACAGACTCAGTCCCTCCATCTATTCTTACATTTCAAGATGGCTGTCCTTCGCCAGTCGTTGGGCGGGGCAGCGGAAGGCTGCTGCGTCCCGGGTGCCTGGCGATGGCAGAGCCGTCTCCAGAGGGAGGAGCTTAGGCTCAGCTGGTGGTAGGTGCTGCAAGTGGCTCCAAAGGCGATGACGTCCCTGACTGACACTCTGGACAGAATCTCTTCCAGCTTGAGTGTGATTGGTTGGAGATTGAGATCAGTTTATGAGCAGACATTCAGCAGAGACCATCATGGTCAAACCCATGTTCTAACAGTGGTTACTTTGATTGACAGTTTATGTAACACATGAAACAATGAGAAAGTTACACTTCCTGTATGTGATCAAATGTGTGCATTAGGTCTAGTTTTGCACTTGACCATATGAAATGATACTCTACCACACAGTGTGATGTGGTTATCTCACCAGCTCAGGTGGCAAACAGCGAATAGTGGTGCAGTGTTCTACAGCATCCTCAGTTGGTGGGTTGGTCCTTCTCTTCTTTGGCTTCAAACATAGAAGCACACATGTTCACTTTTTGTTTGGGACAATATTCTATCTCTGAGCTTCACTTTCAGAAATACTGTACATATCTCAACGTACCTTTGGTGGCGCCTCAGCTCTGTCGTATCCACACGCCAAGTTAGAACGGAGCTTTCCTGCCTCTTTATTTGGCCTCTCGTCCATTTCTTATTGAAAACGTTTGGATCTTATCTTTGGAAAATATTAAGCGGTTCCTCCTTCGCATGTGAGCAAATATTTGAAGTACATTTTTCAGAATGTCTGTTCTTTTGAGCCAGTGTTCTAGAAGTCGTCATGGTGAACTTTGTTTTGGAATCATCAGCTATTGTTGCGTGATTGTAGAACTTTGGTGATGACCCATTGTGAGGTAATTCGGTTTCCTTCCGAATCAGTGGATCCTAATCTTTGACTTAGTGTGTACCCCTAATAAGCCATATTATCTCACTACATGTCCCTTTGGCAACACATCTGCAAGCAGACCCCTTCCTGATAATCCCCAACAGTTTATGGTATTCATCCATTATACATACACTAGGTTGATAGAAATGGAAATCGATTGATAGATAGTTATAAAAAAAAAAAATCTGAACTAAATTTTTCAAAAAAAGAAATGTCCTCTCACTGTCAACTGCGTTTATTTTCAGCAAACTTAATGTGTAAATATTTATATGAACATAACAAGATTCAACAACTGAGACATAAACTGAAAAAGTTCCACAGACATGTGACTAACAGAAATGGAATAATGTGTCCCTGAACAAAGGGGGGGATCAAAATCAAAAGTAACAGTCAGTATTTGGTGTGGCCACCAGCTGCATTAAGTACTGCAGTGCATCTCCTCCTCATGGACTGCACCAAATTTGCCAGTTCTTGCTGTGAGATGTTACCCTACTCTTCCACCAAGGCGGACATTTCTGCGGGGAATGTCCAAGCCACACCCTCCTATCCAACAGGTCCCAGACATGCTCAATAGCATTGAGATCCGGGCTCTTCGCTGGCCATGGCAGAACACTGACATTCCTGTCTTGCAGGAAATCACACAGAACGAGCAGCATGGCTGGTGGCATTGTCATGCTGGAGGGTCATGTCAGGATGAGCCTGCAGGAAGGGAACCACATGAGGGAAGAGGATGTCTTCCCTGTAACGCACAGCATTGAGATTGCCTGCAATGACAACAAGCTCAGTCCGATGATGCTGTGACACACCACCCCAGACCATGACAGACCCTCCACCTCCAAATCAATCCCGCTCCAGAGTACAGGCCTCAGTGTAACGCTCATTCCTTCGATGATAAACGCGAATCCGACCATCACCCCTGGTGAGACAAAACCGGGAGTCGTCAGTGAAGAGCACTTTTTGCAAGTCCTGTCTGGTCCAGCGACGGTGGGTTTGTGCCCATGTCCTAAGTTTTCATAACTGTGACCTTAATTGCCTACCGTCTGTAAGCTGTTAGTGTCTTAACGACCGATCCACAGGTACATGTTCATTCATGTTTATGGTTCATTGAACAAGCATGGAAACAGTGTTTAAACCCTTTACATTGAAGATCTGTGAAGTTATTTGGATTTTTACAAATTATCTTTGAAAGACAGGGTCCTGAAACAGGGACGTATCTTTTTTTGCTGAGTTTAGATACAGCAGAGGTGCAAAGCTTACAACTAATTTAAAAATGGTGAAACGTATGATCTAGTATGTGTCTCATTGTGTGTTAACTTGAAAGATCCTATCCAAGACAATTGTGTGTGTGTGTGTGTGTGTGTGTGTGTGTGTGTGTGTGTGTGTGTGTGTGTGTGTGTGTGTGTGTGTGTGTGTGTGTGTGTGTGTGTGTGTGTGTGTGTGTGTGTGTGTGTGTGTGTGTGTGTGTGTGTGTGTGTGTGTGTGTGTGTGGTGTAAAGTACTTAAATAAAAATATGTGAAAGTACTACTTAAGTTACATTTTGAATGCTTAGCAGGACAGGAAAATGGTCAAATTCACACACTTATCAAGAGAACATCCCTGGTCATCCCTACAGCCTCTGATCTGGCAGACTCACTAAACAGAGAACATCCCTGGTCATCCCTACTGCCTCTGATCTGGTGGACTCACTAAACAGAGAACATCCCTGGTCATCCCTACTGACACTGATCTGGTGGACTCACTAAACAGAGAACATCCCTGGTCATCCCTACTGCCTCTGATCTGGCAGACTCACTAAACAGAGAACATCCCTGGTCATCCCTACTGCCTCTGATCTGGCAGACTCACTAAACAGAGAACATCCCTGGTCATCCCTACTGCCTCTGATCTGGTGGACTCACTAAACAGAGAACATCCCTGGTCATCCCTACTGCCTCTGATCTGGAGGACTCACTAAACAGAGAACATCCCTGGTCATCCCTACTGCCTCTGATCTGGTGGACTCACTAAACAGAGAACATCCCTGGTCATCCCTACTGCCTCTGATCTGGCAGACTCACTAAACAGAGAACATCCCTGGTCATCCCTACTGCCTCTGATCTGGTGGACTCACTAAACAGAGAACATCCCTGGTCATCCCTACTGCCTCTGATCTGGAGGACTCACTCAACAGAGAACATCCCTGGTCGTCCCTACTGCCTCTGATCTGGAGGACTCACTAAACAGAATACATCCCTGGTCATCCCTACTTCCTCTGATCTGGTGGACTCACTAAACAGAGAACAACCCTGGTCATCCCTACTGCCTCTGATCTGGCAGACTCACTAAACAGAGAACATCCCTGGTCATCCCTACTACCTCTGATCTGGTGGACTCACTAAACAGAGAACATCCCTGGTCATCCCTACTGCCTCTGATCTGGAGGACTCACTAAACAGAGAACATCCCTGGTCATCCCTACTGCCTCTGATCTGGTGGACTCACTAAACAGAGAACATCCCTGGTCATCCCTACTGCCTCTGATCTGGAGGACTCACTAAACAGAGAACATCCCTGGTCATCCCTACTGCCTCTGATCTGGCAGACTCACTAAAAGAGAACATCCCTGGTCATCCCTACTGCCTCTGATCTGGAGGACTCACTAAACAGAGAACATCCCTGGTCATCCCTACTGCCTCTGATCTGGCAGACTCACTAAACAGAGAACATCCCTGGTCATCCCTACTGCCTCTGATCTGGCGGACTCACTAAACAGAGAACATCCCTGGTCGTCCCTACTGCCTCTGATCTGGTGGACTCACTAAACAGAGAACATCCCTGGTCATCCCTACTGCCTCTGATCTGGTGGACTCACTAAACAGAGAACATCCCTGGTCATCCCTACTTCCTCTGATCTGGAGGACTCACTCAACAGAGAACATCCCTGGTCGTCCCTACTGCCTCTGATCTGGAGGACTCACTAAACAGAATACATCCCTGGTCATCCCTACTTCCTCTGATCTGGTGGACTCACTAAACAGAGAACATCCCTGGTCATCCCTACTGCCTCTGATCTGGCAGACTCACTAAACAGAGAACATCCCTGGTCATCCCTACTACCTCTGATCTGGTGGACTCACTAAACAGAGAACATCCCTGGTCATCCCTACTGCCTCTGATCTGGAGGACTCACTAAACAGAGAACATCCCTGGTCATCCCTACTGCCTCTGATCTGGTGGACTCACTAAACAGAGAACATCCCTGGTCATCCCTACTGCCTCTGATCTGGAGGACTCACTAAACAGAGAACATCCCTGGTCATCCCTACTGCCTCTGATCTGGCAGACTCACTAAAAGAGAACATCCCTGGTCATCCCTACTGCCTCTGATCTGGAAGACTCACTAAACAGAGAACATCCCTGGTCATCCCTACTGCCTCTGATCTGGTGGACTCACTAAACAGAGAACATCCCTGGTCATCCCTACTGCCTCTGATCTGGCGGACTCACTAAACAGAGAACATCCCTGGTTGTCCCTACTGCCTCTGATCTGGCAGACTCACTAAACAGAGAACATCCCTGGTCATCCCTACTGCCTCTGATCTGGCAGACTCACTAAACAGAGAACATCCCTGGTCATCCCTACTGCCTCTGATCTGGCGGACTCACTAAACAGAGAACATCCCTGGTCATCCCTACTGCCTCTGATCTGGAGGACTCACTAAACAGAGAACATCCCTGGTCATCCCTACTGCCTCTGATCTGGTGGACTCACTAAACAGAGAACATCCCTGGTCATCCCTACTGCCTCTGATCTGGCAGACTCACTAAACAGAGAACATCCCTGGTCATCCCTACTGCCTCTGATCTGGTGGACTCACTAAACAGAGAACATCCCTGGTCATCCCTACTGCCTCTGATCTGGAGGACTCACTCAACAGAGAACATCCCTGGTCGTCCCTACTGCCTCTGATCTGGAGGACTCACTAAACAGAGAACATCCCTGGTCATCCCTACTTCCTCTGATCTGGTGGACTCACTAAACAGAGAACATCCCTGGTCATCCCTACTGCCTCTGATCTGGCAGACTCACTAAACAGAGAACATCCCTGGTCGTCCCTACTGCCTCTGATCTGGTGGACTCACTAAACAGAGAACATCCCTGGTCGTCCCTACTGCCTCTAATATGGTGGACTCACTAAACAGAGAACATCCCTGGTCAACCCTACTGCCTCTGATCTGGCAGACTCACTAAACAGAGAACATCCCTGGTCATCCCTACTACCTCTGATCTGGTGGACTCACTAAACAGAGAACATCCCTGGTCATCCCTACTGCCTCTGATCTGGAGGACTCACTCAATAGAGAACATCCCTGGTCGTCCCTACTGCCTCTGATCTGGAGGACTCACTAAACAGAGAACATCCCTGGTCATCCCTACTTCCTCTGATCTGGTGGACTCACTAAACAGAGAACATCCCTGGTCATCCCTACTGCCTCTGATCTGGCAGACTCACTAAACAGAGAACATCCCTGGTCGTCCCTAATGCCTCTGATCTGGTGGACTCACTAAACAGAGAACATCCCTGGTCGTCCCTACTGCCTCTGATCTGGTGGACTCACTAAACAGAGAACATCCCTGGTCATCCCTACTGCCTCTGATCTGGCAGACTCACTAAACAGAGAACATCCCTGGTCATCCCTACTACCTCTGATCTGGTGGACTCACTAAACAAAGAACATCCCTGGTCATCCCTACTGCCTCTGATCTGGAGGACTCACTAAACAGAGAACATCCCTGGTCATCCCTACTGCCTCTGATCTGGTGGACTCACTAAACAGAGAACATCCCTGGTCATTCCTACTGCCTCTGATCTGGTGGACTCACTAAACAGAGAACATCCCTGTTCATCCCTACTGCCTCTGATCTGGAGGACTCACTAAACAGAGAACATCCCTGGTCATCCCTACTGCCTCTGATCTGGAGGACTCACTAAACAGAGAACATCCCTGGTCATCCCTACTGTCTCTGATCTGGCAGACTCACTAAACAGAGAACATCCCTGGTCATCCCTACTGCCTCTGATCTGGAGGACTCACTAAACAGAGAACATCCCTGGTCATCCCTACTGTCTCTGATCTGGAGGACTCACTAAACAGAGAACATCCCTGGTCATCCCTACTGCCTCTGATCTGGAGGCGTCACTAAACAGAGAACATTCCTGGTCATCCCTACTGCCTCTGATCTGACAGACTCACTAAACAGAGAACATCCCTGGTCATCCCTACTGCCTCTGATCTGACAGACTCACTAAACAGAGAACATCCCTGGTCATCCCTACTGCCTCTGATCTGACAGACTCACTAAACAGAGAACATCCCTGGTCATCCCTACTGCCTCTGATCTGGAGGACTCACTAAACAGAGAACATCCCTGGTCATCCCTACTGTCTCTGATCTGGAGGACTCACTAAACAGAGAACATCCCTGGTCATCCCTACTGCCTCTGATCTGGAGGACTCACTAAACAGAGAACATCCCTGGTCATCCCTACTGCCTCTGATCTGACAGACTCACTAAACAGAGAACATCCCTGGTCATCCCTACTGCCTCTGATCTGACAGACTCACTAAACAGAGAACATCCCTGGTCATCCCTACTGCCTCTGATCTGACAGACTCACTAAACAGAGAACATCCCTGGTCATCCCTACTGCCTCTGATCTGACAGACTCACTAAACAGAGAACATCCCTGGTCATCCCTACTGCCTCTGATCTGACAGACTCACTAAACAGAGAACATCCCTGGTCATCCCTACTGCCTCTGATCTGGCAGACTCACTAAACAGAGAACATCCCTGGTCATCCCTACTGCCTCTGATCTGGAGGACTCACTAAACAGAGAACCTCCCTGGTCATCCCTACTGCCTCTGATCTGGTGGACTCACTAAACAGAGAACATCCCTGGTCATCCCTACTGCCTCTGATCTGGAGGACTCACTAAACAGAGAACATCCCTGGTCATCCCTACTGCCTCTGATCTGACAGACTCACTAAACACAAATGCTTAGTTTGTAAATTATGTCTGCATGTTGGAGTGTGCCCCCTGGCTATCAGTAAATAGAAAATAAAAATATAATTTGGTGCCGTCTGGTTTTTTAATATAAAGAATTTAAAATGATTTATACTTTTGATACTAAAGTATATTTTAGCAATTACATTTACGTTTGATACTTAAGTATATTTAAAACCAAATACTTTTAGACTTTTACTCAAGTAGTATTTTACTGGTTGACTTTCACTTTTACTTGAGTCATTTTCTATTAAGCTATCTTTACTTTTACTCAAGTATGACAATTGGATACTTTGTGTATGTGTGTGTGTGCCATTCACTGTCTGGCACAACACGACACCCACAGCTGGTGGTGGGCTGGTCACTTCCAATCGCATACCTATCATTCTCACGCATTCACTTTAGAGGGCATTCACTCTCTCTCTCTCTGCCCCTGTGTCTCTTTCTCTCTCCACCTCATTCACTCTCTCTATCCCTGTGTCTCTCTCTCTCTCCACCTCATTCACTCTCTCTATCCCTGTCTCTCTCTCTCTCTCTGCCCCTGTGTCTCTCTCTCTCTCCACCTCATTCACTCTCTCTATCCCTGTCTCTCTCTCTCTTTCTGCCCCTGTGTCTCTCTCTCTCTCCACCTCATTCACTCTCTCTATCCTGGTGTCCCTCTCTCCCTCTCTCTCTCTCCACCTCATTCACTCTATCCCTGTCTCTCTCTCTTTCCACCTCATTCACTCTCTCTATCCCTGTCTCTCTCTCTCTTTCTGCCCCTGTGTCTCTCTCTCTCTCCACCTCATTCACTCTCTCTATCCTGGTGTCCCTCTCTCCCTCTCTCTCTCTCCACCTCATTCACTCTATCCCTGTCTCTCTCTCTCTCCACCTCATTCATTCTCTCTATCCCTGTCTCTCTCTCTCTCTCTCTCTCTCTCTCCACCTCATTCATTCTCTCTATCCCCGTCTCTCTCTCTCTCTCTCGCTCCACCTCATTCACTATCTCTATCCCTGTGTCTCTCTCTCTCTCTCCACCTCATTCACTCTCTCTATCCCTGTCTCTCCCTCTCTCTCTCTCGCTCCACCTCATTCACTATCTCTATCCCTGTGTCTCTCTCTCTCTCTCTCTCCACCTCATTCACTCTCTCTATCCCGGTGTACCTCTCTCCCTCTCTCTCTCTCCACCTCATTCACTCTATCCCTGTCTCTCTCTCTCGCTCCACCTCATTCACTATCTCTATCCCTGTGTCTCTCTCTCTCTCTCTCCACCTCATTCACTCTCTCTATCCCTGTCTCTCCCTTTCCACCTCATTCACTCTATCCCTGTGTGTCTCTCTCTCTCTCTCTCTCCCTCATTCACTTTCTCTCTCTTCCTTATTCTCTCTCTCGCTCTCCCTCATTCATTCACTCTCTCTCACTCCCTCTTGCAGTCTCTCTCTCTCACTTCAATTTAAGGGATTTATTGGCATGGAAAACATGTTTACATTGCCAAAGCAAGTGAAGTAGATAATAAACAAAAGTGGAAAAAATTATACAAATTAACAGTAAACATTACATTCATATAAGTAACAAAAAAAGAAAAAAAAGAAGACATTTCAAATGTCATATTATGTCTATATACAGTGTGGTAATGAAATGGAAAATAAATAAACATAAATATAGGTCGTATTTACAATGGTGTTTGTTATTCACTGGTTGCCCTTGTCTTGTGGCAACAGGTCACACATCTTGCTGCTGTGATGGCACACTACAATCTAAGCTTGATGCCCTCAATCTCACACAAATCATCAAGGAACCCACCAGGTATAACCCTAAATCCGTAAACATGGGCACCCTAATAGACATTATCCTGACCAACTCGCCCTCCAAATACACCTCTGCTGTCTTCAATCAAGATCTCAGCGATCACTGCCTCATTGCCTGTATCCGCCACGGGTCCACGGTCAAACGACCACCCCTCATCACTGTCAAACGCTCCCTGAAACACTTCTGCGAGCAGGCCTTTCTAATCGACCTGGCCCGGGTACCCTGGAAGGATATTGACCTCATCCCGTCAGTTGAGGATGCCTGGTCATTCTTTAAAAGTTACTTCCTCACAATATTAGACAAGCATGCTCCGTTCAAAAAATGCAGAACCAAGAACAGATATAGCCCTTGGTTCACTCCAGACCTGACTGCCCTCGACCAGCACAAAAACATCCTGTGGCGAACTGCAATAGCATCGAAGAGCCCCCGTGATATGCAACTGTTCAGGGAAGTCAGGAACCAATACACGCAGTCAGTCAGGAAAGCAAAGGCCAGCTTTTTCAAGCAGAAATTTGCATCCTGTAGCTCTAACTCCAAAAAGTTCTGGGATACTGTAAAGTCCATGGAAAACAAGAGCACCTCCTCCCAGCTGCCCACTGCACTGAGGCTAGATAACACGGTCACCACTGATAAGTCCGTGATAATCGAAAACTTCAACAAACATTTCTCAATGGCTGGCCATGCCTTCCACCTGGCGACTCCAACCTTGGCCAACAGCCCCGCCCCCCCCGCTGCTACTCGCCCAAGCCTCCCCAGCTTCTCCTTTACCAATATCCAGATAGCAGATGTTCTGAAAGAGCTGGAAAACCTGGACCCATACAAATCAGCTGGGCTTGACAATCTGGGCCCCCTATTTCTGAAACTGTCCGCTGCCATTGTCGCACCCCCTATTACCAGCCTGTTCAACCTCTCCTTCGTACCATCTGAGATCCCCAAGGATTGGAAAGCTGCCGCTGTCATCCCCCTCTTCAAAGGGGGAGACACCCTGGACCCAAACTGTTACAGACCTATATCCATCCTGCCCTGCCTAGCTAAGGTCTTCGAAAGCCAAGTCAACAAACAGATCACTGACCATCTCGAATCCCACCGTACCTTCTCCGCTGTGCAATCCGGTTTCCGAGCCGGTCACGGGTGCACCTCAGCCACGCTCAAGGTACTAAACGATATCATAACCGCCATCGATAAAAGACATTACTGTGCAGCCGTCTTCATCGACCTGGCCAAGGCTTTCGACTCTGTCAATCACCATATTCTTATCGGCAGACTCAATAGCCTCGGTTTTTCTAATGACTGCCTTGCCTGGTTCACCAACTACTTTGCAGACAGAGTTCAGTGTGTCAAATCGGAGGGCATGTTGTCCGGTCCTCTGGCAGTCTCTATGGGGGTACCACAGGGTTCAATTCTCGGGCCGACTCTTTTCTCTGTATACATCAATGATGTTGCTCTTGCTGCGGGCGATTCCCTGATCCACCTCTACGCAGACGACACCATTCTGTATACTTCCGGCCCTTCCCTGGACACTGTGCTATCTAACCTCCAAACGAGCTTCAATGCCATACAACACTCCTTCCGTGGCCTCCAACTGCTCTTAAACGCTAGTAAAACCAAATGCATACTTTTCAACCGTTCGATGCCTGCACCCGCACGCCCGACTAGCATCACCACCCTGGACGGTTCCGACCTAGAATATGTGGACATCTATAAGTACCTAGGTGTCTGGCTAGACTGCAAACTCTCCTTCCAGACTCATATCAAACATCTCCAATCCAAAATCAAATCTAGAGTCGGCTTTCTATTCCGGAACAAAGCCTCCTTCACTCACGCCGCCAAACTTACCCTAGTAAAACTGACTATCCTACCGATCCTCGACTTCGGCGATGTCATCTACAAAATAGCCTCCAATACTCTACTCAGCAAACTGGATGCAGTTTATCACAGTGCCATCCGTTTTGTTACTAAAGCACCTTATACGACCCACCACTGCGACCTGTATGCCCTAGTCGGCTGGCCCTCGCTACATGTTCGTCGTCAGACCCACTGGCTCCAGGTCATCTACAAGGCTATGCTAGGCAAAGTGCCGCATTATCTCAGTTCACTGGTCACGATGGCTACACCCACCCGTAGCACGCGCTCCAGCAGGTGTGTCTCACTGATCATCCCTAAAGCCAAAACCTCATTTGGACGCCTTTCCTTCCAGTTCTCTGCTGCCTGCGACTGGAACGAATTGCAAAAATCTCTGAAGTTGGAGACTTTTATCTCCCTCAACAACTTTAAAAATCTGCTATCCGAGCAGCTAACCGATCGCTGCAGCTGTACATAGTCCATCTGTAAACCACCCACCCAATTTACCTACCTCACCCCCATACTGCTTTTATTTATTTTACTTTTCTGCACTTTTGCACACCAGTATCTCTTCTTGCACATGATCATCTGATGATTTATCACTCCAGTGTTAATCTGCTAAATTGTAATTATTCGATTTATTGCCTACCTCATGCCTTTTGCACACATTGTATATAGATTCTCTTTTTTCTACCATGTTATTGACTTGTCTATTGTTTACTCCATGTGTAACTCTGTGTTGTTGTCTGTTCACACTGCTATGCTTTATCTTGGCCAGGTCGCAGTTGCAAATGAGAACTTGTTCTCAACTAGCCTACCTGGTTAAATAAAAGGTGAAATAAAATTAAAAATTTAAAAAGAGTCAGGTCTGCTAACGGTGGCCTTTCTCAATAGCAAGGCTATGCTCACTGAGTCTGTACATAGTCAAAGATTTCCCTAAGTTTGGGTCAGTCACAGTGGTCAGGTATTCTGCCACTGTATACTCTCTGTTTAGGGCCAAATAGCATTCTAGTTTGCACAGTTTTTTTGTAAATTCTTCTCAATGTGTCAACTAATTATCTTTTTGTTTTCTCATGATTTGGTTGGGTCTAATTGTGTTGCTGTCCTGGGGCTCTGTGGGGTCTGTTTGTGAACAGAGCCACAGGACCAGCTTGCTTAGGGGACTCTTCTCCCTGTGTCTCTCTCTCTCTCTCCCTCCCTCTGTCCATGTGTCACTCCCGCTGTCCCTATGTCAGTGTCTCTCTCTCTCTCTCCCTCTGTCCCTGTGTCTCTCTCTCGTACTCTGTCCCTGTGTCACTCTGTCCTCCTCTCTCCCTCTCTCTTCTGCTCTCCCTCTCTCCTCCTGCACTCCTCTCTCTCCCCTTGTCCCTCTCTCGTCCTACACTCCTCTTTCTCTCCCCTTGTCCCTCTCTCCTCCTGGACTCCTCTCTCTCCCCTTGTCTCTCCTCCTACACTCCTCTTTCTCTCCCCTTGTCCCTCTCTCCTCATGGACTACTCTTTCTCTCCCCTTGTCCCTCTCTCCTCCTGCTCTCCTCTTTCTCTCCCCTTGTCCCTCTCTCCTCCTGGACTCCTCTTTCTCTCCCCTTGTCCCTCTCTCCTCCTGCTCTCCTCTTTCTCTCCCCTTGTCGCTCTCTCCTCCTGCTCTCCTCTTTCTCTCCCCTTGTCTCTCCTCCTACACTCCTCTTTCTCTCCCCTTGTCCCTCTCTCCTCCTGGACTCCTCTTTCTCTCCCCTTGTCCCTTTCTCCTCCTGCTCTCCTCTTTCTCTCCCCTTGTCCCTCTCTCCTCCTGGACTCCTCTTTCTCCCCCCTTGTCCCTCTCTCCTCCTGCTCTCCTCTTTCTCTACCCTTGTCCCTTTCTCCTCCTGCTCTCCTCTTTCTCTCCCCTTGTCCCTGTCTCCTCCTGCACTCCTCTTTCTCTCCCCTTGTCCCTCTCTCCTCCTGCACTCCTCTCTCTCCCCTTGTCCCTTCTCCTACACTCCACTCTCTCCCTTTGTCCCTCCTCCTGCACTCCTCTCTCTCCCCTTGTCCCTCCTCAAGTACTCCTCTCTCTCCCTTTGTCCCTCCTCCTACACTCCTCTCTCTGTCTTACTGTCTCTATCTTACTGTCTCTCTCTGTCTTACTGTCTCTCTATGTCTTACTTTCTCTCTCCGTCTTACTGTCTCTCTCCGTCTTACTGTCTCTCTCCGTCTTACTGTCTCTCTCTGTCTTATTGTCTCTCTCTGTCTTACTGTCTCCCTCTGTCTTACTGTCTCCCTCTGTCTTACTGTCTCTCTCTGTCTTACTGTCTCTCTCTGTCTTACTGTCTCTCTCTGTCTTACTGTCTCTCTCTGTCTTACTGTCTCTCTCTGTCTTACTGTCTCTCTCTGTCTTACTGTCTCTCCCTGTCTTACTGTCTCTCTCTGTCTTACTGTCTCTCTCTGTCTTACTGTCTCTCTCTGTCTTACTGTCTCTCTCTGTCTTACTGTCTCTCTCTGTCTTACTGTCTCTCTCTGTCTTACTGTCTCTCCCTGTCTTACTGTCTCTCTCTGTCTAACTGTCTCTCTCTGTCTAACTGTCTCTCTCTGTCTTACTGTCTCTCTCTGTCTTACTGCCTCTCTCTGTCTTACTGTCTCTCTCTGTCTTACTGTCTCTCTCTGTCTTACTGTCTCTCTCTCTTACTGCCTCTCTCTGTCTTACTGCCTCTCTCTGTCTTACTGTCTCTCTCTGTCTTATTGTCTCTCTCTGTCTTACTGTATTCTATGTCTTACTGTCTTCTCTGTCTTACTGTCTCTCTCCGTCTTACTGTCTCTCTCTGTCTTACTGTCTCTCTCTGTCTTACTGTCTTCTCTGTCTTACTGTCTTCTCTGTCTTACTGTCTCCCTCTGTCTTACTGTCTCTCTCTGTCTTACTGTCTCTCTCTGTCTTACTGTCTCTCTCTGTCTTACTGTCTCTCTCTGTCTTACTGTCTCTCTATGTCTTACTTTCTCTCTCTGTCTTACTGTCTCTCTCTGTCTTACTGTCTCTCTCTGTCTTACTGTCTCTCTCCGTCCTACTGTCTCTCTCTGTCTTACTGTCTTCTCTGTCTTACTGTCTCTCTCTGTCTTACTGTCTCTCTCTGTCTTACTGTCTCTCTCTGTTTTACTGTCTCTCTCTCTGTCTTACTGTCTCTCTCTCTGTTTTACTGTCTCTCTCTGTCTCACTGTCTCTCTCTGTCTTACTGTCTCTGTCTGTCTTACTGTCTCTCTCTGTCTTACTGTCTCTCTCTGTCTTACTGTCTCTCTCTGTCTTACTGTCTCTCTCTGTCTTACTGTCTTCTCTGTCTTACTGTCTTCTCTGTCTTATTGTCTCTCTCTGTCTTACTGTCTTCTATTTCTTACTGTCTCTCTCTGTCTTACTGTCTTCTCTGTCTTATTGTCTCTCTCTGTCTTACTGTCTCTCTCTGTCTTACTGTCTCTCTCTGTCTTACTGTCTCTCTCTGTCTTACTGTCTCTCTCTGTCTTACTGTCTCTCTCTGTCTTATTGTCTCTCTCTGTCTTATTGTCTCTCTCTGTCTTACTGTCTCTCTGTCTTACTGTCTTCTCTGTCTTACTGTCTCTCTCTGTCTTACTGTCTCTCTCTGTCTTACTGTCTCTCTCTGTCTTACTGTCTCTCTCTGTCTTACTGTCTCTCCCTGTCTTACTGTCTATCTCTGTCTAACTGTCTCTCTCTGTCTAACTGTCTCTCTCTGTCTTACTGTCTCTCTCTGTCTTACTGCCTCTCTCTGTCTTACTGTCTCTCTCTGTCTTACTGTCTCTCTCTGTCTTACTGTCTCTCTCTCTTACTGCCTCTCTCTGTCTTACTGTCTCTCTCTGTCTTACTGTCTCTCTCTGTCTTACTGTCTCTCTCTGTCTTACTGTCTCTCTCTGTCTTACTGTCTCTCTCTGTCTTACTGTCTCTCTCTGTCTTACCGTCTCTCCCTGTCTTACTGTCTCTCTCTGTCTAACTGTCTCTCTCTGTCTAACTGTCTCTCTCTGTCTTACTGTCTCTCTCTGTCTTACTGCCTCTCTCTGTCTTACTGTCTCTCTCTGTCTTACTGTCTCTCTCTGTCTTACTGTCTCTCTCTCTTACTGCCTCTCTCTGTCTTACTGCCTCTCTCTGTCTTACTGTCTCTCTCTGTCTTATTGTCTCTCTCTGTCTTACTGTCTTCTCTGTCTTACTGTCTCTCTCTGTCTTACTGTCTCTCTCCGTCTTACTGTCTCTCTCTGTCTTACTGTCTCTCTCTGTCTTACTGTCTTCTCTGTCTTACTGTCTTCTCTGTCTTACTGTCTCCCTCTGTCTTACTGTCTCTCTCTGTCTTACTGTCTCTCTCTGTCTTACTGTCTCTCTCTGTCTTACTGTCTCTCTCTGTCTTACTGTCTCTCTCTGTCTTACTGTCTCTCTATGTCTTACTTTCTCTCTCTGTCTTACTGTCTCTCTCTGTCTTACTGTCTCTCTCTGTCTTACTGTCTCTCTCCGTCTTACTGTCTCTCTCTGTCTTACTGTCTTCTCTGTCTTACTGTCTCTCTCTGTCTTACTGTCTCTCTCTGTCTTACTGTCTCTCTCTGTTTTACTGTCTCTCTCTCTGTCTTACTGTCTCTCTCTCTGTTTTACTGTCTCTCTCTGTCTCACTGTCTCTCTCAGTCTCACTGTCTCTCTCTGTCTTACTGTCTCTGTCTGTCTTACTGTCTCTCTCTGTCTTACTGTCTCTCTCTGTCTTACTGTCTCTCTCTGTCTTACTGTCTCTCTCTGTCTTACTGTCTCTCTCAGTCTCACTGTCTCTCTCTGTCTTACTGTCTCTCTCTGTCTTACTGTCTCTCTCTGTCTTACGGTCTCTCTCTCTCTTACTGTCTGTCTCTGTCTTACTGTCTCTCTCTGTCTTACTGTCTTCTCTGTCTTACTGTCTCTCTCTGTCTTATTGTCTCTCTCTGTCTTACTGTCTTCTATTTCTTACTGTCTCTCTCTGTCTTACTGTCTTCTCTGTCTTATTGTCTCTCTCTGTCTTACTGTCTTCTCTGTCTTACTGTCTCTCTCTGTCTTACTGTCTCTCTCTGTCTTACTGTCTCTCTCTGTCTTACTGTCTCTCTCTGTCTTACTGTCTCTCTCTGTCTTATTGTCTCTCTCTGTCTTACTGTCTCTCTGTCTTACTGTCTTCTCTGTCTTACTGTCTCTCTCTGTCTTACTGTCTCTCTCTGTCTTACTGTCTCTCTCCTTCTTACTGTCTCTCTCTGTCTTATTGTCTCTCTCCTTCTTACTGTCTCTCTCTGTCTTACTGTCTCTCTCCTTCGTACTGTCTGTCTCTGTCTTACTGTCTCTCTCCTTCTTACTGTCTCTCTCTGTCTTACTGTCTCTCTCCTTCTTACTGTCTCTCTCTGTCTTACTGTCTCTCTCCTTCTTACTGTCTCTCTCTGTCTTACTTTCTCTCGCTGTCTTACTGTCTCTCTCTGTCTTACTGTCTTCTCTGTCTTACTGGCTCTCTCTGTCTTACTGGCTCTCTCTGTCTTACTGTCTCTCTCTGTCTTACTGGCTCTCTCTGTCTTACTGTCTCTCTCCTTCTTACTGTCTCTCTCTGTCTTACTGTCTTCTCTGTCTTACTGTCTCTCTCTGTCTTATTGTCTCTCTCTGTCAACCTGTCTTCTATTTCTTACTGTCTCTCTCTGTCTTACTGTTTCTCTCTGTCTTACTGTCTTCTCTGTCTTATTGTCTCTCTCTGTCTTACTGTCTTCTCTGTCGTACTGTCTCTCTCTGTCTTACTGTCTCTCTCTGTCTTACTGTCTCTCTCTGTCTTACTGTCTCTCTCTGTCTTACTGTCTCTCTCTGTCTTACTGTCTCTCTCTGTCTTACTGTCTTCTCTGTCTTACTGTCTTCTCTGTCTTACTGTCTCTCTCTGTCTTACTGTCTCTCTCTGTCTTACTGTCTCTCTCTGTCTTACTGTCTTCTCTGTCTTACTGTCTCTCTCTGTCTTACTGTCTCTCTCTGTCTTACTGTCTCTCTCTGTCTTACTGTCTCTCTCTGTCTTACTGTCTTCTCTGTCTTACTGTCTCTCTCTGTCTTACTGTCTTCTCTGTCTTACTGTCTCTCTCTGTCTTACTGTCTTCTCTGTCTTACTGGCTCTCTCTGTCTTACTGGCTCTCTCTGTCTTACTGTCTCTCTCTGTCTTACTGGCTCTCTTTGTCTTACTGTCTCTCTCCTTCTTACTGTCTCTCTCTGTCTTACTGTCTTCTGTCTTACTGTCTCTCTCTGTCTTATTGTCTCTCTCTGTCAACCTGTCTTCTATTTCTTACTGTCTCTCTCTGTCTTACTGTTTCTCTCTGTCTTACTGTCTTCTCTGTCTTATTGTCTCTCTCTGTCTTACTGTCTTCTCTGTCTTACTGTCTCTCTCTGTCGTACTGTCTCTCTCTGTCTTACTGTCTCTCTCTGTCTTACTGTCTCTCTCTGTCTTACTGTCTCTCTCTGTCTCACTGTCTTCTCTGTCTTACTGTCTCTCTCTGTCTTACTGTCTCTCTCTGTCTTACTGTCTCTCTCTGTCTTACTGTCTTCTCTGTCTTACTGTCTCTCTCTGTCTTACTGTCTCTCTCTGTCTTATTGTCTCTCTCTGTCAACCTGTCTTCTATTTCTTACTGTCTCTCTCTGTCTTATTGTTTCTCTCTGTCTTACTGTCTCTCTCTGTCTTACTGTCTCTCTCTGTCTTGCTGTCTCTCCCTGTCTTACTGTCTCTCTCTGTCTTACTGTCTCTCTCTGTCTTACTGTCTCTCTCTGTCTAACTGTCTCTCTCTGTCTTACTGTCTCTCTCTGTCTTACTGCCTCTCTCTGTCTTACTGTCTCTCTCTGTCTTACTGTCTCTCTCTGTCTTACTGTCTCTCTCTGTCTTACTGTCTCTCTCCTTCGTACTGTCTGTCTCTGTCTTACTGTCTCTCTCCTTCTTACTGTCTCTCTCTGTCTTACTGTCTCTCTCCTTCTTACTGTCTCTCTCTGTCTTACTGTCTCTCTCCTTCTTACTGTCTCTCTCTGTCTTACTTTCTCTCGCTGTCTTACTGTCTCTCTCTGTCTTACTGTCTTCTCTGTCTTACTGGCTCTCTCTGTCTTACTGGCTCTCTCTGTCTTACTGTCTCGCTCTGTCTTACTGGCTCTCTCTGTCTTACTGTCTCTCTCCTTCTTACTGTCTCTCTCTGTCTTACTGTCTTCTCTGTCTTACTGTCTCTCTCTGTCTTATTGTCTCTCTCTGTCAACCTGTCTTCTATTTCTTACTGTCTCTCTCTGTCTTACTGTTTCTCTCTGTCTTACTGTCTTCTCTGTCTTATTGTCTCTCTCTGTCTTACTGTCTTCTCTGTCGTACTGTCTCTCTCTGTCTTACTGTCTCTCTCTGTCTTACTGTCTCTCTCTGTCTTACTGTCTCTCTCTGTCTTACTGTCTCTCTCTGTCTTACTGTCTCTCTCTGTCTTACTGTCTTCTCTGTCTTACTGTCTTCTCTGTCTTACTGTCTCTCTCTGTCTTACTGTCTCTCTCTGTCTTACTGTCTCTCTCTGTCTTACTGTCTTCTCTGTCTTACTGTCTCTCTCTGTCTTACTGTCTCTCTCTGTCTTACTGTCTCTCTCTGTCTTACTGTCTCTCTCTGTCTTACTGTCTTCTCTGTCTTACTGTCTCTCTCTGTCTTACTGTCTTCTCTGTCTTACTGTCTCTCTCTGTCTTACTGTCTTCTCTGTCTTACTGGCTCTCTCTGTCTTACTGGCTCTCTCTGTCTTACTGTCTCTCTCTGTCTTACTGGCTCTCTTTGTCTTACTGTCTCTCTCCTTCTTACTGTCTCTCTCTGTCTTACTGTCTTCTCTGTCTTACTGTCTCTCTCTGTCTTATTGTCTCTCTCTGTCAACCTGTCTTCTATTTCTTACTGTCTCTCTCTGTCTTACTGTTTCTCTCTGTCTTACTGTCTTCTCTGTCTTATTGTCTCTCTCTGTCTTACTGTCTTCTCTGTCTTACTGTCTCTCTCTGTCGTACTGTCTCTCTCTGTCTTACTGTCTCTCTCTGTCTTACTGTCTCTCTCTGTCTTACTGTCTCTCTCTGTCTTACTGTCTTCTCTGTCTTACTGTCTCTCTCTGTCTTACTGTCTCTCTCTGTCTTACTGTCTCTCTCTGTCTTACTGTCTTCTCTGTCTTACTGTCTCTCTCTGTCTTACTGTCTCTCTCTGTCTTACTGTCTCTCTCTGTCTTACTGTCTTCTCTGTCTTACTGTCTCTCTCTGTCTTACTGTCTCTCTCTGTCTTACTGTCTCTCTCTGTCTTACTGTCTCTCTCTGTCTTACTGTCTCTCTCTGTCTTACTGTCTCTCTCTGTCTTACTGTCTCTCTCTGTCTTATTGTTTCTCTCTGTCTTACTGTCTCTCTCTGTCTTACTGTCTCTCTCTGTCTTGCTGTCTCTCCCTGTCTTACTGTCTCTCTCTGTCTTACTGTCTCTCTCTGTCTAACTGTCTCTCTCTGTCTTACTGTCTCTCTCTGTCTTACTGCCTCTCTCTGTCTTACTGTCTCTCTCTGTCTTACTGTCTCTCTCTGTCTTACTGTCTCTCTCTCTTACTGCCTCTCTCTGTCTTACTGCCTCTCTCTGTCTTACTGTCTCTCTCTGTCTTATTGTCTCTCTCTGTCTTACTGTATTCTATGTCTTACTGTCTTCTCTGTCTTACTGTCTCTCTCTGTCTTACTGTCTCTCTCCGTCTTACTGTCTCTCTCTGTCTTACTGACTCTCTCTGTCTTACTGTCTTCTCTGTCTTACTGTCTTCTCTGTCTTACTGTCTCTCTCTGTCTTACTGTCTCTCTCTGTCTTACTGTCTCTCTCTGTCTTACTGTCTCTCTATGTCTAACTGTCTCTCTCTGTCTTACTGTCTCTCTCTGTCTTACTGTCTCTCTCTGTCTTACTGTCTCTCTCCGTCTTACTGTCTCTCTCTGTCTTACTGTCTCTCTCTGTCTTACTGTCTCTCTCTCTGTTTTACTGTCTCTCTCTCTGTTTTACTGTCTCTCTCTGTCTCACTGTCTCTCTCAGTCTCACTGTCTCTCTCTGTCTTACTGTCTCTGTCTGTCTTACTGTCTCTCTCTGTCTTACTGTCTCTCTCTGTCTTACTGTCTCTCTCTGTCTTACTGTCTTCTCTGTCTTACTGTCTTCTCTGTCTTACTGTCTTCTCTGTCTTACTGTCTCTCTCTGTCTTACTGTCTCTCTCTGTCTTACTGTCTCTCTCTGTCTTACTGTCTCTCTCTGTCTTACTGTCTTCTCTGTCTTACTGTCTCTCTCTGTCTTACTGTCTCTCTCTGTCTTACTGTCTCTCTCTGTCTTACTGTCTCTCTCTGTCTTACTGTCTTCTCTGTCTTACTGTCTCTCTCTGTCTTACTGTCTTCTCTGTCTTACTGTCTCTCTCTGTCTTACTGTCTTCTCTGTCTTATTGGCTCTCTCTGTCTTACTGTCTCTCTCTGTCTTACTGTCTCTCTCTGTCTTACTGTCTCTCTCTGTCTTACTGTCTTCTCTGTCTTACTGTCTCTCTCTGTCTTACTGTCTTCTCTGTCTTACTGTCTCTCTCTGTCTTACTGTCTTCTCTGTCTTACTGGCTCTCTCTGTCTTACTGTCTCTCTCTGTCTTACTGTCTTCTCTGTCTTACTGTCTCTCTCTGTCTTACTGTCTCTCTCTGTCTTACTGTCTCTCTCTGTCTTACTGTCTCTCTCTGTCTTACTGTCTTCTCTGTCTTACTGTCTCTCTCTGTCTTACTGTCTTCTCTGTCTTACTGTCTCTCTCTGTCTTACTGTCTTCTCTGTCTTACTGGCTCTCTCTGTCTTACTGGCTCTCTCTGTCTTACTGTCTCTCTCTGTCTTACTGGCTCTCTCTGTCTTACTGTCTCTCTCCTTCTTACTGTCTCTCTCTGTCTTACTGTCTTCTCTGTCTTACTGTCTCTCTCTGTCTTATTGTCTCTCTCTGTCAACCTGTCTTCTATTTCTTACTGTCTCTCTCTGTCTTACTGTTTCTCTCTGTCTTACTGTCTTCTCTGTCTTATTGTCTCTCTCTGTCTTACTGTCTTCTCTGTCTTACTGTCTCTCTCTGTCGTACTGTCTCTCTCTGTCTTACTGTCTCTCTCTGTCTTACTGTCTCTCTCTGTCTTACTGTCTCTCTCTGTCTTACTGTCTCTCTCTGTCTTACTGTCTCTCTCTGTCTTACTGTCTCTCTCTGTCTTACTGTCTCTCTCTGTCTTACTGTCTTCTCTGTCTTACTGTCTCTCTCTGTCTTACTGTCTCTCTCTGTCTTACTGTCTCTCTCTGTCTTACTGTCTTCTCTGTCTTACTGTCTCTCTCTGTCTTACTGTCTCTCTCTGTCTTACTGTCTCTCTCTGTCTTACTGTCTCTCTCTGTCTTACTGTCTCTCTCTGTCTTACTGTCTCTCTCTGTCTTATTGTTTCTCTCTGTCTTACTGTCTCTCTCTGTCTTACTGTCTCTCTCTGTCTTGCTGTCTCTCCATGTCTTACTGTCTCTCTCTGTCTTACTGTCTCTCTCTGTCTTACTGTCTCTCTCTGTCTAACTGTCTCTCTCTGTCTTACTGTCTCTCTCTGTCTTACTGCCTCTCTCTGTCTTACTGTCTCTCTCTGTCTTACTGTCTCTCTCTGTCTTACTGTCTCTCTCTCTTACTGCCTCTCTCTGTCTTACTGCCTCTCTCTGTCTTACTGTCTCTCTCTGTCTTATTGTCTCTCTCTGTCTTACTGTATTCTATGTCTTACTGTCTTCTCTGTCTTACTGTCTCTCTCTGTCTTACTGTCTCTCTCCATCTTACTGTCTCTCTCTGTCTTACTGACTCTCTCTGTCTTACTGTCTTCTCTGTCTTACTGTCTTCTCTGTCTTACTGTCTCCCTCTGTCTTACTGTCTCTCTCTGTCTTACTGTCTCTCTCTGTCTTACTGTCTCTCTCTGTCTTACTGTCTCTCTCTGTCTTACTGTCTCTCTCTGTCTTACTGTCTCTCTATGTCTTACTGTCTCTCTCTGTCTTACTGTCTCTCTCTGTCTTACTGTCTCTCTCTGTCTTACTGTCTCTCTCTGTCTTACTGTCTCTCTCCGTCTTACTGTCTCTCTCTGTCTTACTGTCTCTCTCTGTCTTACTGTCTCTCTCTGTCTTACTGTATTCTATGTCTTACTGTCTTCTCTGTCTTACTGTCTCTCTCTGTCTTACTGTCTCTCTCCATCTTACTGTCTCTCCCTGTCTTACTGACTCTCTCTGTCTTACTGTCTTCTCTGTCTTACTGTCTTCTCTGTCTTACTGTCTCCCTCTGTCTTACTGTCTCTCTCTGTCTTACTGTCTCTCTCTGTCTTACTGTCTCTCTCTGTCTTACTGTCTCTCTCTGTCTTACTGTCTCTCTCTGTCTTACTGTCTCTCTCTGTCTTACTGTCTCTCTCTGTCTTACTGTCTCTCTATGTCTTACTGTCTCTCTCTGTCTTACTGTCTCTCTCTGTCTTACTGTCTCTCTCTGTCTTACTGTCTCTCTCTGTCTTACTGTCTCTCTCCGTCTTACTGTCTCTCTCTGTCTTACTGTCTCTCTCTGTCTTACTGACTCTCTCTGTCTTACTGTCTTCTCTGTCTTACTGTCTTCTCTGTCTTACTGTCTCTCTCTGTCTTACTGTCTCTCTCTGTCTTACTGTCTCTCTCTGTCTTACTGTCTCTCTCTGTCTTACTGTCTCTCTCTGTCTTACTGTCTCTCTATGTCTTACTGTCTCTCTCTGTCTTACTGTCTCTCTCTGTCTTACTGTCTCTCTCTGTCTTACTGTCTCTCTCCGTCTTACTGTCTCTCTCTGTCTTACTGTCTCTCTCTGTCTTACTGTCTCTCTCTCTGTTTTACTGTCTCTCTCTCTGTTTTACTGTCTCTCTCTGTCTCACTGTCTCTCTCAGTCTCACTGTCTCTCTCTGTCTTACTGTCTCTGTCTGTCTTACTGTCTCTCTCTGTCTTACTGTCTCTCTCTGTCTTACTGTCTCTCTCTGTCTTACTGTCTCTCTCTGTCTTACTGTCTTCTCTGTCTTACTGTCTTCTCTGTCTTACTGTCTTCTCTGTCTTACTGTCTCTCTCTGTTTTACTGTCTCTCTCTGTCTTACTGTCTCTCTCTGTCTTACTGTCTCTCTCTGTCTTACTGTCTCTCTCTGTCTTACTGTCTCTCTCTGTCTTACTGTCTCTCTCTGTCTTATTGTCTCTCTCTGTCTTATTGTCTTCTCTATGTCTTACTGTCTCTCTCTGTCTTACTGTCTCTCTCTGTCTTACTGTCTCTCTCTGTCTTACTGTATTCTCTGTCTTACTGTCTCTCTCTGTCTTACTGTCTCTCTCTGTCTTACTGTCTTCTCTGTCTTACTGTCTCTCTGTCTTACTGTCTTATCTGTCTTACTGTCTTCTCTGTCTTACTGTCTCCCTCTGTCTTACTGTCTCTCTCTGTCTTACTGTCTCTCTCTGTCTTACTGTCTCTCTCTGTCTTACTGTCTCTCCCTGTCTTACTGTCTCTCTCTGTCTTATTGTCTCTCTCTGTCTTACTGTATTCTATGTCTTACTGTCTTCTCTGTCTTACTGTCTCTCTCTGTCTTACTGTCTCTCTCCATCTTACTGTCTCTCTCTGTCTTACTGACTCTCTCTGTCTTACTGTCTTCTCTGTCTTACTGTCTTCTCTGTCTTACTGTCTCTCTCTGTCTTACTGTCTCTCTCCATCTTACTGTCTCTCTCTGTCTTACTGACTCTCTCTGTCTTACTGTCTTCTCTGTCTTACTGTCTTCTCTGTCTTACTGTCTCTCTCTGTCTTACTGTCTCTCTCTGTCTTACTGTCTCTCTCTGTCTTACTGTCTCTCTCTGTCTTATTGTTTCTCTCTGTCTTACTGTCTCTCTCTGTCTTACTGTCTCTCTCTGTCTTGCTGTCTCTCCCTGTCTTACTGTCTCTCTCTGTCTTACTGTCTCTCTCTGTCTTACTGTCTCTCTCTGTCTAACTGTCTCTCTCTGTCTTACTGTCTCTCTCTGTCTTACTGCCTCTCTCTGTCTTACTGTCTCTCTCTGTCTTACTGTCTCTCTCTGTCTTACTGTCTCTCTCTCTTACTGCCTCTCTCTGTCTTATTGCCTCTCTCTGTCTTACTGTCTCTCTCTGTCTTATTGTCTCTCTCTGTCTTACTGTATTCTATGTCTTACTGTCTTCTCTGTCTTACTGTCTCTCTCCGTCTTACTGTCTCTCTCCATCTTACTGTCTCTCTCTGTCTTACTGACTCTCTCTGTCTTACTGTCTTCTCTGTCTTACTGTCTTCTCTGTCTTACTGTCTCCCTCTGTCTTACTGTCTCTCTCTGTCTTACTGTCTCTCTCTGTCTTACTGTCTCTCTCTGTCTTACTGTCTCTCTCTGTCTTACTGTCTCTCTCTGTCTTACTGTCTCTCTCTGTCTTACTGTCTCTCTATGTCTTACTGTCTCTCTCTGTCTTACTGTCTCTCTCTGTCTTACTGTCTCTCTCTGTCTTACTGTCTCTCTCCGTCTTACTGTCTCTCTCTGTCTTACTGTCTCTCTCTGTCTTACTGTCTCTCTCTCTGTTTTACTGTCTCTCTCTCTGTTTTACTGTCTCTCTCTGTCTCACTGTCTCTCTCAGTCTCACTGTCTCTCTCTGTCTTACTGTCTCTGTCTGTCTTACTGTCTCTCTCTGTCTTACTGTCTCTCTCTGTCTTACTGTCTCTCTCTGTCTTACTGTCTCTCTCTGTCTTACTGTCTTCTCTGTCTTACTGTCTTCTCTGTCTTACTCTCTTCTCTGTCTTACTGTCTCTCTCTGTTTTACTGTCTCTCTCTGTCTTACTGTCTCTCTCTGTCTTACTGTCTCTCTCTCTGTTTTACTGTCTCTCTCTCTGTTTTACTGTCTCTCTCTGTCTCACTGTCTCTCTCAGTCTCACTGTCTCTCTCTGTCTTACTGTCTCTGTCTGTCTTACTGTCTCTCTCTGTCTTACTGTCTCTCTCTGTCTTACTGTCTCTCTCTGTCTTACTGTCTCTCTCTGTCTTACTGTCTTCTCTGTCTTACTGTCTTCTCTGTCTTACTGTCTTCTCTGTCTTACTGTCTCTCTCTGTTTTACTGTCTCTCTCTGTCTTACTGTCTCTCTCTGTCTTACTGTCTCTCTCTGTCTTACTGTCTCTCTCTGTCTTACTGTCTCTCTCCGTCTTACTGTCTCTCTCTGTCTTACTGTCTCTCTCTGTCTTACTGTCTCTCTCTCTGTTTTACTGTCTCTCTCTCTGTTTTACTGTCTCTCTCTGTCTCACTGTCTCTCTCAGTCTCACTGTCTCTCTCTGTCTTACTGTCTCTGTCTGTCTTACTGTCTCTCTCTGTCTTACTGTCTCTCTCTGTCTTACTGTCTCTCTCTGTCTTACTGTCTCTCTCTGTCTTACTGTCTTCTCTGTCTTACTGTCTTCTCTGTCTTACTCTCTTCTCTGTCTTACTGTCTCTCTCTGTTTTACTGTCTCTCTCTGTCTTACTGTCTCTCTCTGTCTTACTGTCTCTCTCTCTGTTTTACTGTCTCTCTCTCTGTTTTACTGTCTCTCTCTGTCTCACTGTCTCTCTCAGTCTCACTGTCTCTCTCTGTCTTACTGTCTCTGTCTGTCTTACTGTCTCTGTCTTACTGTCTCTCTCTGTCTTACTGTCTCTCTCTGTCTTACTGTCTCTCTCTGTCTTACTGTCTTCTCTGTCTTACTGTCTTCTCTGTCTTACTGTCTTCTCTGTCTTACTGTCTCTCTCTGTTTTACTGTCTCTCTCTGTCTTACTGTCTCTCTCTGTCTTACTGTCTCTCTCTGTCTTACTGTCTCTCTCTGTCTTACTGTCTCTCTCTGTCTTACTGTCTCTCTCTGTCTTATTGTCTCTCTCTGTCTTATTGTCTTCTCTATGTCTTACTGTCTCTCTCTGTCTTACTGTCTCTCTCTGTCTTACTGTCTCTCTCTGTCTTACTGTATTCTCTGTCTTACTGTCTCTCTCTGTCTTACTGTCTCTCTCTGTCTTACTGTCTTCTCTGTCTTACTGTCTCTCTGTCTTACTGTCTTATCTGTCTTACTGTCTTCTCTGTCTTACTGTCTCCCTCTGTCTTACTGTCTCTCTCTGTCTTACTGTCTCTCTCTGTCTTACTGTCTCTCTCTGTCTTACTGTCTCTCCCTGTCTTACTGTCTCTCTCTGTCTTATTGTCTCTCTCTGTCTTACTGTATTCTATGTCTTACTGTCTTCTCTGTCTTACTGTCTCTCTCTGTCTTACTGTCTCTCTCCATCTTACTGTCTCTCTCTGTCTTACTGACTCTCTCTGTCTTACTGTCTTCTCTGTCTTACTGTCTTCTCTGTCTTACTGTCTCTCTCTGTCTTACTGTCTCTCTCCATCTTACTGTCTCTCTCTGTCTTACTGACTCTCTCTGTCTTACTGTCTTCTCTGTCTTACTGTCTTCTCTGTCTTACTGTCTCTCTCTGTCTTACTGTCTCTCTCTGTCTTACTGTCTCTCTCTGTCTTACTGTCTCTCTCTGTCTTATTGTTTCTCTCTGTCTTACTGTCTCTCTCTGTCTTACTGTCTCTCTCTGTCTTGCTGTCTCTCCCTGTCTTACTGTCTCTCTCTGTCTTACTGTCTCTCTCTGTCTTACTGTCTCTCTCTGTCTAACTGTCTCTCTCTGTCTTACTGTCTCTCTCTGTCTTACTGCCTCTCTCTGTCTTACTGTCTCTCTCTGTCTTACTGTCTCTCTCTGTCTTACTGTCTCTCTCTCTTACTGCCTCTCTCTGTCTTACTGCCTCTCTCTGTCTTACTGTCTCTCTCTGTCTTATTGTCTCTCTCTGTCTTACTGTATTCTATGTCTTACTGTCTTCTCTGTCTTACTGTCTCTCTCTGTCTTACTGTCTCTCTCCATCTTACTGTCTCTCTCTGTCTTACTGACTCTCTCTGTCTTACTGTCTTCTCTGTCTTACTGTCTTCTCTGTCTTACTGTCTCCCTCTGTCTTACTGTCTCTCTCTGTCTTACTGTCTCTCTCTGTCTTACTGTCTCTCTCTGTCTTACTGTCTCTCTCTGTCTTACTGTCTCTCTCTGTCTTACTGTCTCTCTCTGTCTTACTGTCTCTCTATGTCTTACTGTCTCTCTCTGTCTTACTGTCTCTCTCTGTCTTACTGTCTCTCTCTGTCTTACTGTCTCTCTCCGTCTTACTGTCTCTCTCTGTCTTACTGTCTCTCTCTGTCTTACTGTCTCTCTCTCTGTTTTACTGTCTCTCTCTCTGTTTTACTGTCTCTCTCTGTCTCACTGTCTCTCTCAGTCTCACTGTCTCTCTCTGTCTTACTGTCTCTGTCTGTCTTACTGTCTCTCTCTGTCTTACTGTCTCTCTCTGTCTTACTGTCTCTCTCTGTCTTACTGTCTCTCTCTGTCTTACTGTCTTCTCTGTCTTACTGTCTTCTCTGTCTTACTCTCTTCTCTGTCTTACTGTCTCTCTCTGTTTTACTGTCTCTCTCTGTCTTACTGTCTCTCTCTGTCTTACTGTCTCTCTCTCTGTTTTACTGTCTCTCTCTCTGTTTTACTGTCTCTCTCTGTCTCACTGTCTCTCTCAGTCTCACTGTCTCTCTCTGTCTTACTGTCTCTGTCTGTCTTACTGTCTCTCTCTGTCTTACTGTCTCTCTCTGTCTTACTGTCTCTCTCTGTCTTACTGTCTCTCTCTGTCTTACTGTCTTCTCTGTCTTACTGTCTTCTCTGTCTTACTGTCTTCTCTGTCTTACTGTCTCTCTCTGTTTTACTGTCTCTCTCTGTCTTACTGTCTCTCTCTGTCTTACTGTCTCTCTCTGTCTTACTGTCTCTCTCTGTCTTACTGTCTCTCTCTGTCTTATTGTCTCTCTCTGTCTTATTGTCTTCTCTATGTCTTACTGTCTCTCTCTGTCTTACTGTCTCTCTCTGTCTTACTGTCTCTCTCTGTCTTACTGTATTTTCTGTCTTACTGTCTCTCTCTGTCTTACTGTCTCTCTCTGTCTTACTGTCTTCTCTGTCTTACTGTCTCTCTGTCTTACTGTCTTATCTGTCTTACTGTCTTCTCTGTCTTACTGTCTCCCTCTGTCTTACTGTCTCTCTCTGTCTTACTGTCTCTCTCTGTCTTACTGTCTCTCTCTGTCTTACTGACTCTCTCTGTCTTACTGTCTTCTCTGTCTTACTGTCTTCTCTGTCTTACTGTCTCTCTCTGTCTTACTGTCTCTCTCCATCTTACTGTCTCTCTCTGTCTTACTGACTCTCTCTGTCTTACTGTCTTCTCTGTCTTACTGTCTTCTCTGTCTTACTGTCTCTCTCTGTCTTACTGTCTCTCTCTCTTACTGCCTCTCTCTGTCTTACTGCCTCTCTCTGTCTTACTGTCTCTCTCTGTCTTATTGTCTCTCTCTGTCTTACTGTATTCTATGTCTTACTGTCTTCTCTGTCTTACTGTCTCTCTCTGTCTTACTGTCTCTCTCCATCTTACTGTCTCTCTCTGTCTTACTGACTCTCTCTGTCTTACTGTCTTCTCTGTCTTACTGTCTTCTCTGTCTTACTGTCTCCCTCTGTCTTACTGTCTCTCTCTGTCTTACTGTCTCTCTCTGTCTTACTGTCTCTCTCTGTCTTACTGTCTCTCTCTGTCTTACTGTCTCTCTCTGTCTTACTGTCTCTCTCTGTCTTACTGTCTCTCTCTGTCTTACTGTCTCTCTCTGTCTTACTGTCTCTCTCTGTCTTACTGTCTCTCTCTGTCTTATTGTTTCTCTCTGTCTTACTGTCTCTCTCTGTCTTACTGTCTCTCTCTGTCTTGCTGTCTCTCCCTGTCTTACTGTCTCTCTCTGTCTTACTGTCTCTCTCTGTCTTACTGTCTCTCTCTGTCTAACTGTCTCTCTCTGTCTTACTGTCTCTCTCTGTCTTACTGCCTCTCTCTGTCTTACTGTCTCTCTCTGTCTTACTGTCTCTCTCTGTCTTACTGTCTCTCTCTCTTACTGCCTCTCTCTGTCTTACTGCCTCTCTCTGTCTTACTGTCTCTCTCTGTCTTATTGTCTCTCTCTGTCTTACTGTATTCTATGTCTTACTGTCTTCTCTGTCTTACTGTCTCTCTCTGTCTTACTGTCTCTCTCCATCTTACTGTCTCTCTCTGTCTTACTGACTCTCTCTGTCTTACTGTCTTCTCTGTCTTACTGTCTTCTCTGTCTTACTGTCTCCCTCTGTCTTACTGTCTCTCTCTGTCTTACTGTCTCTCTCTGTCTTACTGTCTCTCTCTGTCTTACTGTCTCTCTCTGTCTTACTGTCTCTCTCTGTCTTACTGTCTCTCTCTGTCTTACTTACTCTCTCTGTCTTACTGTATTCTATGTCTTACTGTCTTCTCTGTCTTACTGTCTCTCTCTGTCTTACTGTCTCTCTCCATCTTACTGTCTCTCTCTGTCTTACTGACTCTCTCTGTCTTACTGTCTTCTCTGTCTTACTGTCTTCTCTGTCTTACTGTCTCCCTCTGTCTTACTGTCTCTCTCTGTCTTACTGTCTCTCTCTGTCTTACTGTCTCTCTCTGTCTTACTGTCTCTCTCTGTCTTACTGTCTCTCTCTGTCTTACTGTCTCTCTCTGTCCTACTGTCTCTCTCTGTCTTACTGTCTCTCTCCGTCTTACTGTCTCTCTCTGTCTTACTGTCTCTCTCTGTCTTACTGTCTTCTCTGTCTTACTGTCTCTCTCTGTCTTACTGTCTCTCTCTGTCTTACTGTCTTCTCTGTCTTACTGTCTCTCTCTGTCTTACTGTCTCTCTCTGTCTTACTGTCTCTCTCTGTCTTACTGTCTCTCTCTGTCTTACTGTCTCTCTCTGTCTTACTGTCTCTCTCTGTCTTACTGTCTCTCTCTGTCTTATTGTTTCTCTCTGTCTTACTGTCTCTCTCTGTCTTACTGTCTCTCTCTGTCTTGCTGTCTCTCCCTGTCTTACTGTCTCTCTCTGTCTTACTGTCTCTCTCTGTCTTACTGTCTCTCTCTGTCTAACTGTCTCTCTCTGTCTTACTGTCTCTCTCTGTCTTACTGCCTCTCTCTGTCTTACTGTCTCTCTCTGTCTTACTGTCTCTCTCTGTCTTACTGTCTCTCTCTCTTACTGCCTCTCTCTGTCTTACTGCCTCTCTCTGTCTTACTGTCTCTCTCTTTCTTATTGTCTCTCTCTGTCTTACTGTATTCTATGTCTTACTGTCTTCTCTGTCTTACTGTCTCTCTCTGTCTTACTGTCTCTCTCCATCTTACTGTCTCTCTCTGTCTTACTGACTCTCTCTGTCTTACTGTCTTCTCTGTCTTACTGTCTTCTCTGTCTTACTGTCTCCCTCTGTCTTACTGTCTCTCTCTGTCTTACTGTCTCTCTCTGTCTTACTGTCTCTCTCTGTCTTACTGTCTCTCTCTGTCTTACTGTCTCTCTCTGTCTTACTGTCTCTCTCTGTCTTACTGTCTCTCTCTGTCTTGCTGTCTCTCCCTGTCTTACTGTCTCTCTCTGTCTTACTGTCTCTCTCTGTCTTACTGTCTCTCTCTGTCTAACTGTCTCTCTCTGTCTTACTGTCTCTCTCTGTCTTACTGTCTCTCTCTGTCTTATTGTCTCTCTCTGTCTTACTGTCTCTCTCTATCTTATTGTCTCTCTCTGTCTTACTGTCTCTCTCTGTCTTATTGTCTCTCTGTCTTATTGTCTCTCTATGTCTTACTGTCTCTCTCTGTCTTAATGTCTCTCTCTGTCTTATTGTCTCTCTCTGTCTTACTGTCTCTCTCTGTCTTATTGTCTCTCTGTCTTACTGTCTCTCTCTGTCTTACTGTCTCTCTCTGTCTTACTGTCTTCTCTGTCTTACTGTCTCCCTCTGTCTTACTGTCTCCCTCTGTCTTACTGTCTCTCTCTGTCTTACTGTCTCTCTCTGTCTTACTGTCTCTCTCTGTCTTACTGTCTCTCTCTGTCTTACTGTCTCTCTCTGTCTTACTGTCTCTCTCTGTCTTACTGTCTCTCTCTGTCTTACTGTCTCTGTCTTACTGTCTCTCTCTGTCTTACTGTCTCTCTCTGTCTTACTGTCTCTCTCTGACTTACTGTCTCTCTCTGTCTTACTGTCTTCTCTGTCTTACTGTCTTCTCTGTTTTACTGGCTCTCTCTGTTTTACTGGCTCTCTCTGTCTCACTGTCTCTCTCTGTCTCACTGTCTCTCTCTGTCTTACTGTCTGTCTCTGTCTTACTGTCTGTCTCTGTCTTACTGTCTCTCTCTGTCTTACTGTCTCTCTCTGTCTTACTGTCTCTCTCTGTCTTACTGTCTCTCTCTGTCTTACTGTCTCTCTCTGTCTTACTGTCTCTCTGTCTTACTGTCTCTCTATATCTTACTGTCTCTCTCTGTCTTACTGTCTCTCTCTGTCTTACTGTCTTCTCTGTCTTACTGTCTCTGTCTTACTGTCTCTCTCTGTCTTACTGTCTCACTCTGTCTTACTGTCTTCTCTGTCTTACTGTCTCTCCCTGTCTTACTGTCTCTCTCTGTCTTACTGGCTCTCTCTGTCTTACTGTCTCTCTCTGTCTTATTGTCTCTCTCTGTCTTATTGTCTTCTCTATGTCTTACTGTCTCTCTCTGTCTTACTGTCTCTCTCTGTCTTACTGTCTCTCTCTGTCTTACTGTATTCTCTGTCTTACTGTCTCTCTCTGTCTTACTGTCTCTCTCTGTCTTACTGTCTCTCTCTGTCTTACTGTCTCTCTCTGTCTTACTGTCTCTGTCTGTCTTACTGTCTCTCTCTATCTTACTGTCTCTCTCTGTCTTACTGTCTCTCTCTGTCTTACTGTCTCTCTCTGTCTTATTGTCTCTCTCTGTCTTATTGTCTTCTCTGTCTTACTGTCTCTCTCTGTCTTACTGTCTCTCTCTGTCTTACTGTCTCTCTCTGTCTTACTGTCTCTGTCTGTCTTACTGTCTCTCTCTATCTTACTGTCTCTCTCTGTCTTATTGTCTCTCTCTGTCTTACTGTCTCCCTCTGTCTTACTGTCTCCCTCTGTCTTACTGTCTCTCTCTGTCTTACTGTCTCTCTCTGTCTTACTGTCTCTCTCTGTCTTACTGTCTCTCTCTGTCTTACTGTCTCTCTCTGTCTTACTGTCTCTCTCTGTCTTACTGTCTCTCTCTGTCTTACTGTCTCTCCCTGTCTTACTGTCTCTCTCTGTCTTACTGTCTCTCTCTGTCTTACTGTCTCTCTCTGTCTTACTGTCTCTCTCTGTCTTACTGTCTCTCCCTGTCTTACTGTCTCTCTCTGTCTAACTGTCTCTCTCTGTCTAACTGTCTCTCTCTGTCTTACTGTCTCTCTCTGTCTTACTGCCTCTCTCTGTCTTACTGTCTCTCTCTGTCTTACTGCCTCTCTCTGTCTTACTGTCTCTCTCTGTCTTATTGTCTCTCTCTGTCTTACTGTATTCTATGTCTTACTGTCTTCTCTGTCTTACTGTCTCTGTCTTACTTTCTCTCTCTGTCTTACTGTCTCTCTCTGTCTTACTGTCTCTCTCTGTCTTACTGTCTCTCTCCGTCTTACTGTCTCTCTCTGTCTTACTGTCTTCTCTGTCTTACTGTCTCTCTCCGTCTTACTGTCTCTCTCTGTCTTACTGTCTTCTCTGTCTTACTGTCTCTCTCTGTCTTACTGTCTCTCTCTGTTTTACTGTCTCTCTCTCTGTCTTACTGTCTCTCTCTCTGTTTTACTGTCTCTCTCTGTCTCACTGTCTCTCTCTGTCTTACTGTCTCTGTCTGTCTTACTGTCTCTCTCTGTCTTACTGTCTCTCTCTGTCTTACTGTCTCTCTCTGTCTTACTGTCTCTCTCTGTCTTACTGTCTTCTCTGTCTTACTGTCTCTCTCTGTCTTACTGTCTCTCTCTGTCTTACTGTCTCTCTCTGTCTTACTGTCTCTCTCTGTCTTACTGTCTCTCTGTCTTACTGTCTCTCTCTGTTTTACTGTCTCTCTCTGTTTTACTGTCTCTCTCTGTCTTACGGTCTCTCTCTCTCTTACTGTCTGTCTCTGTCTTACTGTCTCTCTCTGTCTTACTGTCTTCTCTGTCTTACTGTCTCTCTCTGTCTTATTGTCTCTCTCTGTCTTACTGTCTTCTATTTCTTACAGTCTCTCTCTGTCTTACTGTCTTCTCTGTCTTATTGTCTCTCTCTGTCTTACTGTCTTCTCTGTCTTACTGTCTCTCTCTGTCTTACTGTCTCTCTCTGTCTTACTGTCTCTCTCTGTCTTACTGTCTCTCTCTGTCTTACTGTCTCTCTCTGTCTTACTGTCTCTCTCTGTCTTATTGTCTCTCTCTGTCTTTTTGTCTCTCTGTCTTACTGTCTCTCTCTGTCTTACTGTCTCACTCTGTCTTATTGTCTCTCTCTGTCTTACTTTCTCTCTCTATCTTATTGTCTCTCTGTCTTACTGTCTCTCTCTGTCTTAATGTCTCTCTCTGTCTTATTGTCTCTCTCTGTCTTACTGTCTCTCTGTCTTACTGTCTTCTCTGTCTTACTGTCTCTCTCTGTCTTACTGTCTCTCTCTGTCTTACTGTCTCTCTCCTTCTTACTGTCTCTCTCTGTCTTATTGTCTCTCTCCTTCTTACTGTCTCTCTCTGTCTTACTGTCTCTCTCCTTCTTACTGTCTGTCTCTGTCTTACTGTCTCTCTCTGTCTTACTGTCTCTCTCTGTCTTACTGTCTCTCTCCTTCTTACTGTCTCTCTCTGTCTTACTGTCTCTCTCCTTCTTACTGTCTCTCTCTGTCTTACTGTCTCTCTCCTTCTTACTGTCTCTCTCTGTCTTACTTTCTCTCGCTGTCTTACAGTCTCTCTCTGTCTTACTGTCTTCTCTGTCTTACTGGCTCTCTCTGTCTTACTGGCTCTCTCTGTCTTACTGTCTCTCTCTGTCTTACTGGCTCTCTCTGTCTTACTGTCTCTCTCCGTCTTACTGTCTCTCTCTGTCTTACTGTCTTCTCTGTCTTACTGTCTCTCTCCGTCTTACTGTCTCTCTCTGTCTTACTGTCTTCTCTGTCTTACTGTCTCTCTCTGTCTTACTGTCTCTCTCTGTTTTACTGTCTCTCTCTCTGTCTTACTGTCTCTCTCTCTGTTTTACTGTCTCTCTCTGTCTCACTGTCTCTCTCTGTCTTACTGTCTCTGTCTGTCTTACTGTCTCTCTCTGTCTTACTGTCTCTCTCTGTCTTACTGTCTCTCTCTGTCTTACTGTCTCTCTCTGTCTTACTGTCTTCTCTGTCTTACTGTCTCTCTCTGTCTTACTGTCTCTCTCTGTCTTACTGTCTCTCTCTGTCTTACTGTCTCTCTCTGTCTTACTGTCTCTCTGTCTTACTGTCTCTCTCTGTTTTACTGTCTCTCTCTGTTTTACTGTCTCTCTCTGTCTTACGGTCTCTCTCTCTCTTACTGTCTGTCTCTGTCTTACTGTCTCTCTCTGTCTTACTGTCTTCTCTGTCTTACTGTCTCTCTCTGTCTTATTGTCTCTCTCTGTCTTACTGTCTTCTATTTCTTACAGTCTCTCTCTGTCTTACTGTCTTCTCTGTCTTATTGTCTCTCTCTGTCTTACTGTCTTCTCTGTCTTACTGTCTCTCTCTGTCTTACTGTCTCTCTCTGTCTTACTGTCTCTCTCTGTCTTACTGTCTCTCTCTGTCTTACTGTCTCTCTCTGTCTTACTGTCTCTCTCTGTCTTATTGTCTCTCTCTGTCTTTTTGTCTCTCTGTCTTACTGTCTCTCTCTGTCTTACTGTCTCTCTCTGTCTTATTGTCTCTCTCTGTCTTACTTTCTCTCTCTATCTTATTGTCTCTCTGTCTTACTGTCTCTCTCTGTCTTAATGTCTCTCTCTGTCTTATTGTCTCTCTCTATCTTATTGTCTCTCTGTCTTACTGTCTCTCTCTGTCTTACTGTCTCACTCTGTCTTATTGTCTCTCTCTGTCTTACTGTCTCTCTGTCTTACTGTCTTCTCTGTCTTACTGTCTCTCTCTGTCTTACTGTCTCTCTCTGTCTTACTGTCTCTCTCCTTCTTACTGTCTCTCTCTGTCTTATTGTCTCTCTCCTTCTTACTGTCTCTCTCTGTCTTACTGTCTCTCTCCTTCTTACTGTCTCTCTCTGTCTTACTTTCTCTCGCTGTCTTACAGTCTCTCTCTGTCTTACTGTCTTCTCTGTCTTACTGGCTCTCTCTGTCTTACTGGCTCTCTCTGTCTTACTGTCTCTCTCTGTCTTACTGGCTCTCTCTGTCTTACTGTCTCTCTCCTTCTTACTGTCTCTCTCTGTCTTACTGTCTTCTCTGTCTTACTGTCTCTCTCTGTCTTATTGTCTCTCTCTGTCAACCTGTCTTCTATTTCTTACTGTCTCTCTCTGTCTTACTGTTTCTCTCTGTCTTACTGTCTTCTCTGTCTTATTGTCTCTCTCTGTCTTACTGTCTTCTCTGTCTTACTGTCTCTCTCTGTCGTACTGTCTCTCTCTGTCTTACTGTCTCTCTCTGTCTTACTGTCTCTCTCTGTCTTACTGTCTCTCTCTGTCTTACTGTCTCTCTCTGTCTTACTGTCTTCTCTGTCTTACTGTCTCTCTCTGTCTTACTGTCTCTCCCTGTCTTACTGTCTTCTATGTCTTACTGTCTTCTATGTCTTACTGTCTCGCTTCTGTCTTACTGTCTCTCTCTGTCTTACTGTCTCTCTCTGTCTTACTGTCTCTCTCTGTCTTATTGTCTCTCTCTGTCTTACTGTCTTCTCTGTCTTACTGTCTCTCTCTGTCTTACTGTCTCTCTCTGTCTTACTGTCTCTCTCTGTCTTACTGTCTCTCTCTGTCTTACTGTCTCTCTCTGTCTTACTGTCTCTCTCTGTCTTACTGTCTCTCTCTGTCTTACTGTCTCTCTCTGTCTTACTGTCTCTCTCTGTCTTATTGTTTCTCTCTGTCTTACTGTCTCTCTCTGTCTTACTGTCTCTCTCTGTCTTGCTGTCTCTCCCTGTCTTACTGTCTCTCTCTGTCTTACTGTCTCTCTCTTTCTTACTGTCTCTCTCTGTCTAACTGTCTCTCTCTGTCTTACTGTCTCTCTCTGTCTTACTGCCTCTCTCTGTCTTACTGTCTCTCTCTGTCTTACTGTCTCTCTCTGTCTTACTGTCTCTCTCTCTTACTGCCTCTCTCTGTCTTACTGCCTCTCTCTGTCTTACTGTCTCTCTCTGTCTTATTGTCTCTCTCTGTCTTACTGTATTCTATGTATTACTGTCTTCTCTGTCTTACTGTCTCTCTCTGTCTTACTGTCTCTCTCCGTCTTACTGTCTCTCTCTGTCTTACTGACTCTCTCTGTCTTACTGTCTTCTCTGTCTTACTGTCTTCTCTGTCTTACTGACTCTCTCTGTCTTACTGTCTTCTCTGTCTTACTGTCTTCTCTGTCTTACTGTCTCCCTCTGTCTTACTGTCTCTCTCTGTCTTACTGTCTCTCTCTGTCTTACTGTCTCTCTCTGTCTTACTGTCTCTCTCTGTCTTACTGTCTCTCTCTGTCTTACTGTCTCTCTCTCTTACTGCCTCTCTCTGTCTTACTGCCTCTCTCTGTCTTACTGTCTCTCTCTGTCTTATTGTCTCTCTCTGTCTTACTGTATTCTATGTATTACTGTCTTCTCTGTCTTACTGTCTCTCTCTGTCTTACTGTCTCTCTCCGTCTTACTGTCTCTCTCTGTCTTACTGACTCTCTCTGTCTTACTGACTCTCTCTGTCTTACTGTCTTCTCTGTCTTACTGTCTCTCTCTGTTTTACCGTCTCTCTCTCTGTCTTACTGTCTCTCTCTCTGTTTTACTGTCTCTCTCTGTCTCACTGTCTCTCTCAGTCTCACTGTCTCTCTCTGTCTTACTGTCTCTGTCTGTCTTACTGTCTCTCTCTGTCTTACTGTCTCTCTCTGTCTTACTGTCTCTCTCTGTCTTACTGTCTCTCTCTGTCTTACTGTCTCTCTCTGTCTTACTGTCTCTCTATGTCTTACTGTCTCTCTCTGTCTTACTGTCTCTCTCCGTCTTACTGTCTCTCTCTGTCTTACTGTCTCTCTCTGTCTTACTGTCTCTCTCTGTCTTACTGTCTCTCTCTGTTTTACTGTCTCTCTCTCTGTCTTACTGTCTCTCTCTCTGTTTTACTGTCTCTCTCTGTCTCACTGTCTCTCTCAGTCTCACTGTCTCTCTCTGTCTTACTGTCTCTGTCTGTCTTACTGTCTCTCTCTGTCTTACTGTCTCTCTCTGTCTTACTGTCTTCTCTGTCTTACTGTCTTCTCTGTCTTACTGTCTTCTCTGTCTTACTGTCTTCTCTGTCTTACTGTCTCTCTCTGTCTTACTGTCTCTCTCTGTTTTACTGTCTCTCTCTGTCTTACTGTCTCTCTCTGTCTTACTGTCTCTCTCTCTCTTACTGTCTCTCTCTGTCTTACTGTCTCTGTCTTACTGTCTCTCTCTGCCTTGCTGTCTCTCCCTGTCTTACTGTCTCTCTCTGTCTTACTGTCTCTCTCTGTCTTACTGTCTCTCTCTGTCTAACTGTCTCTCTCTGTCTTACTGTCTCTCTCTGTCTTACTGCCTCTCTCTGTCTTACTGTCTCTCTCTGTCTTACTGTCTCTCTCTGTCTTACTGTCTCTCTCTCTTACTGCCTCTCTCTGTCTTACTGCCTCTCTCTGTCTTACTGTCTCTCTCTGTCTTATTGTCTCTCTCTGTCTTACTGTATTCTATGTCTTACTGTCTTCTCTGTCTTACTGTCTCTCTCTGTCTTACTGTCTCTCTCCGTCTTACTGTCTCTCTCTGTCTTACTGACTCTCTCTGTCTTACTGTCTTCTCTGTCTTACTGTCTTCTCTGTCTTACTGTCTCCCTCTGTCTTACTGTCTCTCTCTGTCTTACTGTCTCTCTCTGTCTTACTGTCTCTCTCTGTCTTACTGTCTCTCTCTGTCTTACTGTCTCTCTCTGTCTTACTGTCTCTCTATGTCTTACTTTCTCTCTCTGTCTTACTGTCTCTCTCTGTCTTACTGTCTCTCTCTGTCTTACTGTCTCTCTCCGTCTTACTGTCTCTCTCTGTCTTACTGTCTCTCTCTGTCTTACTGTCTCTCTCTGTTTTACTGTCTCTCTCTCTGTCTTACTGTCTCTCTCTCTGTTTTACTGTCTCTCTCTGTCTCACTGTCTCTCTCAGTCTCACTGTCTCTCTCTGTCTTACTGTCTCTGTCTGTCTTACTGTCTCTCTCTGTCTTACTGTCTCTCTCTGTCTTACTGTCTCTCTCTGTCTTACTGTCTCTCTCTGTCTTACTGTCTTCTCTGTCTTACTGTCTTCTCTGTCTTACTGTCTTCTCTGTCTTACTGTCTCTCTCTGTTTTACTGTCTCTCTGTCTTACTGTCTCTCTCTGTCTTACTGTCTCTCTCTGTCTTACTGTCTCTCTCTGTTTTACTGTCTCTCTGTCTTACTGTCTCTCTCTGTCTTACTGTCTTCTCTGTCTTATTGTCTCTCTCTGTCTTACTGTCTTCTCTGTCTTACTGTCTCTCTCTGTCTTATTGTCTCTCTCTGTCTTTTTGTCTCTCTGTCTTACTGTCTCTCTCTGTCTTACTGTCTCTCTCTGTCTTATTGTCTCTCTCTGTCTTACTGTCTCTCTCTATCTTATTGTCTCTCTCTGTCTTACTGTCTCTCTGTCTTACTGTCTCTCTCTGTCTTATTGTCTCTCTGTCTTATTGTCTCTCTATGTCTTACTGTCTCTCTCTGTCTTAATGTCTCTCTCTGTCTTATTGTCTCTCTCTGTCTTACTGTCTCTCTGTCTTACTGTCTTCTCTGTCTTACTGTCTCTCTCTGTCTTACTGTCTCTCTCTGTCTTACTGTCTCTCTCCTTCTTACTGTCTCTCTCTGTCTTATTGTCTCTCTCCTTCTTACTGTCTCTCTCTGTCTTACTGTCTCTCTCCTTCTTACTGTCTGTCTCTGTCTTACTGTCTCTCTCCTTCTTACTGTCTCTCTCTGTCTTACTGTCTCTCTCCTTCTTACTGTCTCTCTCTGTCTTACTGTCTCTCTCCTTCTTAATGTCTCTCTCTGTCTTACTGTCTCTCTCCTTCTTACTGTCTCTCTCTGTCTTACTGTCTCTCTCCTTCTTACTGTCTCTCTCTGTCTTACTGTCTCTCTCCTTCTTACTGTCTTTCTCTGTCTTACTGTCTCTCTCCTTCTTACTGTCTGTCTCTGTCTTACTGTCTCTCTCTGTCTTACTTTCTCTCGCTGTCTTACTGTCTCTCTCTGTCTTACTGTCTTCTCTGTCTTACTGGCTCTCTCTGTCTTACTGGCTCTCTCTGTCTTACTGTCTCTCTCTGTCTTACTGGCTCTCTCTGTCTTACTGGCTCTCTCTGTCTTACTGTCTCTCTCTATCTTATTGTCTCTCTCTGTCTTACTGTCTCTCTGTCTTACTGTCTCTCTCTGTCTTATTGTCTCTCTGTCTTATTGTCTCTCTATGTCTTACTGTCTCTCTCTGTCTTAATGTCTCTCTCTGTCTTATTGTCTCTCTCTGTCTTATTGTCTCTCTCTGTCTTACTGTCTCTCTGTCTTACTGTCTTCTCTGTCTTACTGTCTCTCTCTGTCTTACTGTCTCTCTCTGTCTTACTGTCTCTCTCCTTCTTACTGTCTCTCTCTGTCTTATTGTCTCTCTCCTTCTTACTGTCTCTCTCTGTCTTACTGTCTCTCTCCTTCTTACTGTCTCTCTCTGTCTTACTGTCTCTCTCCTTCTTACTGTCTCTCTCTGTCTTACTGTCTCTCTCCTTCTTACTGTCTCTCTCTGTCTTACTGTCTCTCTCCTTCTTACTGTCTCTCTCTGTCTTACTGTCTCTCTCCTTCTTACTGTCTCTCTCTGTCTTACTGTCTCTCTCCTTCTTACTGTCTCTCTCTGTCTTACTGTCTCTCTCCTTCTTACTGTCTTTCTCTGTCTTACTGTCTCTCTCCTTCTTACTGTCTGTCTCTGTCTTACTGTCTCTCTCTGTCTTACTTTCTCTCGCTGTCTTACTGTCTCTCTCTGTCTTACTGTCTTCTCTGTCTTACTGGCTCTCTCTGTCTTACTGGCTCTCTCTGTCTTACTGTCTCTCTCTGTCTTACTGGCTCTCTCTGTCTTACTGGCTCTCTCTGTCTTACTGTCTTTCTCTGTCTTACTGTCTCTCTCCTTCTTACTGTCTGTCTCTGTCTTACTGTCTCTCTCCTTCTTACTGTCTGTCTCTGTCTTACTGTCTCTCTCTGTCTTAGTGTCTCTCTCTGTCTTACTGTCTTCTATGTCTTACTGGCTCTCTCTGTCTTACTGGCTCTCTCTGTTTTACTGTCTCTCTCTGTCTTACTGTCTTCTCTGTCTTATTGTCTTCTCTATCTTATTGTCTCTCTCTGTCTTACTGTCTCTCTGTCTTACTGTCTCTCTCTGTCTTACTGTCTCTCTCTGTCTTACTGTCTCTCTCTGTCTTATTGTCTCTCTCTTTCTTACTGTCTCTCTGTCTTACTGTCTCTCTCTGTCTTACTGTCTCTCTCCTTCTTACTGTCTCTCTTTGTCTTACTGTCTCTCTGTCTTACTGTCTCTCTGTCTTACTGTCTCTCTGTCTTACTGTCTCTCTCTGTCTTACTGTCTCTCTCCTTCTTACTGTCTCTCTCTGTCTTATTGTCTCTCTCTGTCTTACTGTCTCTCTCTGTCTTATTGTCTCTCTCTGTCTTACTGTCTCTCTATCTTACTGTCTCTGTCTTACTGTCTCTCTCTGTCTTACTGTCTCTCTCTGTCTTACTGTTTCTCTCTGTCTTACTGTCTCTCTCTGTCTTACTGTCTTCTCTGTCTTACTGTCTCTCTCTGTCTTACTGTCTCTCTCTGTCTTACTGTCTTCTCTGTCTTACTGTCTCTCTCTGTATTACTGTCTCTCTCTGTATTACTGTCTCTCTGTATTACTGTCTTCTCTGTCTTACTGTCTTCTCTGTCTTACTGTCTCTCTCTGTCTTACTGTCTTCTCTGTCTTACTGTCTTCTCTGTCTTACTGTCTTCTCTGTCTTACTGTCTCTCTCTGTCTTACTGTCTTCTCTGTCTTACTGTCTTCTCTGTCTTACTGTCTTCTCTGTCTTACTGTCTCTCTCTGTCTTACTGTCTCTCTCTGTCTTACTGTCTCTGTCTTACTGTCTCTCTCTGTCTTACTGTCTCTCTCTGTCTTATTGTCTCTCTCTGTCTTATTGTCTTTCTCTGTCTTACTGTCTCTCTCTGTCTTACTGCCTCTCTCTGTCTTACTGTTTCTCTCTGTCTTACTGTTTCTCTCTGTCTTACTGTCTCTCTCTGTCTTACTGTCTCTCTCCTTCTTACTGTCTCTCTCTGTCTTATTGTCTCTCTGTCTTACTGTCTCTCTCTGTCTTACTGTCTCTCTCTGTCTTACTGTCTCTCTATCTTACTGTCTCTGTCTTACTGTCTCTCTCTGTCTTACTGTCTCTCTCTGTCTTACTGTCTCTCTCTGTCTTACTGTCTCTCTCTGTCTTACTGTCTCTCTCTTACTGTCTCTCTCTGTCTTACTGTCTCTCTCTGTCTTACTGTCTCTCTCTGTCTTACTGTCTCTCTCTGTCTTACTGTCTCTCTCTGTCTTACTGTCTTCTCTGTCTTACTGTCTCTCTCTGTCTTACTGTCTCTGTCTGTCTTACTGTCTCTCTCTGTCTTACTGTCTTCTCTGTCTTACTGTCTCTCTCTGTCTTACTGTCTTCTCTGTCTTACTGTCTTCTCTGTCTTACTGTCTCTCTCTGTCTTACTGTCTCTCTCCTTCTTACTGTCTCTCTCTGTCTTATTGTCTCTCTGTCTTATTGTCTCTCTCTGTCTTACTGTCTCTCTATCTTACTGTCTCTGTCTTACTGTCTCTCTCTGTCTTACCGTCTCTCTCTGTCTTACTGTCTCTCTCTGTCTTACTGTCTCTCTCTGTCTTACTGTCTCTGTCTGTCTTACTGTCTCTGTCTGTCTTACTGTCTCTGTCTGTCTTACTGTCTCTCTCTGTCTTACTGTCTCTCTCTGTCTTACTGTCTTCTCTGTCTTACTGTCTTCCCTGTCTTACTGTCTTCTCTGTCTTACTGTCTTCTCTGTCTTACTGTCTCTCTCTGTATTACTGTCTCTCTCTGTCTTACTGTCTCTCTCTGTCTTCTCTGTCTTACTGTCTTCTCTGTCTTACTGTCTTCTCTGTCTTCTCTGTCTTACTGTCTTCTCTGTCTTACTGTCTCTCTCTGTCTTACTGTCTTCTCTGTCTTACTGTCTTCTCTGTCTTACTGTCTTCTCTGTCTTACTGTCTCTCTCTGTCTTACTGTCTCTCTCTGTCTTACTGTCTCTCTCTGTCTTACTGTCTCTCTCTCTGTCTTACTGTCTCTCTCTGTCTTATTGTCTCTCTCTGTCTTATTGTCTTTCTCTGTCTTACTGTCTCTCTCTGTCTTACTGTCTCTCTCTGTCTTACTGTCTCTGTCTTACTGTTTCTCTCTGTCTTACTGTCTTTCTCTGTCTTACTGTCTCTCTCTGTCTTACTGTCTCTGTCTTACTGTCTCTCTCTGTCTTACTGCCTCTCTCTGTCTTACTGTTTCTCTCTGTCTTACTGTCTCTCTCTGTCTTACTGTCTCTCTCTGTCTTACTGTCTCTCTCTGTCTTACTGTCTCTCTCTGTCTTACTGTCTCTCTCTGTCTTACTGTCTCTCTCTGTCTTACTGTCTCTCTCTGTCTTACTGTCTCTCTCTGTCCATTAATCTGTTAATCTCTCCCATAGGGCGTTTTACAGTCGGCCCAGCATCGTCCGGGTTAGGGGGGAGAGTCAGGCCGGGGTAGGGGGGAGAGTCAGGCCGGGGTAGGGGGGAGTCAGGCCGGGGTAGGGGGGAGAGTCAGGCCGGGGTAGGGGGGAGAGTCAGGCCGGGGTAGGGGGGAGAGTCAGGCCGGGGTAGGCCATCATCGTAAAATAAAAATGTGTTCTTAACTGACTTGCCTAGTTAAATAAAAGTTAAATAAAAAAATATATTTTTTAATTCTGTCATTCGCCTCTTCTCTCTTTCTCCTCCTACCATTCCAATGATTAAATGCTATGACCGTTGGCCTTCTTTCATGCCCCCTCCCCACCTCAATTTTAGAGGGCTGAAATGCAACACATTGTTGGCCTTGTGAAAGTTGGCATGAGCTGCCATGTAAACGTTGGCATGTAAAGTTACCATGAGTTGCCATGTAAAGTTACCATGAGCTGCCATGTAAAGTTACCATGAGCTGCCATGTAAAGTTACCATGAGCTGCCATGTAAAGTTACCATGAGCTGCCATGTAAAGTTAACATGAGCTGCCATGTAAAGTTAACATGAGCTGCCATGTAAAGTTACCATGAGCTGCCATGTAAAGTTACCATGAGCTGCCATGTAAAGTTACCATGAGCTGCCATGTAAAGTTACCATGAGCTGCCATGTAAAAGTTGCCATGTAAAGTTATAATGAGCTGCCATGTAAAGTTGCCACGTCATACAATAAGAAATATTGAAGGCATGCAACATAAATGCACGCATGCACACACACACACACACAAACACAAACACACACAAACACACACACACACAAATACACACACACACCCTGAGCTGGGCTCAGACACTCACACGGAACAGACAATTGGTCCAAAACAAAGGAGATGGTGCCACAAAGCTCAGTCAGAGCCACTAATGAGCATGATGAATGTGCATGATCCTCATTGACCCACATGCTTTAGGAGTGATGTCATGGCCTCCGAGACAGTCACCAATCAAAGTCAGAATGGTGATGACTGACAAAGCTCTGTCACTATCTGGAATGTAAGAGTTTGAAGTTGGCCTTGTTTTGTCCTGAGCCAATGACCTGATATTCACTGGATCTGTGAGGTCTCCTTTTCCTGTCCTCTTTTGCTCTTCTCTCTCTCTCTCTCTCTCTCTGATGTATTACTGTAGTCTGGATCCTCTCTCTCTCTGATGTATTACTGTAGTCTGGATCCTCTCTCTCTCTGATGTATTACTGTAGTCTGGATCCTCTCTCTCTCTCTCGCTGTCTCTGTCTCTCTGTCTCTCTTTTCCTGTCCTCTTTTGCTCTTCTCTCTCTCTCTGTCTCTTTCTCTCTCTGTCTCTATCTTTTCCTGTCCTCTTTTGCTCTTCTCTCTGTCGCTTTCTCTCTCTCTCTCTTTTCCTGTCTCTATCTATCTCTCTCTATATCTCTTTCCAGCCCACCATCATTTCCACTCCTCCCTCCTCCCCCGTCTCTCCCTCAGTGTCTCATAAGTGCTGTAGGATGCAGCCCTGACATCCCTCTTTCTCACGCTCCCTATCTTCTCTCATCCTTCTCTTTTCTCCATGGAATTATTGGATCGGTTGTGGATTTTTTTGCTCCATGTAAACAGACCAATGAATGGAAGGCATTGGGAAAGTATTCAGACCCCTTGACTTTTTGCACATTTTGTTACGTTACAGTCTTACTCTAAAATTGATTCAATTGTCTTCTTTCCTCATCAATCAATACACAATACCCCATGATTACATTTACAGACACTACCGGTCAAAAGTTTTAGAACACCTACTCACTCATTCAAGGGTTTTTCTTTATTTTTACTATTTTCTACATTGTAGAATAATAGTGAAGACATCCACACCATGAAATAACACAAATGGAATCATGTACAGTTGAAGTCGGAAGTTTACATACACTTAGGTTGGAGTCATTAAAACTAGTTTTTCAAACACTCCACAAATTTCTTGTTAACAAACTATAGTTTTGGCAAGTCGGTTAGGACATCTACTTTGTGCATAACACAAGTCATTTTCCAAAAATAGTTTACAGACAGATTATTTCACTTATAATTCCCTGTATCACAATTCCAGTGGATCAGAAGTTCCCATACACTAAGTTGACTGTGCCTTTAAACAGCTTGGAAAATTCCAGAAAATGATGTCATGGCTTTAGAAGCTAATTGACATCATTTGAGTCAATTGGAGGTGTACCTGTGGATGTATTTCAAGGCCTACCTTCAAACTAAGTGCCTCTTTGCTTGACATCATGGGAAAATCAAAAGAAATCAGCCAAGACCTTAGAAAGAAAATTGTAGACCTCCACAAGTCTCCACAAGTCTAGAAGCTAATTGACATCATTTGAGTCAATTGGAGGTGTACCTGTGGATGTATTTCAAGGCCTACCTTCAAACTCAGTGCCTCTTTGCTTGACATCATGGGAAAATCAAAAGAAATCAGCCAAGACCTTAGAAAGAAAATTGTAGACCTCCACAAGTCTGGTTCATACTTGAGAGCAATTTCCAAATGCCTGAAGGTACCACGTTCATCTGTACAAACAATAACACGCAAGTATAAACACCATGGGACCACGAGGCTGTCATACCGCTCAGGAAGGAGAGGCGTTCTGTCTCCTAGAGATTAACGTATTTTGGTGTAAAAAGTGCAAATCAATCGCAAAACAAAAGCAAAGGACCTTGTGAAGATGTTGGAGGAAACAGGTACAAAAGTATCTATATCCACAGTAAAACAAGTCCTATATCGACATAACCTGAAAGGCTTCTCAGCAAGGAAGAAGCCACTGCTCCAAAAGTGCCATAAAAAAAGCCAGACTACGGTGTGCAACTGCACATGGGGACAAAGATTGTACTTTTTCGAGGAATGTCCTCTGGTCTGATGAAACAAAAATAGAATTGTTTGGCCATAATGACCATCATTATGTTTGGAGGAAAAACGGGGAGGCTTGCAAGCCGAAGAACGCCATCCCAAACGTGAAGCACGGGGGTGGCAGCATCATGTTGTGGGGGTGCTTTGCTGCAGGCGGGATTGGTGCACTTCACAAAATAGATGGCTTCATGAGGAAGGAAAATAATGTGGATATATTGAAGCAACATCTCAAGACATCAGTCAGGAAGTTAAAGCTTGGTCGCAAATGAGTCTTCCAAATGGACAATGACCTCAAGCATACTTCCAAAGTTGTGGCAAAATGGCTTAAGGACAAAAAAGTCAAGGTATTGGAGTGGCCATCACAAAGCCCTGACCTCAATCCTATAGAACCTTTGTGGGCAGAACTGAAAAAGAGTGTGCGAGCAAGGAGGCCTACAAACCTGACTCAATTACACCAGCTCTGTCAGGAGGAATGGGCCAAAATTCACCCAACTTATTGTGGGAAGCTTGTGGAAGGTTACCCAAAACGTTTGACCCAAGTTAAACAATTTGAAGCCAATGCTACCAAATACTACTTGAGTGTATGTAAACTTCTGACCCACTGAGAATGTGATGAAAGAAATAAAAGCTGAAATAAATAATTCTCTCTACTATTATTCTGACATTTCACATTCTTAAAATAAAGTGGTGATCCTAACTGACCTAAGACAGGGAATTTGTACTAGGACGTCAGGAAAACGTCAGGAATTGTGAAAAACTGAGTTTAAATGTATTTGGCTAAGGTGTATGTAAACTTCTGACTTCAACTGTAGTAACCAAAAAATTGTTAAACATATCAAAATATATTTTATAATTGAGATTCTTCAAATAGCCACCCTTTGCCTTGATGACAGCTTTGCACACTCTTGCATTCTCTGGTTTTTAGTAATTTATTTAAAATAAAAAGCAGAAATATTACATTTACATACAGTTGAAGTCAGAAGAATCTTGTTTCTCATGGTCTGAGAGTCTTTAGGTGCCTTATGGTAAACTCCAAGCAGTCTGTCATGTACCTTTACTGAGGAGTTGCTTCAATCTGGCCACTCTACCATAAAGGCCTGATTGGTGGAGTGCTGCAGAGATGGTTGTCCTTCTGGAAGGTTCTCCCATCTCCACAGAGGAACTCTGGAGCTCTGTCAGAGTGACCATTGGGTGGTTGGTCACCTCCCTGAAAAAAGGCCTTTCTCCCTCGATTGCCTAGTTAGGCTGGGCCGCTAGCTCTAGAAAGTCTTGTTGGTTCCAAACTTCTTCCATTTAAGAATGTGTTCTGGGGACCTTCAATGCTGCAGACATTTCTTTGCACCCTTCCTCAGATTTGGGCCTTGACAAAATCCTGTCTCAGAGCTCTACGCACAATTCCTTCGAACTCATGGCCTAGTTTTTACTCTGACATGCACTGTCAACTATGGGACCTTATATATACACAAGTGTGTGCCTTTCCAAATCATGTCCAATCAAATGAATTTACCACAGGTGGACTCCAAACAAGTTGTAGAAATATCTCAAGGATGATCAATGGAAACATGATGCAACTGAGCTCAATTTCAAGTCGCATAGCAAAGGGTCTGAATACTTATGTAAATAAGATATTTCTGTTTTTATTTTTAATTAATGTGCAGAAAAATCCCCAAATCCTGTTTTCACTTTATCATTATGAGGTATTGTGTGTAGATTGATGAGGAATTTGTTTTATTTAATCAATTTTAGAATAAGGCTGTAACGTAAGAAAATGTGGAAAAGGTCAATGGGTCTTAATTCTTTCAGAAGGCCCTGTATAACCCTGCCTCTAGGGTTTATGACCTCTAAGCGGCGAGCATCTGGTCCAGGTACATAATGTCCTTTTAACTCTTTTCTACCAACAAATCATGTCACTAGTTCATTTCAGCTGCCATTTTGTAACTAACTGCATTATGGTGGCTCAGGCTTTATGACTCCCAAAAACCTGTGTCCAGTCCAGATACAAAACGTGTAATTTTAACCCTTTTACTAAAAATCATCTCACCTCAATAGCCAGTATTCATTTGACAACATCATCTGACCTGATAGCCAGTCAATCGGATTGGGCCACAGTGTCTCCTGACCCCTCCTGTCTCAGCCTCCAGTATTTATGCTGCAGTAGTTTATGTGTCAGGGGGCTAGGGTCAGTCTGTTAAATCTGGAGTATTTCTCCTGTCTTATCCGGTGTCCTGTGTGAATTTAAGTATGCTCTCTCTAATTCTCTCTTTCTCGCTTTCTCTCTCTCTCGGGGGACCTGAGCCCTAGGACCATGCCTCAGGACTACCTGGCATGATGACTCCTTGTTGTCCCCAGTCCACCTGGCCGTGCTGCTGGTCCAGTTTCAACTGTTCTGCCTGCGGCTATGGAACCCTGACCTGTACACTGGACGTGCTACCTGTCCCAGGCCTGCTGTTTTCAACTCTCTAGAGACAGCAGGAGCGGTAGAGATACTCTCAATGATTAGCTATGAAAAGCCAACTGACATTTACTCCTGAGGTGCTGACTTGTTGCACCCTCGACAACTACTGTGATTATTATTATTTGACCATGCTGGTCATTTATGAACATTTGAACATCTTGGCCATGTTCTGTTATAATCTCCACCCGGCACAGCCAGAAGAGGACTGGCCACCCCTCATAGCCTGGTTCCACCGTGCTTCTACACCTGCATTGCTTGCTGTTTGGGGTTTTAGGCTGGGTTTCTGTACAGCACTTTGATATATCAGATGACGTAAGAAGGGCTATATAAATACATTTGATTTGATTTTGATTTGATCACAAAAACCAATGCATCTAACATAGCAGGGATGAGAGGACAAATGGAGGGGGGGAGGAAGTGGGGAGGGAGGGAGGGGAGGAAGTGGGGAGGGGAGTGGGGGGGGACAATGTTAAAGGGCCCTGAGACCCAGGGGGGGGGGGGGGGGGGGCAGTCATCTGGTCAAGGGGGAAGAATGGAAGAAGAGGAAAAAGCGAAAGGGGTAAAAACCAAACCCTACAGGAAGTGATGTCGACAATACAGCCCCATCAGCCTTACATTTGCACTTACAGAGGAGTCCTGACGACACACACACACACACACACACACACACACACACACACACACACACACACACACACACACACACACACACACACACACACACACACACACACACACACACACACACACACACACACACACACACACACACACACGCGCTCACCAGTGGAGGCTGCTGACGGGAGGACAGTTCATTATAATGGCTGGAAAGTACACACAGTATGTGTCCCACAGGAAGCTGCTGAGGGGGGAACTGCTCATAATAATGGCCGAAATGGAGTGAATGTCACCAGACCCATGGAAACCATGGAAACCATGTGTTTGATGTATATGATTCCATTACACATATTACGCGAGCCCGTCCTCCCCAATTAAGGTGCCACCAACCTCCTGTGAGGCACACGCGCACGCACACACACACACACACACACACACACACACACACACACACACACACACACACACACACACACACACACACACACACACACACACACACACACACACACACACACACACACACACACACACATCACGGGAGGTTGGTGGCACCTTAATTGGGGAGGACGGGCTCGCGGAAATGACTGGAGCGTAATATGTGTAATGGAATCATATACATCAAACACATGGTTTCCATGGTTTCCATGGATTTGGTGACATTCACTCCATTTCGGCCATTATTATGAGCAGTTCTCCCCTCAGCAGCTTCACGTGGGACACATACTGTGTGTATGCATAAACACACACACACACACACACACACACACACACACACACACACACACACACACACACACACACACACACACACACACACACACACACACACACACACACACACACACACACACACACACTGTTAGTGTCAACAAATCTGCGTGCTCACACACATATCCATGAGTCTATTAATGACGTGACGGCGACACGCTAATCTAACATGGTTTTACTGAGCATGGCTGTGACTCTGGGAATAAAGGGACAGTAATCTGTGTAACACATTTAGAGCTCCGGAACTCAGGGGACAGTCATTTTTGTAACACATGTAGAACAAAGAGTTTCCACTAGCTTCTATAGCCACAAAGTCAGATTCCACAGCCACAAAGTCAAAATTTGCAACAAGAAATGTTTGCTTTTTGCTATTAATTTAAGGTGAGGGTTAGGTTTAAAATCACATTTTAAGAAGATAAATTGTTCAAAAGGGCAGGATTTATGACTTTGTGGCTATAAAAGCTAGTGATTACCAACAAAGAGGCCAGATAATGTTGCTACATTACACCAGATGGGGTACAAATTGGAATTCTGCTCGAGGAATTTCCCTGGGGCCACACATATCTCATTAATGAGAAAGAATAACCTATATTCTATATGGGAAATATGACATTTGCATGCAGGGAATTCATTTTACATTTTTAACCAACTGCCCAAAATTTTATGGATGGATATGAATGGTATACCTGGCTGCTCCAGTCACAATAATTATTGGTCCACTCTTCAATTTTCTGCCCAGAACCATCCTACTGTATCTGATTGGTGTATATTCCCATCAATATAATCTCAGTTCTTTTGAAATCCCTTCACATGCACGCCCTTTTCTTCAGACCCCGCCTTGAGTCCGTTCATCTCGGTTGAGATATGGGTGTTGCCCCTGTCAATCAAACTCCTTCTCATCGTAGGCTCTCCCACTGCTCCTCCGCTTCCTGGCGCTGCTGCTGCTGCACCCCTTTCTGACAGCTACTAGTACCGCTTTCTCGAAGGCAACTGGACCGTAGAGAATCCTCGTTGTGGAAGATTAAGAAATAGTCTTTTTTGTTTGTCGGATTTATTCATTGTCTTACTTCGAAAGTTGTTTATCGGACAAGAGACGGATGGTTTTGGAAGTTGTTCTGAGGGATACGAAAGTGTAAAGGAAGGTTTTCTTTTTTCTTTTTTGACCCAAACACAGTAACATAAGGAGACATATCTACCGTTCATGGCTGCTGGGGAAGGTGCCCAGCTGCCGGCAACAATAGCGGCTAGCCGGTGCGTGGAGAAGTCGCTTGAAGAGGCTGCCGGGAGCGGTGCTCTGAACTTGTCGAACCGTAAATTGAAAGAGTTTCCCCGAACCGCCCGGAACTATGACTTGTCCGATATTACGGCAGCCGGTGAGTTGTTTTTTGTGTCTGTTTTGGTGTAGATAACGTCTTCTTTTTTTTTCAATTTAGTTGACAATTCATATGATGGAGAGCAACCGTGGACAGTCTTTTGTTAGTGTTTTTTTTGTTGTTGTCACCTGCTTGTTGTAACTATCGCTAGCTAACAAGCTAACGTTAGCTCCACATCCGTGAGAAGACGTAAATAAAAAGTTAAAAGTGTAACGTTACGAGCGAATTAATTCTTTCTCAAGGTTCCTTGACACTGTCTTCAGATGTTCGACTGCCAATTCAGCCACAACTTCTTCAACTAACATTTTGTTTATTCTTTCAATTACGGAGATATATTTTAAAATGTTTTTTTTTATTCGAGCTTACATTCTTGTTCTTCTGGGTCATTGGTTGTCAAGTTTAAGCAAATTTCCCCATCGCTTCCTGTATGATGGAGTTGCTTGCTGGCCATAATGGTTGTGTATGAGCTTGACAAAATGTCAGTATTGTATATCCTGCTTGAGGTTCCCTTTTTTCATTTAGTCAATTCACAACACTATCACAATGGATTGAAAGTCAATTTTAAAAATGGCAATAACATTGTAAAGTTTAATGGTGCCTAAAATGCCTGTAAGGTTGATTTTTGACAGTGCGATCTAAAGGGGAACTAACTCGTCCTCGCTTTGTTGAAAGAAGATTACCCAATCCAGGTTGTAGCCTGAAATCATTCTTATCTACCCAGTGTTTTGAAACAACGCTCCCCTCTGCTGCTTTCTGCACTCTCTGGTAATTATAACCATCTGCTCAAAGGATCTAGACCTTATACAGTGAGGAGAGACATTGGACACACACACACACACACACACACACACACACACACACACACACACACACACACACACACACACACACACACACACACACACACACACACACACACCCAGCTGCCATCTGTAATCCAACAACGGTAATGGATACTGTAGGGATGAATGTATCCAAGGCCTTAGATAACAACACTATCTTGATGTGCGCTTGTTGATACAAAGCGTAGCTCATATTATAAACTAAGAACTAAAGGCAAGCCGACTTGAATTTTTTTACAATTTTTCATATAAACATTGACATATGTTATTAATGGTGTCCAGTGAGCTCTTCATTGTAACCACCCCTCCTAATGAAAGCTGGTTATGCATTTTAATAATGTAGTTTTGTCGTGAGATGCACGTTGCTGCGAAGTCTGTTCCAACTCCGTAATACGTCTGTCCTGTTTTCTGTCATCCAATTCAGTGACTTCATTTTTTTTCTGGCTGTGTTATGATTACAGTGTTGTTTGCTTTTTGAATTGGTCAAAATAACATGGTACTCCAGACGACGTACCTCGTACCTGGTCTTTTTAGATAATGGTACTCTTTCAGTTTGAATAAGGTGCTTGCTTGGCACACCCCGCCCCGCCCCTCTCCTCTAATCTGTCTGGATGCACTATGACACAGCATTCCTGCGTGCTGATGTACAGTGAAAGCTTGAGTCTGCAACTTTTATTTCAGCCTGTGTTTTGCTACTGTGTTCATGAGAGATTTAGGCTGGCTCACTATAATTGCCAGTGGTAACATAGACAGTGGTGTGTGTGTGCGCTGGTTAGTGGGACAGGTTGGGGTTTGACAGTCAGGTATGGTCTTACCCCCGACTGTGGAGTAAATGTCTTAACTGTAAAACGACGTGCTGTTGTACATCACCAGACTAAACACAACAACGGGAAGTCCTCAAGAAACAGAAAGGCTGTAATCTTCATAGTGGTTATCATGGATCTCCGACGCCCTGTGACGATGACAAAGTCAGAGAGACGTTTAGATATGTGGTGGACAACTGTAACAGAGAGTCAGAACAGAGGCCTTCTTCGTGTCCTATTCCAAACTACTCTTCAGAATAAATGACACCTGAAAGTAGCCTGATTGATAAGGGTGGATGGATAAGGGATTATTAAAGTTCCCGAACTAGTGCTATGGGTTGAAGTGTGCAGAATTGGCAACAAGGTCCCAAGCAGGCCCTATGGTGTTTATGATAACAGTGACGGTCTCCCTCTCTGTTATCCCCCCCCCCACTCCAGTGTGGAGCAACTTCCCTTCAGGAAGTTCAGGGGTTCAGTCCCCGCCCCCTCATCTTCCTTACACAAGCGCACATGCTCTTTGGCTCCTGTAGGAAGGATAGTGTTCTACCAAGCCAGCGAGCAGAGCAGGGCTATCCAGGAGAACAAACCCCAGCTGTGTGCACCTCTCTCTGGCTGCAGCCCTCTCCCTGCACCCCCTCCGAATAAGACCCTGAAATAAAACTGATCTAGACCCAGATTTCGGTAGCCAGTGTTGTGCAGTGGCATTTTAATAATTACTGACGGCGGTGTTTCGGGCAGCCCAAGCTGACATTGTCTAGCAATAACCCAAACAGAATTAAACCTATGAAATTCTGAACACAGCTTGCAGGGTACAGTGAAAGGTTAGGTTTTATGTGACCTGAGCCCCTCAGCCTCCTAAGTCTGAACAGACATTGAAAACTGCTCACAGCCTAACCCAAATTCTGAACACAGCTTGCAGGGGACAGTGAAAGGATAGGTTTTATGTGACCTGAGCATGCCACCGTTCAAATCAAATGTTATTTTTGTCACATGCTTCATAAACAGTAGGTATAGACTTACAGTGAAATGCTTACTGACGGGCCCTTCCCAAAATAAGGACAATTGGAAAAATAACATGAGGAATAATAATAACACAATAAATAAATACACGATGAGGAGCGATAACGTGGCTATATAAACGGGGTACCAGTACCGAGTCGATGTGCAGGGGTACGAGGTATTTGGTGTAGATATGTACATGAGGGGAGGGTTAAAGTGACTAGGCAACAGGATAGATGATAGACAGTAACAGCAGTATTTTATGAATCAAAGGAGTTAATCCTGGTAGCAATTGGTTAGCTATTTTAGCAGTCCAGTAGCAACAGTAGTAGGCTAATGTTGTTTCAGGGAGAGCATGACGAGTTAAGAAATAGTTGTTGCTGGGACCTCTATTACACTATCATATGAGCTCTTTTGGGAGAGAGAGAGAGAGAGAGAGAGAGAACCCTTGCAGCTGAGAGATACATTAATTAAAGGAAGGGGGATGGGAGGAAGGGATGGGCGGAGAGGGGGAGGGAGGCCCTTTGATGGAGTGGGCTGCTTGCATTGTCGTGGTGTGTTCCCTTAAAGGGGTTTTACTTGAGCGGGAAGCCTTTCTCTCGCTCTCTTGAGCCCCCAACCCCCCTCTCTTTGTCTGAGTCATGGTTTTAACCTGGCTCTCCCAGAGCTCTTCTCTCAAATCCCTCGTGCTCTCTGTCCCTCGTGCTCTCTCTGTTAGTCTCTCTCCCCGTGCTGTCTCTTTCTCTCCCTTGGGCTCTCCCGTTCGATCGATCTCATTCCTCTACCCCTCTACCTCTCCTTCCCCCATTCCATCTCTATCGGATCCATAAAGAGCACTGTGTCTGTCCTGTAATGTGTGGTCTCTGTCCCATTTGTTTTTCTTTTACATGTTGGTCATTTAGCAGACGCTCCTATCCAGAGCGACTTAGTCAGTTCATTCCACTAGGTAGATAAACAACCACACAGGGGCCTATCACAGTAAAACGTTTATGTAACAGTTACTGCGAACGTTGTCTTGAATATTCTTTCAGTTTTCCTTTCTCCGTGTCTCTGCAGTTACTAGACTTCTAGACGAGTTAGGACATCTCACACACAGAAGAGATGGCATCGGTTTTAATGGAGTGCATATGCTCAAGATCAGTCAAGTCTTGTGTTCAGGTTTACTGCTCGGTTGGGTGGAGCCTGTCGTCATGGGAACCGTGCCCACACTGAGGAGGTGTACTGGCAAGAGGAACGTTCAAGAACATTTACTTTTATTTTTTTTAAACAATCCTTTTTCCTCTCTCCAAAACCGTGTAAATCTTCGTTTGTCCCCCTCCCTGCTCACAAACACCTGTTTTTAAAAGGTGAGCTGCGTTCAGGGGCCGGTGTTTTGGCTCAGTTAACGGGCTTTTTTTGGAGGAGGTTAGTGAAGAGATCGTTGGCTCTTACAAATATATGTGCTCAGGTTGTCAGCTCGTGACTAATGGTGACTCACCACAACACTGAAAACAACTAAGCTAGGATATAGGCCTATAGGAACATTGATCTGTGTGTGTCTGCACAGTATTAACCTCATTCTCTCCTGTAGTCCAAGGTGAGCTATGACTCTCACTAGTTTTGATCGAACTCAATAGATATTCATTGATCCGTCCACACAAAAAGGTGAAAAACCCATTTGATGTCTTATCCAGTTCCTTGTGTCTCCGTCACATGAATGACACTCCAGAGAGAACACTGTGTCGACCTAGCCTTTTCTCTTGTTTTTGTTGACGGAAATTAAACTGTCACTTAGCCCAAGTGGCCTAACCGGTCTTTCACCTCCCTCCTAACTTGTTTCCTTGGGCTTGTTCATGAAACTGTTTACCATTGTCAGTCGCCAGTTTCCATGGAGAAGCTAGGGAATGAAAGGAAGGGGATACGTCCCAAATGGAGCCCTATTCCCTATATAGTGCACTACTTTGGACCAGAGCCCTATTCCCTATATAGTACTTTGGACCAGGGCCCTATTCCCTATATAGTGCACTACTTTAGACCAGAGCTCTATTCCCTATATAGTGCACTACTTTAGACCAGAGCCCTATTCCCTATATAGTGCACTACTTTAGACCAGGGCCCTATTCCCTATATAGTGCACTACTTTAGACCAGAGCCCTATTCCCGATATAGTGCACTACTTTATACCAGGGCCCTATTCCCTAAATAGTGCACTACTTTAGACCAGAGCCCTATTCCCTATATAGTGCACTACTTTAGACCAGAACCCTATTCCCTATATAGTGCACTACTTTAGACCAGAACCCTATTCCCTATATAGTGCACTACTTTAGACCAGGGCCCTATTCCCTATATAGTGCACTACTTTAGACCAGAACCCTATTCCCTATATAGTGCACTACTTTAGACCAGAACCTTATTCTCTATGTAGTGCACTACTTTATACCAGGGCCCTATTCCCTATATAGTGCACTACTTTAGACCAGAGCCCTATTCCCTATATAGTGCACTACTTTAGACCAGAGCCCTATTCCCTATATAGTGCACTACTTTAGACCAGAGCCCTATTCCCTATATATTGCACCACTTTAGACCAGAGCCCTATTCCCTATATAGTGCACCACTTTGGACCAGAGCCCTATTCCCTATATAGTGCACTACTTTGGACCAGGGCCCCATTCCCTATATAGTGCACTACTTTATACTACAGCCCTATTCCCTATATAGTGCACTACTTTATATTACAGCCCTATTTCCTATATAGTGCACTACTTTATACTACAGCCCTATTCCCTAAATAGTGCACTACTTTGAGTCCCGGTCAAAAGTAGTGCACTTTATAGGGAATGGTGTGCTCTTTAGGATGCAACCATGGACTCTCCACCTGAGCTAAGCTGATTGAAGCTGTACAGTTATTGTTACAGTACCTTTAATGGGGTTGTTGTGCTAGACCTGACGACACTGATTTTGAACATGTGTGTTTGCACAGTTCAATTGTGTCTGTGCTGTAGAAGAGGGGAACATCTGTGACCCGTTTCAGGAAGCTACATGTACAGTTGAAGACGGAAATTTACATACACTTAGGTTGGAGTCATTAAAACAGATTTTTCAACCACTCCACAAATGTCTTGTTAACAAACTATAGTTTTGGCAAGTCGGTTAGGACATCTACTTTGTGGATGACACAAGTCATTTTTCCAACAATTGTTTACAGACAGATTATTTCACTTATAATTCACTGTATCACAATTCCAGTGCTTCAGAAGTTCACATACACTAAGTTGACTGTGCCTCGAAACAGCTTGGACAATTTCAGGAAATTATGTCATGGCTTTAGATGCTTCTGATAGGCTAATTGACATCATTTGAGTCAATTGGAGGTGTACCTGTGGATGTATTTCAAGGCCATTCCTTCAAACCCGTGCCTCTTTGCTTGACATCATTGGAAAATCAAAAGAAATCAGCCAAGACCTTAGGAGCAATTTCCAAACGCCTGAAGGTACCATGTTCATTTGTACAAACAATAGTATGCAAGTATAAACACCATGGGACCACGTAGCCGTCATACCGCTCAGGAAGAAGACACATTCTGTCTTCTAGAGAGGAATGTACTTTGGTGCAAAAAGTGAAAATCAATCCCAGAACAGCAAAGGACCTTGTGAAGATGCTGGAGGAAGCAGGTACAAAAGTATCTACATCCATAGTAAAACAAGTCCTATATTGACATAACCTGAAATGCCCCTCAGCAAGGAAGAAGCCACTGCTCCAAAACCGCCATAAAAAAGCCAGACTACGGTTTGCAACTGCACATGGGGACAAAGACTTGTACTTTTTGGAGAAATGTCCTCTGGTCTGATGAAACAAAAATAGAACTGTTTGGTCATAATGCCCATCATTATGTTTGGAGGAAAAAGGGGGACGCTTGCAAGCTGAAGAACACCATCCCAACCGTGAAGCACGGGGGTGGCAGCATCATGTTGTGGGGGTGCTTTGCTGCAGGGTCTGGTGCACTTCACAAAATAGATGGCATCATGAGGAAGGAAAATTGTGGATATATTGAAGCAACATCTCAAGACATCAGTCAGGAAGTTAAAGCTTGGTCGCAAATGGGCCTTCCAAATGGACAATGACCCCAAGCATACTTCCAAAGTTGTGGCAAAATGGCTTAAGGACAACAAAGTCAAGGTATTGGAGTGGCCATCACAAAGCCCTGACCTCAACCCTATAGAAAATTTGTGGGCAGAACTGAAAAAGAGTGTGCAAGCAAGGAGGCCTACGAACCTGACTTACTTCATCAATAAGTGGCCAGACTTTTACAAAAAAGTGGAGATAAGTTAACCAAGTGGATGCAGAGCCAAGAAGACGACGGCCATTTTGCTCTGTCAGGAGGAATGGACCAAAATGCACCCAATTCATTGTGGGAAGCTTGTGGAAGGCTACCCAAAACATTTGACCCAAAATGAAACAATTTAAAGACAATGCTACCAAATACTAATTGAGTGTATGTAAACTTCTGACCCACTGAGAATGTGATGAAAGAAATAAAAGCTGAAATAAGTCATTGTCATTTCACATTCTTAAAATAAAGTGGTGATCCTAACTGACCTAAGACAGGGAATTTTTACTGGGATTAAATGTCAGGAATTGTGAAACTGAGTTCAAATGTATTTGGCTAAGGTGTATATAAACTTGCGACTTCAACTGTATGTCTCACTTCACTACTTCACAATGTTGTTGTTTTTTGGTTTAACAAAAAAAAATTGGGAGGCAGAAATGCCTTCTGGAACATGTGATCTTTCACGTGCCTTAATAACAAACTTGTATGCCATCTGTAAATGCAAATAAAATTGTTAAATAAATAACGAGCCTAGTTGGTTTAGCCACAGTGAAAGACAAGATCCTTCCCGCTAGCCATGATTGGCTGAGATAATGTATGGGCTGGACATGCCGAGAGATGAGTTCTGATTGGTCTGCCATGTAGCATTCTCGTCTGTCTATAACATGAGCTGCTAAGTATGTGAGTCTAGCACGGCTTGTTAAAGTTAATGGCACTATCGACAAAGCTCAGTGAGAAAACGTTGTGATCGTGCCATGCTGACTCTCTCTGACTCTGAAAATGAATCAGACTAGTTGGAATTACGAGTTGGATGACCGTTCAAATAGTTTTTAAATTATTTTCTCCCAGTCTGAGTTTAAAAAAAAGTTCCCAGTTGTTTTGAACGTGGCATTAAGAGTTGAGATTATGGTTAATTGTTTAGCTAGCTAGCTAGCTACATGTCTAAACAAAAATAACACTTTGCAACTACCGTTTACAGCTTCTGTATCCTGTGCATGTTAAGAATAATCTCAGATTTTATTTGAAAGAGTGTGTGTGTGTGTGTGTGTTTACCAAAGACGGTAATGTGAACAACATGACCTGCACCAACGTCAGATTAGGATTAAGATATAGGCCAAGGACTAAATCAAGTGTATTTTATACCTGGAGTGTTTCCTTAATGTAGGCCACTACTTTCAACACTTTTAGTCTTGAAATCTTTGGTTGTTTACTACAATACCTCGCTCACTCTGTTTAGCACATGGCCTCACATGTGAACACTTAAAGAGATGGGTGGGGCTAAAGCTTAAGAGGTTGTTGAACGATGCTGAATGGGCGTCGACAAAGAAGAGCTCTTTAGCAGGTGTACCAAAACATTCAAGGGTCGTTATCTCAAAAGTGGTGTTACAAGTTGATCAACTTTCAAAGCAGAATTGCTTTCTCATTGTCCCTCAACTGCAATGTATGATATAACATTTTCTAGCTCTAACCCTAACCAATGTAATAAATAACAAATTCATATTTTGCTACATAGACCCAAATCCATGTGGTGGGTCACACTGTCGGTTGGTTGAATCCGTTTCACTTTGAGTGTTATCTCTTGAGCAGTGCTCTGCTTCTCCCCCCACTCTTGCATTTCCCTCACACTGCGGATGTGGGTGTGCATACTCACTCACTTCTGCTTTCTCTCTGCTTTTCTACTGAATCCTCCGTCTCTCTCTCTCTTTCTTGTTCTCCCTCTCTCGGTCTGTCTCACTATCTATATTCTGTATTTATCTTTCTCTCGTTCGTTAGCTTGCTCTCTCTTGAGCCCCTCTCTCTCT
>NC_074675.1:54812338-54837338 GCF_029448725.1 Salvelinus fontinalis
GAACTTTCATCTCTCTCTCTCTATCTTACCCTCTCCTTCTCTCCCTCCCTCCCTCTTTCTCTCTCTGTCTCTCTGTCTCTCTCTCTCTCTCCCTCTCTCTCTATCTCTCTCTCGCTCTCTCTCTCTATATATCTTACCCTCTCTCTCTCTCTTTATCTTACCCTCTCTCTCTCTCTCAATTCAATTCAATTAAATTGACTTTATTGACATGGCAAGTTTATTATTATTTACATTGTCAAAGTATACATATCGAAAAATCAAAATCAAAATATATATGTATATATATATACAAAATATATATACACTGCTCAAAAAAATATAGGGAACACTTAAACAACACAATGTAACTCTAAGTCAATCACACTTCTGTGAAATCAAACTGTCCACTTAGGAAGCAACACTGATTGACAATAAATTTCACATGCTGTTGTGCAAATGGAATAGACAAAAGGTGGAAATTATAGGCAATTAGCAAGACACCCCCAAAAAAGGAGTGATTCTGCAGGTGGTGACCACAGACCACTTCTCAGTTCCTATGCTTCCTGGCTGATGTTTTGGTCACTTTTGAATGCTGGCGGTGCTCTCACTCTAGTGGTAGCATGAGACGGAGTCTACAACCCACACAAGTGGCTCAGGTAGTGCAGTTCATCCAGGATGGCACATCAATGCGAGCTGTGGCAAAAAGGTTTGCTGTGTCTGTCAGCGTAGTGTCCAGAGCATGGAGGCGCTACCAGGAGACAGGCCAGTACATCAGGAGACGTGGAGGAGACCGTAGGAGGGCAACAACCCAGCAGCAGGACCGCTACCTCCGCCTTTGTGCAAGGATTATTATAATATTATATATTATTATAATAATATAATAACCTGTTGTACGATAACTTTTTTAGAAATCCAAACTGGCTTCTGCTCAGGACGTTGCGTTCATCAAGGAAATGATGTAGTCTGCTATTCATAATACTGCAGAGAATTTTGTAATTCTGTAATTATTTGGGTCAAATTTGTCTCCATTTTTATAGATTGGTGTGATCAATCCCTGGTTCCAAATATTGGGGAAAACACCTGCAGTGAGGATAATGTTGTAACGAGTATTACCGAAGGTGGCCTTCCTTCCTGTTCGGGTGGCGCTCGGCGGTCGTCGTCGCCGGTCTACTAGCTGCCACCGATCCCTTTTTCCTTTTCGTTTGGTTTTGTCTAATTGATTTCACCTGTTTATTGTTTGGTTGTTAGGGTGGTGTTATTTAAGTTCGTTTAGCCCGTTTCTGTTTGTGCGGGCTTGTCTCTCTGTTTGTATATGAGGTTGTTCATTTCATGTTGGGGTTTTCCACAGTCTGGATTTGCTTTCCGGTGTGTACTTTATTCTAGTCGGATTTTTACGCCAAATGTTTTTGACGTTACCAGTGCTTCATCTGGTTGGACATTAAAGAGTGGTTTTCCCCATTACCTTTGCTCTCTGCGCCTGACTCCTTACAATTGTCCTCATTGTTCGTAACAAATGTTGAAGATTTTGAGTATAGCCAATTTGAATTTGTGGTCTGTATATTTGATCATTTCATTTAAAATACCATCAGTACCACAGGCCTTTTTGTGTTGGAGAGTGCATAGTTTTTCCAATAATTCTTCTTCTGTAATTGGGGTATCCACAGGATTCTGATAGTCTTTGACTGCTAATTCAAGGATTTGTAATTTTTCTTGTATATCTTTTTGTTCTGGGCTCTTTGTTATATTGCTGTAGAGGTTTGCAAAGTGATTTCTCCACATATCCCCATTTTGGATAGCCAATTCCTCATGATGAGGTTTGTTTAATTTATTCCAATTCTCCGAAAGTGGTTTGATTCTATGGATTCTTCAATTCCATCCAGCTGATTTCTAATGTGCTGTTCCTTTTTTGTTCTTAGGGTGCGTTTGTATTGCTTCAGTGTTTCCCCATATTGAAGGCGTATATTTTTGTTGTCTGGTTCTCTGTGTTTTTGATTAGATATATTTCTCAATGACTTCCTTACATTTCTCCAAACATGATCAAACCATTTTTCATTATCTGTTATTTCTGGTTTGCTCTTATGCTTCTTTAAATTAGCCAAGGAGGCTAATTTGTCAAATATAAAGTTCTCCCTCCTTCTCTTGTCCCTCCCTCTCTTGTCCCTCCCTCCCTTTCTTGTCCCTCCCTCCCTATCCTGTACCTCCCTCCCTCTCTTGTCCCTTCCTCCCTCTCTTTTCCCTCCCTCTCTTGTCCCTCCCTCCCTTTCTTGTCCTTCCCTCCCTCTCTGTACCTCCCTCCCTTTCTTGTCCCTCCCACCCTCTCTTGTCCCTCCCTCCCTCTCTTGTAGCTCCCACTCTCTCTTGTCCCTTCCTCTCCTGTACCTCCCTCCCTCTCTTGTCCCTTCCTCTCTTGTCCCTCCCTCTCTCCCTCTCTTGTCCCTCCCTCACTAGTCCCCCCCTCTCTCCCAATCTTGTCCCTCCCTCCCTCTCTTGTTCCTCCCTGACCTCTCTTACCCCTCCTCCATCTCTTATCCTTCCCTCCCTCTCTTGTCCCTCCTCTTCTCCCCCCCTCCATCTCTTCTCCCTCCCTCCCTCTTTTGTCACTCCCTCCCTCTCTTGTCCCTCCCTCCCTGTCTTGTTTCTCCCTCCCTCTCTTGTCCCTCTCTCTCTTGACCCTCCCCCCTCTTTTGTCCCTCCTCTTGTCCCTCCCCCTCCCTATCTTGCCCCTCCTTCTCTTGTCCCTCCCTCTTTTGTCCCTCCCACCCTCTCTTGTCCATTCCTCTCTTGTACTTCCCACCCTCTCTTGTCCCTCCCTTTCTTGTCCCTCCCTCACTTGTCCATCCCTCCTTCTCTTGTCCCTCCCTTTCTTGTACCTCCCACCCTCTCGTGTCCCTCCCTCTCGTGTCCCTCCCTTCCTCTCTTGTCCCTCCCTCTTTTGTGCCTCCTTCTCTTATCCCTCCCTCTCTTGTACCTCCAACCCTCTCTTGTCCCTCCCTCTCTTGTCCCTCCTTCTCTTGTCCCTCCGTCTCTTATCCCACCCTCCCTCTCTTGTACCTCCCACCCTCTCTTGTCGCTCCCTCTCTTTTCCCAGTGTGTGAGCTGAGCGTGTGTTTCCCAGCGTGTGAACTGAGAGTGTGTTTCCCAGCGTGTGAGCTGAGAGTGTGTTTCCCAGTGTGTGAGCTGAGCGTGTGTTTCCCAGTGTGTGAGCTGAGCGTGTGTTTCCCAGTGTGTGAGCTGAGCGTGTGTTTCCCAGTGTGTGAGCTGAGCGTGTGTTTCCCAGTGTGTGAGCTGAGCGTGTGTTCCTCAGTGTGTGAGCTGAGCGTGTTCCCCAGTGTGTGTGCTGAGCGTGTTCCCCAGTGTGTGTGCTGTGTGTGTTTCCCAGTGTGTGAGCTGAGCCTGTGTTTCCCAGTGTGTGTGCGTGAGCGTGTGTGTCCCAGCGTGTGTTCCTCAATGTGTGTGCGTGAGCGTGTGTTTCCCAGCGTGTGTTCCTCAATGTGTGTGTGTGAGCGTGTGTTTCCCAGCGTGTGTGCGTGTGTTCCTCAATGTGTGTGCGTGAGCGTGTGTTTCCCAGCGTGTGTGCGTGAGCGTGTGTTTCCCAGCGTGTGTGTTCGTGTGTTTCCCAGCGTGTGTGCGTGTGTTTCCCAGCGTGTGTGCGTGAGCGTGTGTTTCCCAGCGTGTGTGCGTGTGTTTCCCAGCGTGTGTGCGTGAGCGTGTGTTTCCCAGCGTGTGTGTGCGTGTGTTTCCCAGCGTGTGTGCGTGAGCGTGTGTTTCCCAGCGTGTGTGAGCGTGTGTTTCCCAGCGTGTGTGAGCGTGTGTTTCCCAGCGTGTGTGAGCGTGTGTTTCCCAGCGTGTGTGAGCGTGTGTTTCCCAGCGTGTGTGAGCGTGTGTTTCCCAGCGTGTGAGCGTGTGTTTCCCAGCGTGTGTGAGCGTGTGTTTCCCAGCGTGTGTGAGCGTGTGTTTCCCAGCGTGTGTGAGCGTGTGTTTCCCAGCGTGTGTGAGCGTGTGTTTCCCAGCGTGTGAGCGTGTGTTTCCCAGCGTGTGTGAGCGTGTGTTTCCCAGCGTGTGTGAGCGTGTGTTTCCCAGCGTGTGAGCGTGTGTTTCCCAGCGTGTGTGCGTGAGCGTGTGTTTCCCAGCGTGTGTGCGTGAGCGTGTGTTTCCCAGCGTGTGTGCGTGAGCGTGTGTTTCCCAGCGTGTGTGCGTGAGCGTGTGTTTCCCAGCGTGTGTGCGTGAGCGTGTGTTTCCCAGCGTGTGTGCGTGAGCGTGTGTTTCCCAGCGTGTGTGCGTGAGCGTGTGTTTCCCAGCGTGTGTGAGCGTGTGTTTCCCAGCGTGTGTGAGCGTGTGTTTCCCAGCGTGTGTGAGCGTGTGTTTCCCAGCGTGTGTGAGCGTGTGTTTCCCAGCGTGTGTGCGTGAGCGTGTGTTTCCCAGCGTGTGTGTGCGTGTGTTTCCCAGCGTGTGTGCGTGTGTTTCCCAGCGTGTGTGCGTGAGCGTGTGTTTCCCAGCGTGTGTGCGTGTGTTTCCCAGCGTGTGTGCGTGAGCGTGTGTTTCCCAGCGTGTGTGTGCGTGTGTTTCCCAGCGTGTGTGCGTGAGCGTGTGTTTCCCAGCGTGTGAGCGTGAGCGTGTGTTTCCCAGCGTGTGTGCGTGAGCGTGTGTTTCCCAGCGTGTGTGCGTGAGCGTGTGTTTCCCAGCGTGTGTGCGTGAGCGTGTGTTTCCCAGCGTGTGTGCGTGAGCGTGTGTTTCCCAGCGTGTGTGCGTGAGCGTGTGTTTCCCAGCGTGTGTGCGTGAGCGTGTGTTTCCCAGCGTGTGTGCGTGAGCGTGTGTTTCCCAGCGTGTGTGCGTGAGCGTGTGTTTCCCAGCGTGTGTGCGTGAGCGTGTGTTTCCCAGCGTGTGTGCGTGAGCGTGTGTTTCCCAGCGTGTGTGCGTGAGCGTGTGTTTCCCAGCGTGTGTGCGTGAGCGTGTGTTTCCCAGCGTGTGTGAGCGTGTGTTTCCCAGCGTGTGAGCGTGTGTTTCCCAGCGTGTGTGAGCGTGTGTTTCCCAGCGTGTGTGAGCGTGTGTTTCCCAGCGTGTGAGCGTGTGTTTCCCAGCGTGTGTGAGCGTGTGTTTCCCAGCGTGTGTGAGCGTGTGTTTCCCAGCGTGTGTGAGCGTGTGTTTCCCAGCGTGTGTGAGCGTGTGTTTCCCAGCGTGTGAGCGTGTGTTTCCCAGCGTGTGTGAGCGTGTGTTTCCCAGCGTGTGTGAGCGTGTGTTTCCCAGCGTGTGAGCGTGTGTTTCCCAGCGTGTGTGCGTGAGCGTGTGTTTCCCAGCGTGTGTGCGTGAGCGTGTGTTTCCCAGCGTGTGTGCGTGAGCGTGTGTTTCCCAGCGTGTGTGCGTGAGCGTGTGTTTCCCAGCGTGTGTGCGTGAGCGTGTGTTTCCCAGCGTGTGTGCGTGAGCGTGTGTTTCCCAGCGTGTGTGCGTGAGCGTGTGTTTCCCAGCGTGTGTGGAGCGTGTGTTTCCCAGCGTGTGTGAGCGTGTGTTTCCCAGCGTGTGTGAGCGTGTGTTTCCCAGCGTGTGTGAGCGTGTGTTTCCCAGCGTGTGTGCGTGAGCGTGTGTTTCCCAGCGTGTGTGTGCGTGTGTTTCCCAGCGTGTGTGCGTGTGTTTCCCAGCGTGTGTGCGTGAGCGTGTGTTTCCCAGCGTGTGTGCGTGTGTTTCCCAGCGTGTGTGCGTGAGCGTGTGTTTCCCAGCGTGTGTGTGCGTGTGTTTCCCAGCGTGTGTGCGTGAGCGTGTGTTTCCCAGCGTGTGAGCGTGAGCGTGTGTTTCCCAGCGTGTGTGCGTGAGCGTGTGTTTCCCAGCGTGTGTGCGTGAGCGTGTGTTTCCCAGCGTGTGTGCGTGAGCGTGTGTTTCCCAGCGTGTGTGCGTGAGCGTGTGTTTCCCAGCGTGTGTGCGTGAGCGTGTGTTTCCCAGCGTGTGTGCGTGAGCGTGTGTTTCCCAGCGTGTGTGCGTGAGCGTGTGTTTCCCAGCGTGTGTGCGTGAGCGTGTGTTTCCCAGCGTGTGTGCGTGAGCGTGTGTTTCCCAGCGTGTGTGCGTGAGCGTGTGTTTCCCAGCGTGTGTGCGTGAGCGTGTGTTTCCCAGCGTGTGTGCGTGAGCGTGTGTTTCCCAGCGTGTGTGCGTGAGCGTGTGTTTCCCAGCGTGTGTGCGTGAGCGTGTGTTTCCCAGCGTGTGTGCGTGAGCGTGTGTTTCCCAGCGTGTGTGCGTGAGCGTGTGTTTCCCAGCGTGTGTGCGTGAGCGTGTGTTTCCCAGCGTGTGTGCGTGAGCGTGTGTTTCCCAGCGTGTGTGCGTGAGCGTGTGTTTCCCAGCGTGTGTGTGTGAGCGTGTGTTTCCCAGCGTGTGTGCGTGAGCGTGTGTTTCCCAGCGTGTGTGTGCGTGTGTTTCCCAGCGTGTGTGCGTGTGTTTCCCAGCGTGTGTGCGTGAGCGTGTGTTTCCCAGCGTGTGTGCGTGTGTTTCCCAGCGTGTGTGCGTGAGCGTGTGTTTCCCAGCGTGTGTGTGCGTGTGTTTCCCAGCGTGTGTGCGTGAGCGTGTGTTTCCCAGCGTGTGAGCGTGAGCGTGTGTTTCCCAGCGTGTGTGCGTGAGCGTGTGTTTCCCAGCGTGTGTGCGTGAGCGTGTGTTTCCCAGCGTGTGTGCGTGAGCGTGTGTTTCCCAGCGTGTGTGCGTGAGCGTGTGTTTCCCAGCGTGTGTGCGTGAGCGTGTGTTTCCCAGCGTGTGTGCGTGAGCGTGTGTTTCCCAGCGTGTGTGCGTGAGCGTGTGTTTCCCAGCGTGTGTGCGTGAGCGTGTGTTTCCCAGCGTGTGTGCGTGAGCGTGTGTTTCCCAGCGTGTGTGCGTGAGCGTGTGTTTCCCAGCGTGTGTGCGTGAGCGTGTGTTTCCCAGCGTGTGTGCGTGAGCGTGTGTTTCCCAGCGTGTGTGCGTGAGCGTGTGTTTCCCAGCGTGTGTGCGTGAGCGTGTGTTTCCCAGCGTGTGTGCGTGAGCGTGTGTTTCCCAGCGTGTGTGCGTGAGCGTGTGTTTCCCAGCGTGTGTGCGTGAGCGTGTGTTTCCCAGCGTGTGTGCGTGAGCGTGTGTTTCCCAGCGTGTGTTTCCCAGCGTGTGTGCGTGAGCGTGTGTTTCCCAGCGTGTGTTTCCCAGCGTGTGTGCGTGAGCGTGTGTTTCCCAGCGTGTGTGCGTGAGCGTGTGTTTCCCAGCGTGTGAGCGTGTGTTTCCCAGCGTGTGTGCGTGAGCGTGTGTTTCCCAGCGTGTGTGCGTGAGCGTGTGTTTCCCAGCGTGTGAGCGTGTGTTTCCCAGCGTGTGTTTCCCAGCGTGTGTTTCCCAGCGTGTGTTTCCCAGCGTGTGTGCGTGAGCGTGTGTTTCCCAGCGTGCGAGGGCGGTTATCAGCCAGACCAGATGGTTCTTCTTCTCTCCTCCTTTCCTCCCTCGTTCCAGAGAAATGGAGAGATGTCTCATGGGAAGAAAGGAGGCGAGCAGCAGCAGGAGAGATGAACGAAGGAGGAAGTGTAATAGAGATACAGCCAGAGTGTTGGTCTGTGCAGGCGTGTGTGTGTGTGTGGGGGGGGGGGGGGGGTGGTTGTGTGTGTGTGTGTGTGTGTGTGTGTGTGTGTGTGTGTGTGTGTGTGTGTGTGTGTGTGTGTGTGTGTGTGTTTGTAGTGGGGGGGTTGTGTGTGTGTGTGTGTGTGTTTGTAGTGGGGGGGGTTGTGTGTGTGTGTGTGTGTGTGTGTTTGTGTGTGTGCGCATGTGGGGTTGTGTGTGTCTGTGTACAGAGGCAGTAACAGTCGGCTGGCAGTAAAAAGCAAGCAGAGGTACTGTAGTGTTGCCGGGGGAAGTGGAGAGTTAACTATCCTGGGCATAGTGACACACACTCAAATAAACACACACACCAGCGGCAGGTGAAATATAAACAGAGACAGAGGAAGAGAGTGAGCGAGAGTGAGTGAGAGAGGAAAAGAGAGAAGGGGTAAGTGAAGGGGATGGGGGGTGATCGAGGGAAAAGACAGCACTGCGTAGAAGGAAGCAATATACCAGGCGGTGTTACAGACCGAGAGTCTCTCGATGGTATATCTGTAAAACTTCCTGAGGGTCTTACGAGCCAAGATTCATTTCTTCAACCACCTGAGATTGAAGAGGCGCTGTTGCTGCCGGTGTGGAGGGACCATTTCTGGTCCTTAGTGATATGCACACAAGCTTTTGAACCTCTCCACTGCTGCTCTGAGGACGTGGCGAGGGATGCTCTGGGGACGCGGCTGGGATGCTCTGGGGACGCTGCTAGGGATGCTCTGAGGACGCGGCTGGGATGCTCTGGGGACGCTGCTAGGGATGCTCTGGGGACGCGGCTGGGATGCTCTGAGGACGCGGCTAGAGATTCTCTGAGGACGCGGCTAGAGATTCTCTGGGGACGCGAGGAGGGATGCTCTGGGGACGCGGCTGGGATGCTCTGGGGACGCGAGGAGGGATGCTCTGGGGACGCGGCTAGGGATGCTCTGGGGACGCGGCTAGGGATGCTCTGTGGACGCGAGGATGGATGCTCTGGGGACGCGGCTGGGATGCTCTGGGGACGCGGCTAGGGATGCTCTGGGGACGCGGCTGGGATGCTCTGGGGACGCGGCTAGGGATGCTCTGGGGACGCGGCTGGGATGCTCTGGGGACGCGGCTAGGGATGCTCTGGGGACGCGGCTGGGATGCTCTTGGGACGCGGCTGGGATGCTCTGGGGACGCGGCTAGGGATGCTCTGGGGACGCGGCTGGGATGCTCTGGGGACGCGGCTAGGGATGCTCTGGGGACGCGGCTAGGGATGCTCTGGGGACACGGCTAGGGATGCTCTGGGGACGCGGCTAGGGATGCTCTGAGGACGCGGCTAGGGGTGCTCTGGGGACGCGGCTAGGGGTGCTCTGGGGACGCGGCTAAGGATGCTCTGGGGACGAGGCTAGGGATTCTCTGACGACGCGGCTAGGGATTCTCTGATGACCAGCCAGGTCACCAGTGATATACACTACATGACCAAAAGTGCTTGTCCAACATCTCATTCTAAGATCATGGGTATAAATATGGAGTTGGGCCCCCCCTTTGCTGCTATAACAGCCTCCACTCTTCTGGGAAGGCTTTCCACTAGATGATGGAACATTGCTGCGGGGACTTGCTTCCGTTCAGCAAAAAATAGCATTTGGAGGTCGGGCACTGATGTTGAGCGATCAGGCCTGGCTCGCAGTCAGCGTTCCAATTCCTCCCAAAGGTGTTCGATGGAGTTGAGGTCAGGGCTCTGTGCAGGCCAGTAAACTTCTTCCACACCGATCTCCACAAACCAGTTCTGTATGGACTTCGCTTTGTGCACGGGGGCATTGTCATGCTGAAACAGGAAAGGGCCTTCCCCAAACTGTTGCCACAAAGTTGGAAACACAGAATCTTCTAGAATGTCATTGTCTGCTGGAGCATTAAGATTTCCCTTCACTGGAAATAAGGGACCTAGCATGAACCATGATAAACAGCCCCAGACCATTATTACTCCACCACCAAACTTTACAGTTGGCACTATGCATTGGGGCAGGTAGCGTTCTCCTGGCATCCGCCAAACCAAGATTCGTCTGTCGGACTGCCAGATGGAGAAGCGCGGTTCATCACTCCAGAGTCCAATGGCGGCTAGCTTTACACCACTCCAGCAGACGCTTGGAATTGAGCATGGTAATCTTAGGCTTGTGTGCGGCTGCTTGGCCATGGAAACCCATTTCATGAAGCTCCTGACCAACAGTTATTGTGCTGACGTTGCTTCCAGACTCAGTTTGGAACTCGGTAGTGAGTGTTGCAACCGAGGACAGACAATTTTTACGAGCTACACGCTGCAGCACTCGGCGGTCCCGTTCTGTGAGCTTGTGCGTGGTCTACCACTTCGCAGCTGAGCCGTTGTTGCTCGTAGACATTTTGCGCTTCACAATGACAGCACGGTCAATTGACCCGGGGGCAGCTCTATAAGGGCAGAAATTCGATGAACTGACTTGGAAAGGTGAGATCATACGACATTGCCACGTTGAAAGTCACTGAGCTCTTCAGTAAAGACCATTCTAATGGAAATGTTTGTCTACGGAGATTGCATGGCTGTGTCCTCGATTTTATACACCTGCCAGCAACTGGTGTGGCTGAAATAGCAGAATCGTCAAGTTTGAAAAGGTGTTGAAATACTATTTAAATATTGTGTAAGTCAGTATTCGACGTCCATCGGTGTCTGAGGACGTCGGGAGATGATGTGGAGACCGGCCACTAGGGGCAACAGTGAGGTAGAGTTTCGCAATGGGATGCTGAATGGGCGTCTGCTATATGGGATGGTGGATGGGCGTCTGCTATATGGGATGGTGGATGGGCGTCTGCTATATGGGATGGTGGATGGGCGTCTGCTATATGGGATGGTGGATGGGCGTCTGCTATATGGGATGGTGGATGGGCGTCTGCTATATGGGATGGTGGATGGGCGTCTGCTATATGGGATGGTGGACCTTTTCTGCCTGCCCTGACCCTGAGCCTGTCTGCCGTCCTGTACCTTTTTATTTTTTATTTTATTTTTTTTATTTAACCTTTATTTAACCAGGTAGGCAAATTGAGAACACGTTCTCATTTACAATTGCGACCTGGCCAAGATAAAGCAAAGCAGTTCGACACATACAACAACACATAGTTACACATGGAGTAAAAACAAACATATAGTCAATAATACATTGAAAAAGATAAAAAAAATAAGTCTATATACAATGTGAGCAAGTGAGGTGAGATAAGGGAGGTGAAGGCAAACAGATATATGTATAAATAAATAAAAATATAAAAAGGCCATGGAGGCGAAGTGAGTACAACACAGCAAGTAAAATAAAAACTAAAAAAAACACTGGAATGGTTGGTTTGCATTGGAAGAAAGTGCAAAGTAGAGACAGAAATAATGGGGTGCAAAGGAGCAAAATAAATTAATAAATAAATACAGTAGGTAAAGAGGTAGTTGTTTGGGCTAAATTGTAGATGGGTTATGTACAGGTGCAGTAATCTATGAGCTGCTCTGACAGCTGGTGCTTAAAGCTAGTGAGGGAGATAGGTGTTTCCAGTTTCAGAGATTTTTGTAGTTCGTTCCAGTCATTGGCAGCAGAGAACTGGAAGGAGAGGCGTCCAAAGGAAGAATTGGTTTTGGGGGTGACTAGAGAGATATACCTGCTGGAGCGCGTGCTACGGGTAGGTGCTGCTATGGTGACCAGCGAGCTGAGATAAGGGGGGACTTTACCTAGCAGGGTCTTGTAGATGACCTGGAACCAATGGGTTTGGCGACGAGTATGAAGCGAGGGCCAGCCAACGAGAGTGTACAGGTCGCAGTGGTGGGTAGTATATGGGGCTTTGGTGACAAAACGGATGGCACTGTGATAGACTGCATCCAATTTATTGAGTAGGGTTTTGGAGGCTATTTTGTAAATGACATCACCGAAGTCGAGGATTGGTAGGATGGTCAGTTTTACAAGGGTATGTTTGGCAGCATGAGTAAAGGATGCTTTGTTGCGGAATAGGAAGCCAATTCTAGATTTGACTTTGGATTGGAGATGTTTGATGTGGGTCTGGAAGGAGAGTTTACAGTCTAACCAGACACCTAGGTATTTGTAGTTGTCCACATATTCTAAGTCAGAGCCGTCCAAAGTAGTGATGTTGGACAGGCGGGCCGGAGCAGGCAGCGATCGGTTGAAGAGCATGCATTTGGTTTTACTTGTATTTAAGAGCAGTTGGAGGCCACGGAAGGAGAGTTGTATGGCATTGAAGCTCGCCTGGAGGGTTGTTAACACAGTGTCAAAAGAAGGGCCAGAAGTATACAGAATAGTGTCGTCTGCGTAGAGGTGGATCAGAGAATCACCATTATTGACTCCAGACATTTCCGGTTAAAATTTGTAATTAATTTGTCAAAATGTCGAAAAAGCACAATTCCACTTTGACATTATGGGGTGTGGGGGAATGTCATGACTCTCCTGTGAAGATCTGAAGGAGCCAGTAACAGAAACATCTCAATTTAACTTTCAATTCAGGTAGTAACAACTAAATGTGGAAAAATTCAAGGGGTGTGAACACTTCCTGATATACTGTATACTCGGAACTGACGGATATACACACTGCCTGAGTCTGACTAGAGCCCCACTTCTTCTTCTTCTTTGGTGTTCTGGTGCAGACCCCTGCGCTGACTCAGGAAGTTCAGGGAAGTTAAAATGCTATATGGCGCGAACAGAAATGGTCGCCTTGCTTCGATTCCTTAACTTCGAGTCCTTAGCTTCGAGTCCATGCCAAGGCAGCAGCTACTCTTCCTGGGTCCAGCAGAATTAAGGCAGTTTATACAATTTTAAAAACATTACAATACATTCACAGATTTCACAACACACTGTGTGTCCTCAGGCCCCTACTCTACCACTACCACATATCTACAGTACAAAATCCATGTGCACGTGTGTGTGTATAGTGCATATGTTGTCGTGTGTGTGTATAGTGTGTATGTTATCGTGTGTGTGTATGCATGTGTCTGTGCCTGTGTTTGTGTTGCTTCAGTCCCCGCTTTTCCATAAGGTGCATTTTTATCTGTTTTTTAAATCTGATTGTACTGCTGCATCAGTTACTTGATGTGGAATAGAGTTCCATGTAGTCATGGCTCTATGTAGTACTGTGTGCCTCCCATAGTCTGTCCCGGGTCTGTTCTGGGGAAGAGACCTCTTGTGGCATGTCTTGTGGGGTATGCATGGGTGTCCGAGCTGTGTGCCAGTAGTTTAGACAGGCAGCTCGGTGATGTCGATCTCTCCTCCACTTTGAGCCAGGAGAGATTTACATGTATATTCATTAATATTAGCTCTCTGTGTGCATCTTAGGTCCAGCCGTGCTGCCCTGTTCTGAGCCAATTGCAATTTTCCTCAGTCAAGGTGCAACAAAACTAGGGCCGGTAGGACCTGCCCTGTTGATAGTGTTGTTAAGAAGGTAGGGCATCGCTTTATTATGGACAGACTTCTCCCAAGCATTTCGCTACGCTCGCATTAGTATCTGCTAACCACGTGTCCAACAACATTTGATTTGAGTGACCTCTGATCTAATATCCAAATGTTATTTTCGGCTTTAGGCAATAATACCAGGTTGGCAGTATTATTATTATACGTGTTCTATATTAATATTTGATCAGAACGTCTTTGTATTATTAGAAGAAGAAGTAGAAGAAGAAGACTAGAAGCTAGATGTCGACGCCACCTTGTCTTCACAAGAAAGAAAGAGCGAGAGACCAGTGAAGGTTGGAGTATCGTGTTCGAAGCAGGGATTTGATACAAAGATTTTCTAGGATTTTAAATTCCTATTTCAGTTAGTGCTGCTGTACCAACAATTTAGTGAATGTAATCGGATGGTCTATTCGGTAAGAGATAGAGAAAGTCAGTAAGTTCACGGAAGGAGAGATGTTTTCAGGGGAAAAGGTAGAGAAAAGGAAGTTCAAGGACGTTGGTTTTGGGGGTCAAGATGATATTTCTGAAATGTGGTTTGAAATTAGAAAGAAGTTGAGTGAAGACGAGGGAAGAGGAAGAGAGAAGAGGGAAGAGGGAAGAGGGGAGAGAGAAGAGGGAAGAGGGAAGAGGAAGAGAGAAGAGAGAAGAGGGAAGAGGGAAGAGGGAAGAGGGAAGAGGAAGAGGGAAGAGGAAGAGGGAAAAGGAAGAGAGAAGAGGGGAGAGAGAAGAGGAAGAGGGAAAAGGAAGAGAGAAGAGGGAAGAGGGAAGAGAGAAGAGAGAAGAGGAAGAGAGAAGAGGAAGAGAGAAGAGGGAAGAGGGGAGAGAGAAGAGGAAGAGGGAAAAGGAAGAGAGAAGAGGGGAGAGAGAAGAGGAAGAGGGAAAAGGAAGAGAGAAGAGGGAAGAGGGAAGAGAGAAGAGAGAAGAGGAAGAGAGAAGAGGAAGAGAGAAGAGGAAGAGAGAAGAGAGAAGAGGAAGAGAGAAGAGGGAAGAGGGAAGAGGGAAGAGGAAGAGAGAAGAGGGAAGAGGGAGAGAGAAGAGGGAAGAGGGAAGAGAGAAGAGGAAGAGAGAAGAGGGGAGAGAGGAGAGGAAGAGGGGAGAGAGAAGAGGAAGAGAGAAGAGAGAAGAGGGAAGAGGGGAGAGAGAAGAGGGAAGAGGGGAGAGAGAAGAGGGAAGAGGGGAGAGAGAAGAGGGAAGAGAGAAGAGGAAGAGAGAAGAGGGAGAGAGAAGAGGAAGAGAGAAGAGGAAGAGAGAAGAGGAAGAGAGAAGAGGAAGAGAGAAGAGGGAGAGAGAAGAGGGAGAGAGAAGAGGAAGAGAGAAGAGGAAGAGAGAAGAGGAAGAGAGGAGAGGGAAGAGGAAGAGAGAAGAGAGAAGAGGGTAGAGGAAGAGAGAAGAGGGAGAGAGAAGAGGGAAGAGGGGAGAGAGAAGAGGGAGAGAGAAGAGGGAAGAGGGAGAGAGAAGAGGGAGAGAGAAGAGGGAAGAGGGAGAGAGAAGAGGGAGAGAGGAGAGGGAAGAGGGAGAGAGAAGAGGGAGAGAGAAGAGGGAAGAGGGAGAGGGAGAGAGAAGAGGAAGAGAGAAGAGGGAGAGAGAAGGGGGAGAGAGAAGAGGGAGAGAGAAGAGGGAAGAGGGAGAGGGAAGAGGGAAGAGGAAGAGGGGAGAGAGAAGAGGGAAGAGGAAGAGAGAAGAGGAAGAGAGAAGAGGAAGAGAGAAGAGAGAAGAGGAAGAGAGAAGAGGGAAGAGGGAAGAGGGAAGAGGAAGAGAGAAGAGGGAAGAGAGAAGAGGGAAGAGGGAAGAGGGAAGAGAGAAGAGGAAGAGGGGAGAGAGAAGAGGAAGAGAGAAGAGGGGAGAGAGGAGAGGAAGAGAGAAGAGAGAAGAGGGAAGAGGGGAGAGAGAAGAGGAAGAGAGAAGAGGGAAGAGGGAAGAGAGAAGAGGGAAGAGGAAGAGAGAAGAGGAAGAGAGAAGAGGGAAGAGGGAAGAGAGAAGAGGGAAGAGGAAGAGAGAAGAGGAAGAGAGAAGAGGGAAGAGGGAAGAGGGAAGAGGGAAGAGAGAAGAGGAAGAGGGGAGAGAGAAGAGGAAGAGAGAAGAGGGGAGAGAGGAGAGGAAGAGAGAAGAGAGAAGAGGGAAGAGGGGAGAGAGAAGAGGGAAGAGGGGAGAGAGAAGAGGGAAGAGGGGAGAGAGAAGAGGAAGAGAGAAGAGGGAAGAGGGAAGAGGGAAGAGGGGAGAGAGAAGAGGGGAGAGGGAAGAGGGAAGAGGGAAGAGGGAAGAGGGAAGAGGGAAGAGGGAAGAGGGAAGAGAGAAGAGGAAGAGAGAAGAGGGAAGAGGGAAGAGGGAAGAGGAAGAGAGAAGAGGAAGAGAGAAGAGGGAAGAGGGAAGAGGGAAGAGGGAAGAGAGAAGAGGAAGAGGGGAGAGAGAAGAGGAAGAGAGAAGAGGGGAGAGAGGAGAGGGAAGAGGGGAGAGAGAAGAGGGAAGAGGGAAGAGGGAAGAGGGAAGAGGGGAGAGAGAAGAGGAAGAGAGAAGAGGGAAGAGGGAAGAGGGAAGAGGAAGAGAGAAGAGGGGAGAGAGAAGAGGGGAGAGAGAAGAGGGAAGAGGGAAGAGGGAAGAGGGAAGAGGGAAGAGAGAAGAGGAAGAGAGAAGAGGAAGAGAGAAGAGGGAAGAGGGAAGAGGGAAGAGGGAAGAGGGAAGAGGGAAGAGGGAAGAGGGAAGAGGAAGAGAGAAGAGGAAGAGAGAAGAGGGAAGAGGGAAGAGGGAAGAGGGAAGAGGGAAGAGGGAAGAGGGAAGAGGGAAGAGAGAAGAGGAAGAGGGGAGAGAGAAGAGGAAGAGAGAAGAGGGGAGAGAGGAGAGGAAGAGAGAAGAGAGAAGAGGGAAGAGGGGAGAGAGAAGAGGGAAGAGGGGAGAGAGAAGAGGGAAGAGGGGAGAGAGAAGAGGGAAGAGGGAAGAGGAAGAGAGAAGAGAGAAGAGGGAGAGAGAAGAGGGAAGAGGGAGAGGGAAGAGGGAGAGGGAAGAGGAAGAGGGAAGAGGAAGAGAGAAGAGGAAGAGAGAAGAGGGAGAGAGAAGAGGAAGAGAGAAGAGGAAGAGAGAAGAGGGAGAGAGAAGAGGAAGAGAGAAGAGGAAGAGAGAAGAGGAAGAGAGAAGAGGAAGAGAGAAGAGGGAGAGAGAAGAGGGAGAGAGAAGAGGAAGAGAGAAGAGGAAGAGAGAAGAGGAAGAGAGGAGAGGGAAGAGGGAGAGAGAAGAGGGAAGAGGGAAGAGAGAAGAGGGAGAGAGAAGAGGAAGAGAGAAGAGGAAGAGGAAGAGAGAAGAGGGAGAGAGAAGAGGGAAGAGGGGAGAGAGAAGAGGGAGAGAGAAGAGGGAGAGAGAAGAGGGAGAGAGAAGAGAGAAGAGGGAAGAGGGAAGAGGGAGAGAGAAGAGGGAGAGAGGAGAGGGAAGAGGGAGAGAGAAGAGGGAGAGAGAAGAGGGAAGAGGGAAGAGGGAGAGAGAAGAGGGAGAGAGAAGAGGAAGAGGGAAGAGGAAGAGAGAAGAGGGAGAGAGAAGAGGGAAGAGGGAGAGAGAAGAGGGAAGAGGGAGAGGGAAGAGGGAGAGGGAAGAGGAAGAGGGAAGAGGAAGAGAGAAGAGGGAGAGAGAAGAGGAAGAGAGAAGAGGGAGAGAGAAGAGGGAAGAGGGGAGAGAGAAGAGGGAGAGAGAAGAGGAAGAGGGAAGAGGGAGAGAGAAGAGGGAAGAGGGGAGAGAGAAGAGGGAGAGAGAAGAGGGAGAGGGAAGAGGGAAGAGGGAGAGGGAGAGGGAAGAGGGAAGAGGGAAGAGGGAGAGAGAAGAGGGAGAGAGAAGAGGGAAGAGGGAAGAGGGAGAGAGAAGAGGGAGAGAGAAGAGGGAAGAGGGAGAGGGAAGAGGGAAGAGGGAGAGGGAAGAGGGAAGAGAGAAGAGGGAGAGAGAAGAGGGAGAGGGAAGAGGGAAGAGGGAAGAGGGAGAGAGAAGAGGGAAGAGGGAAGAGGGAGAGAGAAGAGGGAGAGAGAAGAGGGAAGAGGGAGAGGGAAGAGGGAAGAGGGAAGAGGGAAGAGGGAGAGGGAAGAGGGAGAGGGAAGAGGAAGAGGGAAGAGGGAAGAGGGAGAGAGAAGAGGGAGAGAGAAGAGGGAAGAGGGAGAGGGAAGAGGGAAGAGGGAAGAGAGAAGAGGGAAGAGGGAAGAGGGAGAGGGAAGAGGGAGAGGGAAGAGGAAGAGGGAAGAGGAAGAGAGAAGAGGGAGAGAGAAGAGGGAAGAGGGAGAGAGAAGAGGGAAGAGGGAGAGGGAAGAGGGAGAGGGAAGAGGAAGAGGGAAGAGGAAGAGAGAAGAGGGAGAGAGAAGAGGGAAGAGGGAGAGAGAAGAGGGAAGAGGGGAGAGAGAAGAGGGAGAGAGAAGAGGGAGAGGGAAGAGGAAGAGGGAAGAGGAAGAGAGAAGAGGGAGAGAGAAGAGGGAAGAGGGAGAGGGAAGAGGGAAGAGGGAGAGGGAAGAGGAAGAGAGAAGAGGGAGAGAGAAGAGGGAAGAGGGAGAGGGAAGAGGGAAGAGGAAGAGAGAAGAGGGAGAGAGAAGAGGGAAGAGGGAGAGGGAAGAGGGAGAGGGAAGAGGGAGAGGGAAGAGGAAGAGGGAAGAGGAAGAGAGAAGAGGGAGAGAGAAGAGGGAGAGAGAAGAGGGAAGAGGGAGAGAGAAGAGGGAAGAGGGAGAGAGAAGAGGGAGAGAGAAGAGGGAAGAGGGAGAGGGAAGAGGGAAGAGGGAGAGAGAAGAGGGAGAGAGAAGAGGGAAGAGGGAGAGGGAAGAGGGAAGAGGAAGAGAGAAGAGGGAGAGAGAAGAGGGAAGAGGGAGAGGGAAGAGGGAGAGGGAAGAGGAAGAGGGAAGAGGAAGAGAGAAGAGGGAGAGAGAAGAGGGAGAGAGAAGAGGGAAGAGGAAGAGGGAAGAGCGGAGAGGAAGTGAGAAGAGGGAGAGAGAAGAGGGAAGAGGGGAGAGAGAAGAGGGAAGAGGGGAGAGGGAAGAGGAAGAGAGAAGAGGGAGAGAGAAGAGGGAAGAGGGAAGAGGAAGAGAGAAGAGGGAGAGAGAAGAGGAAGAGAGAAGAGGAAGAGAGAAGAGGGAGAGAGAAGAGGAAGAGAGAAGAGGGAGAGAGAAGAGGGAAGAGGGAAGAGGAAGAGAGAAGAGGGAGAGAGAAGAGGAAGAGAGAAGAGGAAGAGAGAAGAGGAAGAGAGAAGAGGAAGAGAGAAGAGGAAGAGAGAAGAGGAAGAGAGAAGAGGGAGAGAGAAGAGGAAGAGAGAAGAGGGAAGAGAGAAGAGGGAAAAGGAAGAGAGAAGAGGGAAGAGAGAAGAGGGAAAAGGAAGAGGGAAGAGGGAAGAGGGGTATCAAGTGAAGAGATGGAGCAGAGAGAGAAAGTATTGGTTACTTGTCAAACAGATAGAGATAATTTAATTGAATGACAGAATGAAAGAGGGCATTGAAGGGATGTGAGGAAGGAAGGGCGGGATGGAGGAGAGAGATACAAGGGCGATTAAGGAGATAAAGAGGTAATGTACCTGACAAGCCAGGAACAGGAAGAGGAAGAGGAAGAGGACGATGAAGAGGAAGAGGAACAGGAACAGGAACAGGAACAGGAACAGAAAGAGGAAGAGGAAGAGGAACAGGAACAGGAACAGGAACAGGAAGAGGAACAGGAACATGAAGAGGAAAATGAAGAGAACCAGGAAGAGGAACAGGAAGAGAAACAGGAAGAGGAAGAGGAAGAGAACCAGGAAGAGGTACAGGAAGAGGAAGAGAAACATGAAGAGGAACAGGAAGAGGAAGCGGAAGAGGAACAGTAAGAGGAAGAGGAAGAGGAACAGTAAGAGGAAGAGGAAGAGGAAGAGGAAGAGGAAGAGAAACAGGAAGAGGAAGAGGAAGAGAACCAGGAAGAGGTAGAGGAAGAGGAAGAGAAACATGAAGAGGAACAGGAAGAGGAAGCGGAAGAGGAACAGTAAGAGGAAGAGGAAGAGGAACAGTAAGAGGAAGAGGAAGAGGAACAGTAAGAGGAACAGGAAGAGGAAGAGGAAGAGGAAGAGAAACAGGAAGAGGAAGAGGAAGAGAACCAGGAAGAGGTACAGGAAGAGGAAGAGAAACAAGAAGAGGAACAGGAAGAGGAAGCGGAAGAGGAACAGTAAGAGGAAGAGGAACAGGAACAGGAAGAGGGAGAGAACAGGAACAGGAACTGGAAGAGGGGAAAAAAATTACAAAAATACAGGAGGGTTAAAAGTTGATAATAGAGCGATTGCATGTAATACTGTAGCACTTAAACTTTCTTCCAGAGAGAAAGAGAGACAGAGATGCCATCCCATGGCGATAAAGCCCCTTGAATTGAATTGAGAGAGGAGGGATACTGAACGAGAAAAGCAGAGGGTGTGTGAGGGGAACAGGAACAGCACTTTTTATGAAACTCGATCGTCTGTTGAATTAGGTGTGAACCAAAGTGCAGCGTTGCAGGTGTTCATGTTTTTTTTATTTAACTTCTTCTGGCTCCAAGGGAAAGTGTTGAGTAGCCAGTGAAATCGTGCCCATTTCATAGAAAACACTCTCTAGTTTCTAAAACCATTGGAATTATTTCTCTGAGTGAAACAGAATTCATTTGGCAGCACTTTCCCTGACCAGGAAGTGAAATGTCAGAAATATGTGTTCTGTTCAACTTGATGCCTATACATGGTCATGACACTTAGGAGTCTACTTACACTCCATACGCCTTCCTCTTGGTGTCAAGAGGATGTGAGAGAAGAAATGTTGTGTTCATCTTGGTCTGGGGTGGAATAAAAGCTATTTCTTTGACGTGACCGTCCACTTCCGGTACTCTGAAATACGCGACAAGGAAGTGCCATTGCCTTCTGTTTTGCTGCCGTAATAGACGACAACTATCCCCGGCTCGGAATTTTTTTGATACATGTGAACATATCATCGTAATGTATGTTTTTTCAATATAGTTTAATCAGATTATTGAAATTTTTTCGGGAGTTTTGCCGTGTTCCGTCCTCTGACTGTGTTTACGTCGGAGAGATTTGTGCCACTCGACTAGTGCCAATGCTAAGTGAAGAGGGAAATTTGCCATTCTGAATCCAAACAACGACTCATCTGGACAGAGGACACGTTCTTCAACATTCTGATGAAAGATCAGCAAAAGTAAGAGCCAATTTATGATGTTATTTCATATATCTGTCGTGCATGTTGACTGGTCGTGGGCGCCCAAGTGTTTCTGGCTATTGTGGCTATGCTAATATCACGCTACATTTTGTTTGCGCTGTAAAACATTTAATAAATCGGAAATATTGTCTAGAATCACAAGATGCCTGTCTTTCAATTGCTGTACACTATGTATTTTTCAGAAATGTTTTATGATGAGTAATTAGGTATTTGACGTTGGTGTCTGTAAATATTATGGCTGCTTTCGGTGCAATTTCTGATTGTAGCTGAAATGTAAACTATGAATTATACCTGAAATATGCAAATTTTTCGAAAAAAAAACATATGCTATACAATAAATATGTTATCAGACTGTCATCTGATAAGGTTGTTTCTTGGTTAGTGGCTATTTTTATCTTTATTTGTGATAGCTACTGATGGAGTCATAAACTGATGGAGTAAGAATATTGGTGTCTTTTGCTAACGTGATTAGCTAATAGATTTACATATTGTGTCTTCCCTGTAAAACATTTTAAAAATCGGACATGTTGGCTTGATTCACAAGATGTGCACCTTTCATCTGGTGTCTTGGACTTGTTAATGTGTGAAAGTTAAATATTTAACTTCTACTGCCTCAGAAACCCGGATCCGGGAGCACCCCCCACCCCCCACACACTGTTTAGCATAGCTAGCATAGCTTCACAAGTAGATAGTAGCATCTAAATATCATTAAATCACAAGTCCAAGACACCAGATGAAAGATACAGATCTTGTGAATAAAGCCACCATTTCCGATTTTTAAAATGTTTTACAGGGAAGACACAATATGTAAAGATGTACATCTATTACCTAAAAACACATTAGCATAATCCACCATCTTTTATTTGTCCACCAACACCAGTAGCCATCACCAATTCGGCTAAACTAAGATATTTATAGCCCCTAACCAACAAAAAAACTCATTAGATGACAGTCTGATAACATATTTATGGTATGGGATAGGTTTTGTTAGAAAAATGTGCATATTTCAGGTAGCTGCCATAGGTTACAATTGCACCCACCGTCACAAATGGACTAGAATAATTACAATGAGCAACGTGTTTACCTAACTACTAATCATCAAACATTTCGTAAAAATACACAGCATACACTAATCGAAAGACACAGATCCTGTGAATACAGACAATATTTCAGATTTTCTAAGTGTCTTACAGCGAAAACACAATAAATCGTTATATTAGCGTAGCACATAGCACATAGCAGCCCAGCATTGATTCTAGCCAAAGTGAGCGATAAAAGTCAACATCGCCAAAAGATATTAATTTTTTCACTAACCTTCTCAGAATTCTTCCGATGACACTCCTGTAACATCATTTTACAATATACATATACAGTTTGTTCGAAAAGGTGCATATTTAGCCATACAAAACCGTGGTTACACAATGAAAATAGTAGCAAAACAAGCCTGAAAATGTCGGTCGCCATCTTTCAGAGTGATCTGGTTTAATTAATAGCTAATCATATACTTGACTAAAAAATACAGGGTTTACAGGAATCGAAAGACAAATTAGTTCTTAATGCAACCGCTGATTTACATTTTTAAAATTATCCTTACTTTTCAATACAGGGTTCGCCAAGTGAAGCTATACCAAACAAAATGGCGAAATATGCGTTTAAAATATTTCGACAGAAACACGATTTATCATATTAAATATTGCTTACTTTGAGCTGTTCTTCCATCAGATTCTTGGGCAATGTATCCTTTCTATGTTATAAACGTCTTTTGGTCGATAGATGTCCTCTGTCCTTCGAAATGTCCACCACCAACGACCGACACCCCAAAACGTGTCCAAAGTTTCAGAGTGCACAACAAATAAATTCCTCTAAATCGCACTAAACGGATATAAATTGCTATAAAACGGTTCAAATTAACTACATTATGATGTTTTTAACACCTAAAACGAGTAAAAACATGACCGGAGAAATATTGCTGGTTAGAAAACGATTTGGAACGAGGCAGGTCCGATGCCCTTCACGCTTCAGGCGCACGACGAGAAAGGGCGGTCTCTATACATTTTGGTCTTTTATACTGGCTGTGAATATCCCATCGATTCCATTGAAAGCGTGATGACGTACAGACACCCAGAGGAAGACGTAGGCAGTGTCGGTTTCTTCATAGCATTCACTGTCGCCTTAAAAACAGACCCCAGATCAGAGGTAAAAAAAATTGAAATCTGAACCCTGTCATGAAAAGTGCTGTAGAAATTGTTCTGTACAACTCAGAGACAAAATTTCAACTTCTATAGAAACTAGAAGGTGTTTTCTATCCAATAATAACAATAATATGCATATTGTACGATCAAGAATTTAGCACGAGGCAGTTTAATTTGGAGACACAAATATGCTAATGCGGAACAGCACCCCCTATAGTTCCAAGAGGTTAAAAAAAAAACATCTTTTGAATTTCGCGCCCTGCACTTGAGCTGGATGTTGTCATAAGTGTACCGGTGTCGGGCTGCACCCCTAACAGGTTAATGACATCACAATACCCCATAATGACATCACAATACTAACCCTAACCCTAACAGGTTAATGACATCACAATACCCCATAATGACATCACAATACTAACCCTAACCCTAACAGGTTAAACAGAACACTAAACAAAATAAACAAAGAGAAATGAACGAAAACGAAACAGTCCTGTAAAGGTGAAGACACACAAAACACCAGGTGGGAAAAGGCTACCTAAGAATGATTCTCAATCAGAGACAACGATAGACAGCTGCCTCTGATTGAGAACCATACCCGGCCAAAACACACAGAAATAGAAAACATAGAACACAAAACATAGAATGCCCACCCCAACTCACGCCCTGACCAAACTAAAATAGAGACATAAAAAGGATCTCTAAGGTCAGGGCGTAACAGAAACAAGTAGAAAACATTTTTGAGAAAGGATGGGAAGAGAGGGGTGATGACAGGGGGAGGGTGGGAAGGGAGGGGTGATGACAGAGGAAGGATGGGAAGGGAGGGCTGATGACAGAGGAAGGATGGGAAGGGAGGGGTGATGACAGAGGAAGGATGGGAAGGGAGGGATGATGACAGAGGAAGGATGGGAAGAGAGGGGTGATGACAGAGGAAGGATGGGAAGGGAGGGGTGATGATAGAGGAAGGATGGGAAGGGAGGGCTGATGACAGAGGAAGGATGGGAAGGGAGGGGTGATGACAGAGGAAGGATGGGAAGGGAGGGGTGATGACAGAGGAAGGATGGGGAGGGAGAGTTGATGACAGAGGAAGGATGGGAAGAGAGGGGTGATGACAGAGGAAGGATGGGAAGAGAGGGGTGATGACAGAGGAAGGATGGGAAGAGAAGGGTGATGACAGAGGAAGGGTGGGAAGGGAGAGGTGATGACAGAGGAAGGATGGGAAGAGAGGGGTGATGACAGAGGAAGGATGGGAAGAGAAGGGTGATGACAGAGGAAGGATGGGAAGAGAAGGGTGATGACAGAGGAAGGGTGGGAAGGGAGAGGTGATGACAGAGGAAGGATGGGAAGGGAGAGGTGATGACAGAGGACAGATGGGAAGGGAGGGGTGATGCCAGAGGAAGGATGGGAAGAGAGAGGTGATGACAGAGGACAGATGGGAAGGGAGGGGTGATGCCAGAGGAAGGATGGGAAGAGAAGGGTGATGACAGAGGAATTGTGGGAAGAGAGGGGTGATGACAGAGGAAGGGTGGGAATGGAGAGGTGATGACAGAGGAAGGATGGGAAGAGAGGGGTGATGACAGAGGAAGGATGGGAAGGGAGAGGTGATGACAAAGGAATGATGGGAAGAGAGGGGTGATGACAGAGGAAGGATGGGGAGGGAGAGGTGATGACAGAGTAAGAGAGATGATAATGAAGATGCTGCAACAGAGTGAGAGAGACGGAGTAAAGTAAAGAGGAGAGAAAATGGGGTAAGAGAGGGAGGGTAGAGAATAGACAGGAAAAGCGAAGGAGAGAGGGAGGGAGAAGATAGAAGACTAGGGAGAGAAGCGAAAGAGGAGGGAGGGAGAGTCGGAGGTTTTGTGACCTACTTAGAAACAGAGGAATGTTTTTAATGGAAATATGTATAGAGAGAGAGAAGGAGAGAGGACAGCAACACAATTAGACCCAACCAAATCATGAGATAACAAAAAGAGAATTATTTGACACATTGGAAAGTAGAGCAAACTAGAATGCTATTTGGCCCTAAACAGAGAGTACAGACTGGCAGAATACCTGACCACTGTGTCGTGTCTTTGGCTATGCCAGATTAAGTGATATGACATGCTATTCTATAAAATCCTTTCTCTGTAATTAATATTACCTGATTGAGCTAATCATGTAAATGAAATTAACTAGAAAGTCGGGGCACCAGGAAATAATATTTAAAGAGCAGTTATCTTCCGAATAAACTCTTAAAGACCTAGTAATATTTTACATCAATAGCAGTCAATATTAATCGTCACCTTATTTCAGTCTCATCTGAAAGTTGTAAATTCTTGATTATCTTCACGAACCCTGGCTAACAAGTTGAATCAGCAATACAAAATTGGGTTTAATTATTTATTTACTAAATACCTAACTAAATCACACACAATTACATATACACAGAATGAATCATACCTTAATTACAAATTACATCATACAGGAAAACGTCCCTAGTGGGCGGAACAGATATGACAGCTTGTTACACAAAAGAAAAGGGGGCTGGGATTTAGTGAAAGAGCGGGAAACTGGAACAGAGGCGAAGCTGTGCTATTGTAAATACAGTATCTTATGCATTCTAAATTACCGCCCATTTGGAAAAGGAAAATGCAATAAATATTTACTCTGAGCTGCGCTTCGGTAGGTTGGTGGTAGATGGAAGGCC
>NC_074675.1:54857338-54877338 GCF_029448725.1 Salvelinus fontinalis
GGACAGTTGCTTTGATTGGACGGAAATCTTAGCTAGCAGTCATCATCATGAATCAACTGGCAAATCCTTTTAAATCCTTGTCATATGAAGATATGACAGATATGATATGAATAGATATGAATAGAAAATAGATATGAATAGAAAATATAGATTCAAATGTATATTGATGCTCATCGGCCATCGGACTTAAACATAAACACAAGAAGTTGGATATCGCAAATTCAATTAATGAGTTGTTTGGAAGGAATCGGTGACAACAGCAAGCATTGCAACTGGGAAGTCAGACAGAATGGTCATCCAACTCGGAATTGTAAATCTTTTTTTTCTTCCTTTGATGACAAGATTTGCCAACCAAGGTACATCTCAGTGTTTTGTATACGTGTTCGTTTTTTTTGTGTATTAAAAACCCAGATGATGTCACGCCCTGGCCATAGAGAGGTTTTTATTCTCTATTTTGGTTAGGCCAGGGTGTGACTAAGGTGGGCATTCTAGTTTCTTTATTTCTATGTTTTCTATTTCTGTGTGTTTGGCCGGGTGTGGTTCTCAATCGGAGGCAGCTGTCTATCGTTGTCTCTGATTGTTAACATTACGCCATGAGGTTTGTATCTCTTGACCAAGGTCCCTCAGTGTTTAGGTTAAAGGACATATTATTTACAAATCTTTGTCACATGCTCTTTATGAAAGCATTTAGAAAAGACTTCAGAACTGACAATGGAAACAAACTCAAACATGATTTGTAAATAATACTCAACATGTTAATTTGTTATTTTTTGTGATTCATTTTTTTTTTGTTGTACTTCAGCTTGATGTCAAAACATCAATGGATTAAATAGATTTTTCTTGGTAAGCCATTCTTATAACGATAGAGCAACTAAACTTACACTCACTGAAAATAACTAACTGAAATCCACGCCCCCACCATGCCTCTAATATAATTTCACAGCGTGCTTTGACTTTTCGTGTGAATTGTAGAATTACCACAATTCCTGGGGTTTATTATGGATCCCCATTAGTTCCTGCCAAGGCAGCAGCTACTCTTCCTGGGGTTTATTATGGATCCCCATTAGTTCCTGCCAAGGCAGCAGCTACTCTTCCTGGGGTTTATCATGGATCCCCATTAGTTCCTGCCAAGGCAGCAGCTACTCTTCCTGGGGTTTATTATGGATCCCCATTAGTTCCTGCCAAGGCAGCAGCTACTCTTCCTGGGGTTTATTATGGATCCCCATTAGTTCCTGCCAAGGCAGCAGCTACTCTTCCTGGGGTTTATTATAGATCCCCATTAGTTCCTGCCAAGGCAGCAGCTACTCTTCCTGGGGTTTATTATGGATCCCCATTAGTTCCTGCCAAGGCAGCAGCTACTCTTCCTGGTGTTTATTATGGATCCCCATTAGTTCCTGCCAAGGCAGCAGCTACTCTTCCTGGTGTTTATTATGGATCCTCATTAGTTCCTGCCAAGGCAGCAGCTACTCTTCCTGGGGTTTATCATGGATCCCCATTAGTTCCTTCCAAGGCAGCAGCTACTCTTCCTGGGGTTTATTATGGATCCCCATTAGTTCCTGCCAAGGCAGCAGCTACTCTTCCTGGGGTCCAGTAAATTTAAGGCAGTTATATAAAATGTTAAAAACATTTACAATACATTTCACAACATATTTTTTGACACATGAAGTGTGTTCCCTCAGGCCACTACACTTCTACCACATGTCTACAACACAACATCCATGTGTGATCACTGCCTGTGTGTCTGTCTCTTCACAGTCCGTGCTGTCCCATGTCCATCCCTGCCTGTGTGTCTGTCTCTTCACAGTCCGTGCTGTCCCATGTCCATCCCTGCCTGTGTGTCTGTCTCTTCACAGTCCGTGCTGTCCCATGTCCATCACTGCCTGTGTGTCTGTCTCTTCACAGTCCGTGCTGTCCCATGTCCATCCCTGCCTGTGTGTCTGTCTCTTCACAGTCCGTGCTGTCCCATGTCCATCCCTGCCTGTGTGTCTGTCTCTTCACAGTCCGTGCTGTCCCATGTCCATCACTGCCTGTGTGTCTGTCTCTTCACAGTCCGTGCTGTCCCATGTCCATCCCTGCCTGTGTGTCTGTCTCTTCACAGTCCGTGCTGTCCCATGTCCATCCCTGCCTGTGTGTCTGTCTCTTCACAGTCCGTGCTGTCCCATGTCCATCCCTGCCTGTGTGTCTGTCTCTTCACAGTCCGTGCTGTCCCATGTCCATCCCTGCCTGTGTGTCTGTCTCTTCACAGTCCGTGCTGTCCCATGTCCATCCCTGCCTGTGTGTCTGTCTCTTCACAGTCCGTCCCATGAGGTGAATATTTTTATTTACATGTTTTTTTCTGATTGTATGAGTCACTTGATGTGGAATAGAGTTCCATGTAGTCGTGGCTCTATGTATTACTGTGGAATAGAGTTCCATGTAGTCGTGGCTCTATGTATTACTGTGGAATAGAGTTCCATGTAGTCGTGGCTCTATGTATTACTGTGGAATAGAGTTCCATGTAGTCGTGGCTCTATGTATTACTGTGGAATAGAGTTCCATGTAGTCGTGGCTCTATGTATTACTGTGGAATAGAGTTCCATGTAGTCATGGCTCTATGTATTACTGTGGAATAGAGTTCCATGTAGTCATGGCTCTATGTATTACTGTGGAATAGAGTTCCATGTAGTCGTGGCTCTATGTATTACTGTGGAATAGAGTTCCATGTAGTCGTGGCTCTATGTATTACTGTGGAATAGAGTTCCATGTAGTCGTGGCTCTATGTATTACTGTGGAATAGAGTTCCATGTAGTCATGGCTCTATGTATTACTGTGGAATAGAGTTCCATGTAGTCATGGCTCTATGTAGTACTGTGGAATAGAGTTCCATGTAGTCATGGCTCTATGTAGTACTGTGGAATAGAGTTCCATGTAGTCATGGCTCTATGTATTACTGTGGAATAGAGTTCCATGTAGTCGTGGCTCTATGTATTACTGTGGAATAGAGTTCCATGTAGTCGTGGCTCTATGTATTACTGTGGAATAGAGTTCCATGTAGTCATGGCTCTATGTAGTACTGTGGAATAGAGTTCCATGTAGTCATGGCTCTATGTAGTACTGTGGAATAGAGTTCCATGTAGTCGTGGCTCTATGTATTACTGTGCACCTCCCATAGTCTGTTCTGGACTTGGGGACTGTGAAGAGACCTCTGGTGGCATGTCTCGTGGGCTATGCATGGGTGTCTGAGCTGTAGGGATAGAAGTCCCTCTAGCGGGACACCAGCCGACAACATCCGGTGAAATTGGAGAGTGCGCAAATAAATAATCGTAATATTAAACATTCATGAACATACAAGTATCTTATATAATTTAAAAACTTAAATTATTTTTAATCTAACAGCGCTGTCCAATTTACAATAGGCTTTATGGTGAAAGCATACCTTGCGATTCTGTGAGGACGGCGCCCCACATCAACATATTTTTCAACCAGCACAGGCTTCATAAAATCACAAATAGCGATTAAATAAGTCCTCCTTCCTCTGTTTGCAATCCAAAGGGTCCCAGCTACAACACGAATGGTCGGTTTGTTAGATAAAATCTTTCTTTATGACAAAAAGTCTGTTTAGTTGGCGCCATCGATTTCAGTAATCCACTCATTCAACATGCAGACAAAGGAGTCCAAAAAGCTACAGCTAAATTTCATCCAAACCAGTCAAGTGATGTTTCTATTTAATCCTCAGGTACTCTAAAAGGTAAATAAACTATAGTATTTCATACAGAAAGTAGTATGCTCTATAGGAAAGCAAAAACCCTCTCCCTGGCGCGCCGAAAGACTGATATTCTTCCGGTGCTCTCTTCAGTAAAACTCCAAATTCTTGCTTGTTTAAAAAAACAACAACACTGAAACCTTGAATAAAGACTGTTGACATCTAGTGGAAGCTATAGGAATTGCAATCTGGGAGACGGAATTACATCGGACCCATTGTAATTCCATTTTTAGGCCTGGGACCTAAAAAAAAAAAAAAAAACATTCCGGTTGGTTCTTCTTTGGATTTTTGCATGCCATATCAACTATTTTATAGTCTCGGACATTATTTTAATAGTTTTAGAAACTTCAAATTGTTTTCTATCCAATGCTACCAATTACATGCATATCCTGGCTTCTGGACCTGAGTAACAGGAAGTTTACTTTGGACATGTCAGTCAGGCGGAAATTCAGGAAACTAGACCCTATCCCTAACACATTTTAATTAAAGAACACCCTCTATGTTCTGTTAGACAGGTAACTCTTTATCCACATTATAGCAAAGCCTTTAAAGCCATAACATGTACGGTTTTCCAGCAGTAAACTATGACCGATAATGTCAACAGCCACACTGAAGTCTAACAAAACAGCCCCCACAATATATTTGTATTTCTCTCAGCCAATCATCAGTCATTTGTGTAAGTGCTGTGCTTGTTGAGTGTCCTTCCCTATTAGCATGCTGAAAGTTTGGTGTCAATTTGTTTACTGTAAAATAGCATTGTATCGGGTCAAACACAATTTTTTCCAGAAGTTTCCTAAGGGTTGGTAACAGGCTGATTGGTTGGCTACTTGAGCTATTAAAAGGGCGCTTTACTTTTCTTGGGAAGCGGAATTACTCAAATAAAATAAAAAAATACATAACAAAACATATTGATGAGTAAAATATGTTTCCAGAAAGTGTTCATACAACTTGACTTTTATTTTGTTTTGTGTGTTACAGTCTGAATTCAAAATGGATTCATTTTGTTTCTCACTCATCTACACACATTACCGCATAATGACAAAGTGAAAGCATGTTTTGGGAAATGTTTGCAAATGTATTGAAAATGAAATACAGAAATATCTAATTTACATAAGATTTCACACCACTGAGTCAATACATGTTATACCTTCGGCAGTGATTACAGCTGTGAGTCTTTCTGGGTGAGTCTCTAAGAGCTGTGAGTCTTTCTGGGTGAGTCTCTAAGAGCTGTGAGTCTTTCTGGGTGAGTCTCTAAGAGCTGTGAGTCTTTCTGGGTGAGTCTCTAAGAGCTGTGAGTCTTTCTGGGTGAGTCTCTAAGAGCTTTACACACCTAGATTGTGCAACATTTGGCCAGTATTCTTTTCAAAATTCTTCAACCTCTGTCAAGTTGGTTGTTGATCATTGCTAGACAACCATTTGGCGTTACCTTAAATTGTAAACTGTCATGGTCAAAACATATAGATTCAATGGTTGTAAAGATGGGGAGAGGTCTAGCCGGAAAATAAAGAAATGCTCTACTTTTTTGGACACCGCACTCCACAAAGCAAGTCCTGCAGTCTCTAGTTTTGTCTAATCTTGATTATTGTCCAGTCATGTGGTCCAGTGCTGCAAAGAAAGACCTAGTTAAGCTGCAGCTGGCCCAGAACAGAGCGACACGTTTTGCTCTTCATTGTAATCAGAGGGCTAATATTAATACTATGCTGCCAGTCTCTCTTGGCTGAGAGTTGAGGAGAAACTGACTGCATCACTTCTTCTTTTTATAAGAAACATGAATGTGCTGAAAATCCCAATTTGTTTGCATAGTCAACTTACACACAGCTCTGACACACACTTACCCCAGCAGACATGCCACCAGGGGTCTTTTCAAAGTCCCCAAATCCAGAACAAATTCAAGAGAGCGTACAGTATTATATAGAGCCCTTATTGCATGGATCTCCCTACCATCTCATGTTGCTCAAATAAACAGCAAACCTGGTTTCAATAAACAGATAAAGCAACACCTCACGGCACAACGCCTCTCCCCTATTTGACCTGGATAGTTTGTGTGTATGTGATGACATGTAGGATATGTGTGCCTTTAAAAAATGTATGTTGTTCTGTCCTTGAGCTGTTCTTGTCTATTCATGTTCTGTATTATGTTTCATGTTTTGTGTGGACCCCCAGGAAGTATAGCTGCTGCTTTTGCAACATATGCTAATGGGGATCCTAATAAAATACCCCAAAATAACCAAATTTCAGGTCTTGTCATATATTTTCAAGCAGATTTAAAAGATTTAAGTCAAAACTGTAGTTTGGCACGTTCACTGTCGTCTTGATCCAGAAAGAAACTCCAGTGTTGATCTGGATTCAGTGTTTTAGATTTATGCTGAATGGTGACATCATCCCCCAGTGTCTGGTAGGAAGGAGTCTGAACCAGATTTGTCTGTGCATTTTATCCTGAAAAACTACCCAGTCCTTAACAATTACACGCGTACCGATAACGATGCAGCCACCACTATGCTGCAAAATATGATGATACTCAGTAATGTGTTGTATTGGATTTGCCCCAAACATAACCCTTTGTATTCAAGACAAAATGTGTACAAGCTTCATTCTTTTCACTCTGTCATTAAGGTTAGTATTGTTGAGTAACTACAATGTTGTTGATCCATCCTCAGTTTTCTCCTATCACAGACGTTAAACTCTAACTGTTTTAAAGTCACCATTGGCCTCATGGTGAAATTCCTGAGCGGTTTCCTTCCTCTCTGGCAACTAAGTTAGGAAGGATGCCTGTATCTTTGTAGTGACTAGGTGATACACAATCCACAGTGATGGATACACCATCCCCAGTGAAATGAATAACTTCACCATGCTCAAAGGGATATTCAATTTCTTGTCGCTGTCAACATTCATCTCCATTAATTTGTCGCTGTCCACATTCATTTTATATGAGGGTTGTAACATATCGCATCCTAGATATGTGCTTATGGAGAAGTCATGTTTCCAGCTCCCTCTCTGCCTTCAGCAGCGTGTTGTAACTATAGAAACAGATATCACCAACGTCCTATGTAGTCAAGTTGGGCAACAACACACATCCCTGAAGGAACCATATAGATGCTCCAGAAACAATTTCCTCATATCCGTATTTCTGCTTTGAGGGTTTGACAGAGAAGGATGGAAGGAGAAAGAGCAATCTCTCCAAACTAAAATGCCAAATATCTCTATATCACCTTGAAATGCCATTAAATCTGGAGGGAAACAATTTAGGATGTATTCCAGTCTGGTTTAAGGAGCAACACACCTAGTCAGATGTACAACTGAATGAGATTCAACTGACATGTGCCTTCCACATTTAACCCGTCTGAATCACAGAGGTGTGGGGGGCTGCCTTACTCGACATCCACATCTTTGGCGCCCGTGGAACAGTGGGTTAACTGCCTTGTTCAGGGGAACAGTGGGTTAACTGCCTTGTTCAGGGGAACAGTGGGTTAACTGCCTTGTTCAGGGGAACAGTGGGTTAACTGCCTTGTTCAGGGGAACAGTGGGTTAACTGCCTTGTTCAGGGGAACAGTGGTTTAACTGCCTTGTTCAGGGGAACAGTGGGTTAACTGCCTTGTTCAGGGGAACAGTGGGTTAACTGCCTTGTTCAGGGGAACAGTGGGTTAACTGCCTTGTTCAGGGGAACAGTGGGTTAACTGCCTTGTTCAGGGGAACAGTGGGTTAACTGCCTTGTTCAGGGGAACAGTGGGTTAACTGCCTTGTTCAGGGGAACAGTGGGTTAACTGCCTTGTTCAGGGGAACAGTGGGTTAACTGCCTTGTTCAGGGGAACAGTGGTTTAACTGCCTTGTTCAGGGGAACAGTGGGTTAACTGCCTTGTTCAGGGGAACAGTGGTTTAACTGCCTTGTTCAGGGGAACAGTGGGTTAACTGCCTTGTTCAGGGGAACAGTGGGTTAACTGCCTTGTTCAGGGGAACAGTGGGTTAACTGCCTTGTTCAGGGGAACAGTGGGTTAACTGCCTTGTTCAGGGGAACAGTGGTTTAACTGCCTTGTTCAGGGGAACAGTGGGTTAACTGCCTTGTTCAGGGGAACAGTGGGTTAACTGCCTTGTTCAGGGGAACAGTGGGTTAACTGCCGTGCTCAGGGGAACAGTGGGTTAACTGCCTTGTTCAGGGGAACAGTGGGTTAACTGCCTTGTTCAGGGGAACAGTGGGTTAACTGCCTTGTTCAGGGGAACAGTGGTTTAACTGCCTTGTTCAGGGGAACAGTGGGTTAACTGCCTTGTTCAGGGGAACAGTGGGTTAACTGCCTTGTTCAGGGGAACAGTGGGTTAACTGCCGTGCTCAGGGGAACAGTGGGTTAACTGCCTTGCTCAGCGACAGAACGACATATTTTTACCTTGTCAGCTCAGGGATTCAATCCAGCAACCTTTCGGTTACTGGCCCAACGCTCTAACCACTAGGCTACCTGCCACCCTATAATGGAGACACTAGGCTACCTGCCACACACTAACCACTAGGCTACCTGCCACACTCTAACCACTAGGCTACCTGCTACCCTGTAATGGAGACACTAGGCTACCTGCCACCCTGTAATGGAGACACTAGGCTACCTGCCACCCTGTAATGGAGACACTAGGCTACCTGCCACCCTGTAATGGAGACACTAGGCTACCTGCCACCCTGTAATGGAGACACTAGGCTACCTGCCACCCTGTAATGGAGACACTAGGCTACCTGCCACACACTAACCACTAGGCTACCTGCCACACTCTAACCACTAGGCTACCTGCTACCCTGTAATGGAGACACTAGGCTACCTGCCACCCTGTAATGGAGACACTAGGCTACCTGCCACACACTAACCACTAGGCTACCTGCCACACACTAACCACTAGGCTACCTGCCACACTCTAACCACTAGGCTACCTGCCACCCTGTAATGGAGACACTAGGCTACCTGCCACCCTGTAATGGAGACACTAGGCTACCTGCCACCCTGTAAAGGAGACACTAGGCTACCTGCCACACTCTAACCACTAGGCTACCTGCCACACTCTAACCACTAGGCTACCTGCCACACACTAACCACTAGGCTACCTGCCACACTCTAACCACTAGGCTACCTGCTACCCTGTAATGGAGACACTAGGCTACCTGCTACCCTGTAATGGAGACACTAGGCTACCTGCCACCCTGTAATGGAGACACTAGGCTACCTGCCGCACTGTAATGGCGACACTAGGCTACCTGCCACCCTGTAATGGAGACACTAGGCTACCTGCCACACTCTAACCACTACGCTACCTGCCACACTCTAACCACTAGGCTACCTGCCACACACTAACCACTAGGCTACCTGCCACACTCTAACCACTAGGCTACCTGCTACCCTGTAATGGAGACACTAGGCTACCTGCCACCCTGTAATGGAGACACTAGGATACCTGCCACCCTGTAATGGCGACACTAGGCTACCTGCATCCCTGTAATGGAGACACTAGGCTACCTTTCGCCCTGTAATTGAGACACTAGGCTACCTGCCACCCTGTAATGGAGACACTAGGCTACCTGCCACCCTGTAATGGAGACACAAGGCTACCTGCCACCCTGTAATGGAGACACTAGGCTACCTGCCACCCTGTAATGGAGACACTAGGCTACCTGCCACCCTGTAATGGAGACACAAGGCTACCTGCCACCCTGTAATGGAGACACTAGGCTACCTGCCACCCTGTAATGGAGACACTAGGCTACCTGCCACACTCTAACCACTAGGCTACCTGCCACACACTAACCACTAGGCTACCTGCCGCCCTGTAATGGAGACACTAGGCTACCTGCCACACTCTAACCACTAGGCTACCTGCCACACTCTAACCACTAGGCTACCTGCCGCCCTGTAATGGAGACACTAGGCTACCTGCCACACTCTAACCACTAGGCTACCTGCCACACTCTAACCACTAGGCTACCTGCCACCCTGTAATGGAGACACTAGGCTACCTGCCACCCTGTAATGGAGACACTAGGCTACCTGCCACCCTGTAATGGAGACACTAGGCTACCTGCCACACTCTAACCACTAGGCTACCTGCCACACACTAACCACTAGGCTACCTGCCGCCCTGTAATGGAGACACTAGGCTACCTGCCACACTCTAACCACTAGGCTACCTGCCACACTCTAACCACTAGGCTACCTGCCGCCCTGTAATGGAGACACTAGGCTACCTGCCACCCTGTAATGGAGACACTAGGCTACCTGCCACACACTAACCACTAGGCTACCTGCCACACTCTAACCACTAGGCTACCTGCCATCCCTACACTCTAACCACTAGGCTACCTGCCATCCCTACACTCTAACCACTAGGCTACCTGCCATCCCTACACTCTAACCACTAGGCTACCTGCCATCCCTACACTCTAACCACTAGGCTACCTGCCACCCTGTAATGGAGACACTAGGCTACCCGCCACCCTGTAATGGAGACACTAGGCTACCTGCCACACTCTAACCACTAGGCTACCTGCTACCCTGTAATGGAGACACTAGGCTACCTGCCACCCTGTAATGGAGACACTAGGCTACCTGCCACACACTAACCACTACGCTACCTGCCACACTCTAACCACTAGGCTACCTGCTACCCTGTAATGGAGACACTAGGCTACCTGCCACCCTGTAATGGAGACACTAGGCTACCTGCCACACACTAACCACTAGGCTACCTGCCACACTCTAACCACTAGGCTACCTGCCATCCCTACACTCTAACCACTAGGCTACCTGCCGCCCTGTAATGGAGACACTAGGCTACTTGCCACACTCTAACCACTAGGCTACCTGCTACCCTGTAATGGAGACACTAGGCTACCTGCCACCCTGTAATGGAGACACTAGGCTACCTGCCACACTCTAACCACTAGGCTACCTGCCACACACTAACCACTAGGCTACCTGCCACACTCTAACCACTAGGCTACCTGCTACCCTGTAATGGAGACACTAGGCTACCTGCCACCCTGTAATGGAGACACTAGGATACCTGCCACCCTGTAATGGCGACACTAGGCTACCTGCATCCCTGTAATGGAGACACTAGGCTACCTTTCGCCCTGTAATGGAGACACTAGGCTACCTGCCACCCTGTAATGGAGACACAAGGCTACCTGCCACCCTGTAATGGAGACACTAGGCTACCTGCCACCCTGTAATGGAGACACTAGGCTACCTGCCACCCTGTAATGGAGACACAAGGCTACCTGCCACCCTGTAATGGAGACACTAGGCTACCTGCCACCCTGTAATGGAGACACTAGGCTACCTGCCACACTCTAACCACTAGGCTACCTGCCACACACTAACCACTAGGCTACCTGCCGCCCTGTAATGGAGACACTAGGCTACCTGCCACACTCTAACCACTAGGCTACCTGCCACACTCTAACCACTAGGCTACCTGCCGCCCTGTAATGGAGACACTAGGCTACCTGCCACACTCTAACCACTAGGCTACCTGCCACACTCTAACCACTAGGCTACCTGCCGCCCTGTAATGGAGACACTAGGCTACCTGCCACCCTGTAATGGAGACACTAGGCTACCTGCCACCCTGTAATGGAGACACTAGGCTACCTGCCACACTCTAACCACTAGGCTACCTGCCACACACTAACCACTAGGCTACCTGCCGCCCTGTAATGGAGACACTAGGCTACCTGCCACACTCTAACCACTAGGCTACCTGCCACACTCTAACCACTAGGCTACCTGCCGCCCTGTAATGGAGACACTAGGCTACCTGCCACCCTGTAATGGAGACACTAGGCTACCTGCCACACACTAACCACTAGGCTACCTGCCACACTCTAACCACTAGGCTACCTGCCATCCTTACACTCTAACCACTAGGCTACCTGCCATCCCTACACTCTAACCACTAGGCTACCTGCCATCCCTACACTCTAACCACTAGGCTACCTGCCATCCCTACACTCTAACCACTAGAATACCTGCCACCCTGTAATGGAGACACTAGGCTACCCGCCACTCTGTAATGGAGACACTAGGCTACCTGCCACACTCTAACCACTAGGCTACCTGCCACCCTGTAATGGAGACACTAGGCTACCTGCCACACTCTAACCACTAGGCTACCTGCCACACTCTAACCACTAGGCTACCTGCCGCCCTGTAATGGAGACACTAGGCTACCTGCCACCCTGTAATGGAGACACTAGGCTACCTGCCACACACTAACCACTAGGCTACCTGCCACACTCTAACCACTAGGCTACCTGCTACCCTGTAATGGAGACACTAGGCTACCTGCCACCCTGTAATGGAGACACTAGGCTACCTGCCACACACTAACCACTAGGCTACCTGCCACACTCTAACCACTAGGCTACCTGCCATCCCTACACTCTAACCACTAGGCTACCTGCCGCCCTGTAATGGAGACACTAGGCTACTTGCCACACTCTAACCACTAGGCTACCTGCTACCCTGTAATGGAAACACTAGGCTACCTGCCACCCTGTAATGGAGACACTAGGCTACCTGCCGCACTGTAATGGCGACACTAGGCTACCTGCCACCCTGTAATGGAGACACTAGGCTACCTGCCGCCCTGTAATGGAGACACTAGACTACCTGCCACCCTGTAATGGAGACACTAGGCTACCTGACACACACTCACCACTAGGCTACCTGCCACACTCTAACCACTAGGCTACCTGCCACCCTGTAATGGAGAGACTAGGCTACCTGACACACACTCACCACTAGGCTACCTGCCACACTCTAACCACTAGGCTACCTGCCACACTCTAACCACTAGGCTACCTGCCGCCCTGTAATGGAGACACTAGGCTACCTGCCACCCTGTAACCACTAGGCTACCTGGCGTCCCTACACTCTAACCACTAGGCTACCTGCCGTCCCTACACTCTAACCACTAGGCTACCTGCCGTCCCTACACCTTAACCACTAGGCTACCTGCCACCCTGTAATGGAGACACTAGGCTACCTGCCACCCTGTAACCACTAGGCTACCTGGCGTCCCTACACTCTATCCACTAGGCTACCTGCCGCCCCTACACTCTAACCACTAGGCTACCTGCCCCCCTACACTCTAACCACTAGGCTACCTGCCTCCCCTACACTCTAACCACTAGGCTACCTGCCCCCCTAAACTCTAACCACTAGACTACCTGCCCCCCTACACTCTAACCACTAGGCTACCTGCCCCCCTACACTCTAACCACTAGACTACCTGCCCCCCTACACTCTAACCACTAGGCTACCTGCCCCCCTACACTCTAACCACTAGACTACCTGCCCCCCTACACTCTAACCACTAGGCTACCTGCCGTCCCTACACTCTAACCACTAGGCTACCTGCCGTCCCTACAATCTAACCACTAGGCTACCTGCCGTCCCTACAATCTAACCACTAGGCTACCTGCCGCCCCTACACTCTAACCACTAGGCTACCTGCCGTCCCTACATTCTAACCACTAGGCTACCTGCCGTCCCTACACTCTAACCACTAGGCTACCTGAGGAGAGGAAAGAGGAGAGGGAAAGAGGAGAGGAAAGAGGAGAGGGAAAGAGGAGAAGGGAAGAGGAGAGAAAAGAGGAGAGGAAAGAAGAGAGGAAAGAGGAGAGGAAAGAAGAGAGGAAAGAGAGGAGAGGAAAGAAAAGAAAAGAGAGAGAGACAAAAGAGGAGAGGGAAAGGAGAGGAAAGAGTAGAGAGGAGAAGAGAGAAAGATAGAGAGAGGAGAGGAGAGACAGAGGGAGAGAGGAAAGAGAAGAGAGAGAGAGGAGAGGAAAGAGAAGAGAGGAGAAGAGAAGAGAGAAAGATAGAGAGAGAGAGAGAGAGAGAGAGACAGAGAGAGAGAGAGACAGAGAGAGAGAGAGAGAGAGAGAGAGAGAGAGAGAGAGAGAGAGACAGAGAGAGAGAGAGACAGAGACAGAGACAGAGACAGAGACAGAGAGAGAGAGAGAGAGAGAGAGAGAGAGAGAGAGAGAGAGACAGAGAGAGAGAGAGAGAGAGAGAGAGAGACAGAGAGAGAGAGAGAGAGAGAGAGAGAGAGAGAGAGAGAGAGAGAGAGAGAGAGAGAGAGAGAGAAGAGAGAGAGAAGAGAGAGAGACAGAGGAAATATGCATGATATCGAGGACACAAACTCATTGACCCTCATCTGCATCTGTCCAAGACAACCAACGCGACTGCCCTGGAACATGTACAGTACTGAAGACCTTGAATACACACTAAAGTAAAACTAGTGCATTATAGGGCGCCATTTGGGATGCTGTCCTTGAATACATATTTGGAAATATGAGTAAGCTTTAAGACGATTGGACCTGTGCCACAGGTCTATTGTCCAATCAGTCTTAAAGCTTACGCTACCTGAAGGCCAGTCAATGACCAGCTATTTCAGCTTCAAATACATTATTTGTTTCGGAGAGTGGATGATCTCTGGATATACCCTTGAGTAGAAATAAACCGTGAAAAACAATGTTTAGTTTTCTCCCTAGCTATCCAATGTTCCCTCTGAATATAGTTTTCTCCCTAGCTATCCAATCTTCTCCCAGCTTTTCACACTTTGTGTATTAAAGACTAGCTTGAGTTGAGTGTAGTTTTCAAGGTTTTGTGCTTTGTGGCTGTGTTGATAATGGTAGATGTGCTAGTGTTTGTAAGGGTTGGTTGAAGCAGGTGAAAGACAAACTGTCACCTTGCCAGGTATTTGTAATTGATGAGCTTATTAGCTCCTTCGACGTCAATGAAAACGCTGATATCAACTCTGAATCAGAATCCTTGTGTGTCAACAATGATTATTCATTTATAGACCTCTTTCCTTCTCTTCTTTGTCTTCTTCCTCATCGATACCTCCCTTCTCCCTCCCTTCCCACTCCCTCCCTTCCCACTCCCTCCCTTCTCCCTCCCTTCCCACTCCCTCCCTCTTACCTCCCTCCCTTCTACCTCCCTCCCTTCTCCCTCCCTTCCCACTCCCTCCTTCGTCCCTCCCTTCTCACATCCTTCTCCACCGCTTCTTGTCCCCTTCTCCCTCCCTTCTCCCTTCCTTCCAACTCCCTCCCTCCTACCTCCCTCCCTTCTCACTTCCTTCTCCTTCCCTTCTCCACCGCTTCTTGTCCCCTTCTCCCTCCCTTCTCCCTTCCTTCCAACTCCCTCCCTCCTACCTCCCTCCCTTCTCACTTCCTTCTCCTTCTCTTCTCCACCGCTTCTTGTCCCCTTCTCCCCCCCATTCTCCATTCTCCCTTACTTCTCCCCCCCTACTCCCTTCTCCCTCCCTTCTCTACAATTTCTTGTCCCCTTCTCCCTCGCTTTTCCCTCGCTTCTCCCTCCCTTCACCACCGCTTGGTGCAACGTTAGCTAAGAAACTCTTCCTCTCCTCACACGTTAGGGAGAGGTTATGTAGAGATTACATGTTTAACTAAACTGTGTTGAGTTCTCTGATCATTTTGATGTGTCATTTAATTGTTTGACCGAGTGAAAAACAAGTGAGATTTTCACAATGATGTTTTGTATAGCCAAGCTAAGTAGCTAGCTAGCTATCTCAGTTTTATATGCAATTCATCGAGAACAAGATGGCGTTTCGGGTTATTTTTGATTTCCGTTATCAATGTTTTGGCTCTTAAATGTTTATATTTTTTAAAGCAAGGGCTCATATTGAGTGTGTTTACATGTATACAAATGAACCACGCTAATATGTATTTTAGAAGGTTACATTTTGTGAAATGTGTGACAACGGGTCACATTTGAATTGTTAAACCACTGGCTAACTTAGTAATAGGAGATAGCTAGCCTTCCATTTCGTCCTAGCTAGTCTTTTTTAGCTTCTGATATTGTTAGCTGTGCATTGGTTTTTGTTGTATTTAACACACAGCCCTAAAATTGTATTTTCATGTATTTGAACATGTGTGAATGTGTTTGCTTATTTGAATATAAATAAATACTTTTCCACCAAGATATTATTTCTATATAGGGATTTTTTTAAATTTCATTGTCTGAAATCATTCAAAATACACTGAAAACATAAAAAAATACATAATCTATACAGCCAAATACATAATCTATACAGCTAAAATACATAATCTATACAGCCAAATACATAATCTATACAGCCAAATACATAATCTATACAGCTAAAATACATAATCTATACAGCCAAATACATAATCTATACAGCCAAATACATAATCTATACAGCCAAATACATAATCTATACAGCTAAAATACATAATCTATACAGCCAAATACATAATCTATACAGCTAAATACATAATCTATACAGCCAAATACATAATCTATACAGCCAAATACATAATCTATACAGCCAAATACATAATCTATACAGCCAAATACATAATCTATACAGCCAAATACATAATCTATACAGCCAAATACATAATCTATACAGCCAAATACATAATCTATACAGCTAAAATACATAATCTATACAGCCAAATACATAATCTATACAGCTAAAATACATAATCTATACAGCCAAATACATAATCTATACAGCCAAATACATAATCTATACAGCCAAATACATAATCTATACAGCTAAAATACTGTTATGGGATTTTTATGAATAATGACAAAAATATGTATACATTTGACTTAGGAATTATAACTAAACAGAATACTACTATGTTACTGTATGGATGTATGAATGTTATTATAATCATAATGCTGAATATAATGTGTGAAATTGTAATCAAGAATTGTAACAAGGAATGTCTGTTCCTTGTTAGAAAGAATGGAGTTATCTTCAGACAGACTGGAATGCTGTGTTCCTTACAGGACATTCTGTCTCTACCCAGGGAGGGGAGAGACCTTGGGCTGGTTGTAGATTGTTTAACAGGTGGCAGACAACGTGAGAAGGCTTGTGAACTGTATTGCCATTGTATCCGAGAGGAGGAAGGACATTTTAAAACCTATGACGTCATTATTATTATATAACCTGATGTAAATTGTACTATGATCAGTACTCTCGAGAATAAATGCTATTGATTGATTGATTTTGAGACTGGTTTCTGTCAATTTTATGCTAATAAGAACCTTACAAATTATAGGAATTAAATTTCTTTAACAAATACATCATCTATACAGCTAACTACATAATCTATACAGCTAAATACAATCTATACAGCTAAATACATCAGCTATACAGCTAAATACGTAATCTATACAGCTAAATACATCAGCTATACAGCTAAATACATAATCTATACAGCTAAATACATCAGCTATACAGCTAAATACATCATCTATACAGCTAAATACATAATCTATACAGCTAAATACATCAGCTATACAGCTAAATACATCAGCTATACAGCTAAATACATAATCTATACAGCTAAATACATCATCTATACAGCTAAATACATAATCTATACAGCTAAATACATAATCTATACAGCTAAATACATAATCTATACAGCTAAATACATAATCTATACAGCTAAATACATAATCTATACAGCTAAATACATCATCTATACAGCTAAAAACAACAATGGGATGTCAAAGCAAGTTGATATTAAGGTTAAATAAAGTATATTTGATCAATTTACCAGATTTTGCTAACTGTTACTTTGAACAAAATCAAGATGTTAATTTTCTTGCTTTTTTAATTATATTTATCGCAAATTACAGCTCAGTTTTATGAAATTCAGAATTTGTGATTAATTACATAAAATCCTGTGATTAACTAGACAGCCGTATTTGGATTTGAACTGTCAATATTCATAGATTCATAGAAATGTATAATAAATATACACTGGAAGAGAACCTGTGTCGGCCCTTTTTGGTCTCGATGTGACTACAACAATTAATCCTCAACACTTTATTATAGTGTGATAGCTGAATATTTCATACAATATGAAAACACGAAGGCTTCCTCATCTTAATCTCCTCAATCATCCAATATCCCCCTCTCCTCTCACTCATTGCTATCTTATTTCTCACTCATCCCCATTCTCCTCTCCTCTCCTCTCCTCTACTCCTCTCCCCTCCCCTCTCCTCAATCATCATACTCTCCTCAATCATCCAATATCCCCCTCTCCTCTCACTCATTGCTATCTTATTTCTCACTCATCCCCATCTCCTCTCCTCTCCTCTCCTCTCCTCTCCTCTCCTCTCCTCTCCTCTCCTCTCCTCTACTCTCCTCTACTCCTCTCCAGTCCCCCCTCCTCTCCCCTCCCCTCTCCTTTCATCTCCTCCTCTCCCCTCCTCTCCTCTCCTCTCCTCTCCTCTACTCCTCTCCCCTCCCTCTTCTCTCCTCTCCTCCCCTCCTCTCCTAGGTTTTCCGTAGTGGTGAGGTGATGGGGATACATCTAGACTCTGCCTTTCCTGGAGCTGTGATCCCCCCCCCCCCCCCACTATGATTCTCTACTGGTCAAAGTCATCGCCTTAGAGAAAGACATGTCGTCTATGCCCCCCCCCCCCCCCCCCTCTCACCAGGTTCAGGGTCAGAGGGGTCAAGGTAGGGTGTGTGGAGTGTCTGTGTGCCACGGAGCACTGTGAGAGTTCTAGGGGTTACTAGGGGTTTCTAGGGGTTAGGGGTGTGTGTGTGTGTGTGTGTGTGTGTGTGTGTGTGTGTGTGTGTGTGTGTGTGTGTGTGTGTGTGTGTGTGTGTGTGTGTGTGTGTGTGTGTGTGTGTGTGTGTGTGTGTGTGTGTGTGTGTGTCTGTAACTAATATGATGTCGTGCTGCACTGTTGTTTTTCTACCGCTGGAATTTCTAAGAACAAGAACAGAGTATGAATTCCAAATGGCACACTACTCCCTACATAGTGCGCTACTTTTGCCCAGGGCCCCATATGATTCTGGTCAAAAGTAGTGTACCAGGTAGGGAATAGGGTGCCATTTTGGATACAAACACGGATAATAGGATAACTTTCATGTAGTACTCTTCCATGACTTCACAGTGATTTTATTTCAGACACAGGATAAATTAGCATGACCTTTAAGTCCTCTGTTACGTTAGCAGAAGAGATAACGGTACTGACACAAAGGACATCCAATACTGATTTTTTTTAAATTCTCCAATGCAAATAAAAATATATATTTTTTTTAAAGGTAGTTACATTTTTTGGAATGACACTCCCGGCAGAATGTTGACACTCCCGTTACAGAATGTTGACACTCCCGTTACAGAATGTTGACACTCCCGTTACAGAATGTTGACACTCCCGTTACAGAATGTTGACACTCCCGTTACAGAATGTTGACACTCCCGTTACAGAATGTTGACACTCCAGTTACAGAATATTGACACTCCCGTTACAGAATGTTGACACTCCCGTTACAGAATGTTGACACTCCCGTTACAGAATGTTGACACTCCCGTCACAAAATGTTGACACGAGCGTTACAGAATGTTGATACTCCAGTTACAGAATGTTGACACGACCGTTACAGAATGTTGACACGAACGTTACAGAATGTTGATACTCCAGTTACAAAATGTTGACACGAGCGTTACAGAATGTTGACACTCCCGTTACAGAATGTTGACACTCCCTTTACAGAATGTTGACACTCCCGTTACAGAATGTTGACACGAACGTTACAGAATGTTGATACTCCAGTTACAAAATGTTGACACGAGCGTTACAGAATGTTGATACTCCAGTTACAGAATGTTGACACGAGCGTTACAGAATGTTGACACGAGCGTTACAGAATGTTGACACGAGCGTTACAGAATATTGACACGAGCGTTACAGAATATTGACACTCCAGTTACAGAATATTGACACTCCAGTTACAGAATATTGACACTCCCGTTACAGAATGTTGACACTCCCGTTACAGAATATTGACACTCCAGTTACAGAATATTGACACTCCAGTTACAGAATATTGACACTCCCGTTACAGAATATTGACACTCCCGTTACAGAATGTTGACACTCCCGTTACAGAATGTTGACACTCCCGTTACAGAATGTTGACACGAGCGTTACAGAATGTTGACACGACCGTCACAGAATATTGACACGACCGTTACAGAATGTTGACACGACCGTTACAGAATGTTGACACTCCCGTTACAGAATGTTGACACTCCCGTTACAGAATGTTGACACGAGCGTTGCGGAATGTTCATAACATCATGGAACTATTCCCAACAAACCAATTATCCTTCTGACAGAGAGCCTGATACGAGTTGTGAAGCGACTAGCATCATGTATAGCTATGTCTGACAACTTTTGTGTGTGTGTGTGTGTGTGTG
>NC_074675.1:54882338-54887338 GCF_029448725.1 Salvelinus fontinalis
CTGACTGTCAACTGTGGGACCTTGTGCCTTTCCAAATCATGTCAAATCAAGTTTTAGAAACATCTCAAGGATGATTAATGGAAACAGGATGTACCTGAGCTCAATTCCGAGTCTCATAGCAAAGGGTCTGAATACTTATGTAAATAAGGTATTTCTGTTTCTAACTTGTAATAAATTAGCACATATTTTTAAAGACCTGTTTTCGTTTTTGCATATTGTGTGTAGATTGATGAATAAGGCTGTAACGTAACAAAATGTGGAAAAAGTCAAGGGGTCTGAATGCACTGTATTATTGATCGATTGACTATGACTTTTCCAATCACCCCGTATTGCTATCTGCAGGGTTCCAGGTAAAGGTTGCAATTCTTCAGCCATTCCTGGACCTGTGACCAAAAACAAGCTAGGACATTACCAAACCAAACCAAACCAAACCAAATGATCTAATGCTACTGTCTCTTCACAGCAACAGGGCTGGGATGGTTGTATATACACTGCTCAAAAAAATAAAGGGAACACTTAAACAACACAATGTAACTCCAAGTCAGGGGGTGTCTTGCTAATTGCCTACAATTTCCACCTGTTGTGTATTCCATTTGCACAACAGCATGTGAAATTTATTGTCAATCAGTGTTGCTTCCTAAGTGGACCGTTTGATTTCACAGAAGTGTGATTGACTTGGAGTTACATTGTGTTGTTTAAGTGTTCCCTTTATTTTTTTGAGCAGTGTATATATATATATATACAACACTCTATTGGTTGCAAGAGTTTTGTATAATATTTTAAATTGAAAAATGTTCAATCCGGCGTCGTTTTGTGTATCAGTTCATGAACCACGTGCAGGGAGGGAGGGAGGGAGGGAGGGAGGGAGGGAAAGACAAAAGGGAAGGGTTAGATGAGGGAGAGAGAGAGAGAGAGAGAGAGAGGGAGGGGTGCAATATCTTGAAGGGTGGGATGGAAAATCTTAAGAAAGAGACGTGGAATTGGTACATTGGAAAATCTCTTCCCAACTCATTTGCAATCTATATGGTATAGCTGTCAATTGTTTGGTCCTTAAATGAAACTGGTATATATATTTATTTATCACAACTTTCTTTCACCAATTATGGTCTTTAATGCCAACAGTTCCTTACTTTTTTTGGTTGTAAGCAGGAATCAGAAGGAATTATGGTCAAATCTGCCAAAAGGAAGGTGAGGGAGTTTTTTCCTCTGGCTGCACATGTGACATGTGACATGCTGGTAGAAATTTGGTGAAACAGATTTAAGTTGTCCTATATTAATCTCTCTGGCCACTAGCATGAGCCTGTTCCCTGTTTGCTTATGGCCTTATACAGCTCGTTGAGTGCGGTCTTAGTGCCAGCATTGCTTTATGGTGGTAAATAGACGGCTACGAAAAATACAGATGAGAACTCTCTTGGTAGATAGTGGAGTCTACAGCTTATCATGAGGTACTCTACCTCAGGTGAGCAAAACCTTGACACTTTCTTAATATTAAAGATATGCGCACCAGCTGTTATTAACAAATAGACCGACTACCACCCCCTCGTCTTACCGGAGGTTGCTGTTCTGTCGATGCACTGAAAACCCAGCCAACTCCATGTCCTCGTTCAGGTGAAACATTAGACCGTTTTTAATGTCCCGTTGGTTGGATAGTCTCCAAAAGGAGCTCATCTAGTTTATTCTCCAGTCAGCACGTTCGCCAGTAAGACAGATGGTAAAGGCTCCCCCCATATCGCCATCTCCTATTTATGCGAATGACGTGGATTTGGGTCCCGGAGGTGCAGTAAATCTTTCGCCTCCGATTCGTTAACCTGTTGAGGATGGGGGCGCTGTTGTGACTATTTATGCTAATCGTGTAATTTTTGAAACGGCTTCCCACAAAATCCTTGATCGTACAATATGCATATTATTATTATTATTGGATAGAAAACAGTCTATAGTTTCTATAGGAGTTGAAATTTTGTCTCTAAGTGGAACAGAGCCCATTCTAAAGCAATTTCCCTGACATGGAGTCAGATTTCAGAAATTTTGGCCCCTGATCTGGAGTCAGTTAAAAGGGCACTGTTATTGCTATGAGTATACGGACACTGCTTACGTCTTCCCCTGGATGCCTTTACGTGATGACGATTTGAATTGGGTCGATTGCGCGTTCACAGGCACTACAAATTAAAAAACCCTGAGGCTAGTCACTCTTTTCTTGCTGCGTCATGCGCCTAGAGGACACCGACCCGCACCTGTTCCAAGCATTAGTGGAGGGAGTAATATTACTCGGGTCATGTTTCTACTCGTTATGGGAGTTAAAAACATCATAAGGTAGTTAATTTAAAGCGTTTTATAGCAATTTATATCCGTTTAGTGCGATTTTGGGACATTTATTTCTGAAACGCTGTGAATTGCTGGGCACGCTTCCAATTCATCCCGAACGCAGTTGGCATTTCCACATGGCAAGAGGACAGCTTTCCACCAAAAGACGATTACTCCCAAGAAAGGATCCTTTGCCCAAGATACTGATGGAAGAACAGCTCAAAGTAGGACATTTTTATTATGATAAATCGTGTTTCTGTCGAAAAATGTTAGTGGCTTAGGACGCCATGTTTTTTGACGTAGCTTCGCTTGGCGCAAACTGTATTGAAAAGTAAGGATAAATTAAAAAATGTAATTCCGCGATTGTATTAAGAATTAAATTGTCTATCAATCCCTGTCCACCCTATATTTTTTTGTCACGTTTATGAGTATTTATGTATAAGAGTAGATCACTGTCTAAGTGGCGCACGGACATTTTCTCACCAGCTTGGCTACATTTCACATTGTCTAACCATGATTTTGGTGGCTAAATATAAACATTTTCGATCAAACTCTATATGGATTGTGTAATATGATGTTACAGGAGTGTCATCTGAAGAATTCTGAGAAGGTTAGTGAAAAAATTAATATATTTTGGCGATGTTGACTATTATCGCTCACTTTGGCTAGAATCAATGCTGGGCTGCTATGTGCTATGTGCTATGCTAATATAACGATTTATTGTGTTTTCGCTGTAAGACACTTAGAAAATCTGAAATATTGTCTGTATTCACAGGATCTGTGTCTTTCGATTAGTGTATGCTGTGTATTTTTACGAAATGTTTGATGATTAGTAAGTAGGTAAACACGTTGCTCAATGTAGTTTTTCTATTCCATTTGTGACGGTGGGTGCAATTGTAACCTATGCCATCTACCTGAAATATGCACTTTTTTCTAACAAAACCTATCCCATACCATAAATATGTTATCAGACTGTCATCTGATGAGTTTTTTTCTTGGTTAGGGGCTATAAATATCTTAGTTTAGCCGAATTGGTGATAGCCTCTGGTGTTGGTGGACAAATAAAAGATGGTGGATTATGCTAATGTGTTTTTAGGTAATAGATGTACATCTTTACATATTGTGTCTTCCCTGTAAAACATTTTAAAAATCGGACATGTTGGCTGGATTCACAAGATCTGTGTCTTTCATTAGCTGTATTGGACTTTAATGTGTGAAAGTTAAATATAAAAAAAAAACATTGTTTTTGAATTTCGCGGCTCTGCCTTTTCAGTGGGGGGGGGGGGGGGGGGAGTGCCGCTAGCGGCACCCTCATCCTAGACAGGTTATAGAAATAATCTTCGTCCAGTCCGAGGTAATCGATGTCCAGAAGCTCTTTTCGGTCATACGAGGCAGAGGCAGAAACACTATTTACAAAGAAAGAGACAAACAATGCAAAGAAACAAACAGAATAGCACAATTGGAAAGATTTACAGCCATCTGTAAGGACGTGAGAACGGTAGAAAGAAGGAGAGGAGGAGAGGTGAGGAAGGAGATCTATCCTCCTCCACATCGATAATCCTAACCTTAAAAATTCGGAATTATTGCCGAAACTTAACCTTAAACAGCGAAATTTGACGTTTGCAACAATTTCGAAAGCCGACTTTTGAGAAACATTGGTTGAACTTCTAATTCTGACATTAGACTGTGAGATGTAGTTGGTGTGTGTGTGTGTGTGTGTGTGTGTGTGTGTGTGTGTGTGTGTGTGTGTGTGTGTGTGTGTGTGTGTGTGTGTGTGTGTGTGTGTGTGTGTGTGTGTGTGTGTGTGTGTATCTGCGTATGTGTGTGTGTATCTCTGTGTGTGTGTGTTCACATTCGAAGTGAATCCATTCCCCGTATTTTCCCCACGTAATTACACCACACAGGGATAATGCATGCTTCCCAGAGAGCACTCAGAGAGAACAAGGACGAGAAGATACGGAGGAACGGAGGAACGGAGGAATGGAGGTTAGAGAAAAGATAAAGAGGCCCGTAAAGGTCAAGCATCACAGGAAATACTTTTGTATTTTGAAAGAGGATGTGTGCCTGTATGAAGCACTTGTGTGTGTGTGTTTATGTGTGTGTGTCTGTGTGTGTGTGTGTGTGTGTGTGTGTGTGTGTGTGTGTGTTTGTGTACAGTGTGTGTGTACTATGTGTGTGTGTGTGTGTACTATGTGTGTGTGTGTGCATGTGTGTGTATGCTATGTGTGTGTACTATGTGTGTCTACTATGTGTGTCTACTATGTGTGTGTGTGTGTGTGTGTGTGTGTGTGTGTGTGTGTGTGTGTGTGTGTGTGTGTGTGTGTACTATGTGTGTGTGTGTACTATGTGTGTGTGTGTGTGTGTGTGTGTGTGTGTGTGTGTGTGTGTGTGTGTGTGTGTGTGTGTGTGTGTGTGTGTGTGTGTGTGTGTGTGTGTGTGTGTGTACTATATGTGTGTGCTATGTGTGTGTGTTCAATGTGTGTGTGTGTACTATGTGTGTGTGTGTGTGTGTGTGTGTGTGTGTGTGTGTGTGTGTGTGTGTACTATGTGTGTGTGTGTGTGTGTGTGTGTGTGTGTGTGTGTGTGTGTGTGTGTGTGTGTGTGTGTGTGTGTGTGTGTGTGTGTGTCTGTATCTGTATGTGTGTGTGTGTGTGTGTGTGTGTGTCTGTATCTGTATGTGTGTGTGTGTGTGTGTGTGT
>NC_074675.1:54889838-54919733 GCF_029448725.1 Salvelinus fontinalis
GCATTGTCCTTCAGACAGAATAGAATTGTGTGAATCACGATTCATATCGTATCGGCACCCGAGTATCGTGATAATATCGGACCGTGTGTTCCCTGGCAATTCCCAGGGAATCCCAACCCTAGTGATTCTAATCGGGTTATCAAAGGTTAGCAATTTTTATCTGCATTTTGATTGTTTGAAATGCAAGTAGGATTGTCAGGTTGAACAGGGCCAGAGCTCTGTAAGTATGTGGTTGGTGGGAAAAGAGGGAAGTTAGCAAGGTCGACTAAGACTATGTATCTTGGTTTTTGACAAATTTTGACAGGTTTGTCCAGTTCAGAAGTATTATGTACCATCTACCCATTATGTGGGTGGCAGGTTATCCTATAGACCAGGGGTGTCAAACTCATTCCACGGAGGGCCTAGTGTCTGCAGGTTTTTGGTTTTTCCTTTCAATAAAGCCCTAGACAACCAGGTGTGGGGAGTTCCTAACTAATTAGTGATGTTAATTCATCAATCAAGTATAAGGGAGGAGCGAAAACCCGCAGACACTCGGCCCCCCGTGGAATGAGTTTGACACCTGTGCTATAGACCTTGGTTGTTGCTATCTGGGGCGGTAGGGGGTAGATGGTTAGCAATGTCTATAGATAGATTTTGTTTTGTAACAGCTGAGTAGGAGGTCTATGTATTTTTTGGAGTTTCGGAGCTGCCAGCTAGCGAGGGTAACAATGTCTATACATGTTTCAGTGTTGAAGGTGCTAGCAGGGTCTTTAGGTTTGTGGACGTCAAGTTTAAGAGTGTTAGCGCTGTCTGGAGGTTGGGAGGGGATGATGCTTGCTGTTCGGTGGTGGTTTGACCACACCATCCTGGGCTGACCTTGAGGCTCAAAGCCACCCTACATGGACCAGTCTTTCCCCCTTTCTCTTCGCTCTTCTCTCTCTCTCTTCCCCTCTGTCTCTCTCTCTGTCTCTCTCTCTCTCTCTCTCTCTCTCTCTCTCTCTCTCTCTCTCTCTCTCTCTCTCTCTCTCTCTCTTCCCCTCTGTCTCTCTCTCTCTCTCTCTCTATACATATACAGTGAGGGAAACGTTGCCAAACGTCAGCCTCGAAACCTTAACGACTTGGAGAAGATCTGCAAAGAGGAGTGGGACATAATCCCTCTTGAGATGTGTGCAAACCTGGTGGCCAACTACAAGAAACGTCTGACCTCTGTGATTTGCCACCAAGTACTAAGTCATGTTTTGCAAAGGGGACAAATACTATTATTCTCTCATTAAAATGAAAATCAATTTATAACATTTTTGACATGCGTTTTTCTGGATTTTTGTTGTTGTTATTCTGTCTCTCACTGTTCAAATAAATCTACCATTAACATTATGGACTGATAATGTCTTTGTCAGTGGGCAAATGTACAAAATCAACAGGCGATTAAATACTTTTTTCCCTCACTGTATATATTTCTCTCTCTCTCGCTCTCTTACATTTGCTCTCTCTCTCGCTCTCTCTCTCTCTCTCTCTCTCTCTCTCTCTCTCTCTCTCTCTCTCTCTCTCTCTCTCTCTCTCTCTCTCTCTCTCTCTCTCTCTCTCTCTCTCTCTCTCTCTGTCTCCTCTCCTCTCTGTCTCCTCTCCTCTCTCTCGGTCTCTCCTCTCTCCTCTCTCTCTCTCTCTCTCTCTCTCTCTCTCTCTCTCTCTCTCTCTCCTCTCTCTCCTCTCTCTGTCTCCTCTCCTCTCTCTCGGTCTCTCCTCTCTCTCCACTCTCTGTCTCCTCTCCTCTCTGTCTCCTCTCCTCTCTCTCTCTTGCTCTCCTTCTCTGTCTCTAGAGCTGAGAGGATTTTTATTCAAATGTTATTACTGCCTGTCTGTCTGCCTTCCTCTCTCTGCTTGCCTCTTTTCCTGTCTGTCTGTCTGTCTGTCTGTCTGTCTGTCTCTAATTTATTTTATTTAATCTTTCGCTCTTTGATTTTCTTCTCTGTTTCTGTCTCACTTTAGTAATTAAGTGCATTATGTTCCATTGATAATAAACACAATCATCACATTATTCTGATTTGCAGTGAGAATTCCCAACAAGAACACATGCATATACAGTCGTGGCCAAAAGTTTTGAGAATGACACAAATATTAATTTTCACAAAGTCTGCTGGCTCAGTTTGCATGATGGCAATTTGCATATACTCCAGAATGTTATGAAGAGTGATCAGATGAATTACAATTAATTTCAAAGTCCCTCTTTGCCATGCAAATGAACTGACTCCCCCAAAAAAACATTTCCACTGCATTTCAGCCCTGCCACAAAAGGACCAGCTGACATCATGTCAGTGATTCTCTCGTTAACACAGGTGTGAGTGTTGACGAGGACAAGGCTGGTGATCACTCGGTCATGCTGATTGAGTTCGAATAACAGACTGGAGGCTTCAAAGGGAGGGTGGTGCTTGGAATCATTGTTCTTCCTCTGTCAACAATGGTTACCTGCAAGGAAACACGTGCCGTCATCATTGCTTTACACAAAAAGGGCTTCACAGGAAAGGATATTGCTGCCAGTAAGATGGCACCTAAATTAACCATTTATCGGATCATCAAGAAATTCAAGGAGAGCGTTTCAATTGTTGTGAAGAAGGCTTCAGGGCGCCCAAGAAAGTCCAGCAAGCGCCATGAACATCTCCTAAAGTTGATTCAGCTGAGGGATCAGGGCACCACCAGTACAGAGCTTGCTCAGGAATGGCAGCAGGTAGGTGTGAGTGCAAATGCACGCACAGTGAGGCGAATACTTGTATGTATGCATGACGACCGCACACACGCGCAGAGACACACACACAGAGACACACACGCAGAGACACACGCAGAGACACACGCAGAGACACACACACAGAGACACAGACACAGAGACACGTAGAGACACACGCAGAGACACACGCAGAGACACACGCAGAGACACACACACAGAGACACACGTAGAGACACACGCAGACACACGCACACAGAGACACACGCAGAGACACACACACAGAGACACACACAGAGACACACACACAGAGACACACACACAGAGACACACACACAGAGACACACACACAGAGACACGCACACAGAGACACGCACACAGAGACACACACACAGAGACACACACACAGAGACACACACAGAGACACACACAGAGACACACACACAGAGACACACACACAGAGACACACACACAGAGACACACAGGCAGAGACACACACAGAGACACACAGACAGAGACACACAGAGACACGCAGAGACACAGGCAGAGACACACACAGAGACACACAGAGACACACAGACAGAGACACACAGACAGAGACACGCAGAGACACACACAGAGACAAACACAGAGAAACACAGACAGAGACACACAATCAATCAATCAATCAATCAATTTTATTTTATATAGCCCTTCGTACATCAGCTAATATCTCGAAGTGCTGTACAGAAACCCAGCCTAAAACCCCAAACAGCTAGTAATGCAGGTGTAGAAGCACGGTGGCTAGGAAAAACTCCCTAGAAAGGCCAAAACCTAGGAAGAAACCTAGAGAGGAACCAGGCTATGAGGGGTGGCCAGTCCTCTTCTGGCTGTGCCGGGTGGAGATTTTAACAAAACTATGCCAAGATGTTCAAAAATGTTCATAAGTGACAAGCATGGTCAAATAATAATCATGAATAATTTTCAGTTGGCTTTTCATAGCTGATCATTAAGAGTTGAAAAACAACAGGTCTGGGACACAGAGACACGCAGAGACACGCAGAGACACAGGCAGAGACACACGCAGAGAAACACAGATACACACGCAGAGACACACACGCAGAGACACACACAAAGAGACAAACACACAGAGACACACACACACAGACACACACACAGAGACACACAGAGACACACAGAGAGAGACACACGCAGAGACACACAGAGACACACACAGAGACACACACAGAGACACACAGAGACACACGCAGAGACACACAGAGACACACACAGAGACACACACAGAGACACACACAGAGACACGCAGAGACACACACAGAGACACACAGACAGAGACACACAGAGACACGCAGAGACACGCAGAGACACACAGAGACACAGGCAGAGACACAGGCAGAGACACACACAGAGACACACACAGAGACACACACAGAGAAACGCAGAGACACAGGCAGAGACACGCAGAGACACGCAGAGACACACAGACACACAGGCAGAGACACAGGCAGAGACACAGGCAGAGACAGACACAGAGACACACACAGAGACACACACAGAGACACACAGAGACACACGCAGAGACACGCAGAGACACACACAGAGACACACACAGAGACACACGCAGAGACACACAGAGAGACACACAGAGAGACACACGCAGAGACACACAGAGACACACACAGAGACACACACAGAGACACGCAGAGAAACACACAGAGACACACACACAGAGACACACACACAGAGACACACAAAGAGACACACAGAGACACAGGCAGAGACACACACAGAGACACACACAGAGACACACACAGAGACACACACAGAGACACACACAGAGACACGCAGAGACACACACAGAGACACACACAGAGACACACGCAGAGACACACAGATACACACACAGAGACACACACACAGACACACACACAGAGACACACACACAGACACACACACAGAGACACACACACAGAGACACACGCAGACACACACACAGAGACACACACAGAGACACACGCAGACACACACACAGAGACACACAGACACACACACAGAGACACACACACAGAGACACACACACGCAGAGACACACAGAGACACACAGACAGAGACACACAGAGACACGCAGAGACACGCAGAGACACACGCAGAGACACACACACAGAGACACACACACAGAGACACACACACAGAGACACACACAGAGACACACAGACAGAGACACACAGAGACACGCAGAGACACGCAGAGACACACACAGACACACACAGACAGAGACACACAGAGACACACAGAGACACGCAGAGACACGAAGAGGCACGCAGAGACACACACAGACACACACAGAGACACACAGAGACACACGCAGACACACACACACAGAGACACAAGGAGACACACAGAGACACACAGAGACACACAGAAACACACAGAGACACACGCAGACACACACACAGAGACACACAGAGACACACACAGAGACACACAGAGACACACACAGAGACACACAGAGACACACACGCAGAGACACACGCAGAGACACGCAGAGACACACGCACAGAGACACACGCACAGAGACACACGCAGAGACACACACAGAGACACACAGAGACACACAGAGACACGCAGAGACACACACAGAGACACACACAGAGACACGCAGAGACACACATAGAGACACACACAGAGACACACAGAGACACACGCAGAGACACACAGAGACACACACAGAGACACACACAGAGACACGCAGAGACACACACAGAGACACACACAGAGACACACACAGAGACACACACAGAGACACACACAGAGACACGCAGAGACACACAGAGACACACAGAGACACACACAGAGACACACAGTGACACACACAGAGACACACACAGAGACACAGGCAGAGACACAGACGTAGAGACACACACAGAGACACGCAGAGACACACAGAGACACACACAGAGACACACAGAGACACACACAGAGACACACAGAGACACACACAGAGACACACGCAGAGACACACAGAGACACACGCAGAGACACAGACTGAGTCTCTCTTCTTTCTCCATTGATTAGTTTCCTTTAATTATTATTTAGAATATCAAGATCAAGAGAACAATATTTATTGAAGATCAAACAGAAAACAATCGGTCCAAATGGAGCCCTATTCCATATGCAGTACACTACAGTCAATAAGAACCTGGTCAAAAGTAGTGCACTACGGTCAATACGAACCTGGTCAAAAGTAGTGCACTACAGTCAATAGGACCCTGGTCAAAAGTAGTGCACTACAGTCAATAGGACCCTGGTCAAAATTAGTGCACTACAGTCAATAAAAACCTGGTCAAAAGTAGTGCACTACAGCCAATAGGACCCTGGTCAAAAGTAGTGCACTACAGCCAATAGGACCCTGGTCAAAAGTAGTGCACTACAGCCAATAGGACCCTGGTCAAAAGTAGTGCACTACAGCCAATAGGACCCTGGTCAAAAGTAGTGCACTACGGCCAATAGGACCCTGGTCAAAAGTAGTGCACTAAATAGGGAATAGGGCTCCATTTCAGATGCAGACTTCCTCCCTCAGTCACAGTATTTTTTACATTGCCGTTTATAGTAATGTAACAGATTTCAAAATAATACATCACCCATCCTAGAGTAACAGTACTGTAGTAGTGATTATAGAAATAGGATCCCTAGAAGGGACACGGGTAAACTCAATAAGACCCCAGCCGGTCCAACCACTGACGTTAATGGGGATGACCGTTCCAGGAATCCTATGTCTATGCTAGTAATAATCATCAGTAGCAGACAGCCATCTTTACAATCAAACATTATTTTCAACAAAATCACACGCTGTTTAAATTCCTAACATCAAAGCAGAAGGTTACCTCTCAAATGGCACGACCTTTCACCAGGATCCGTAGGGCCTAGGGTCCGTATGGCCCATGATCCGTAGGGCCCAGGATCCGTAGGGCCCAGAATCCGTAGGGCCCAGGGTCCATAGGGCCCAGAATCCGTAGGGCCCAGGATCCGTAGGGCCCAGAATCCGTAGGGCCCAGGATCCGTAGGGCCCAGGGTCCATAGGGCCCAGAATCCGTAGGGCCCAGGATCCGTAGGGCCTAGGGTCCGTATGGCCCATGATCCGTAGGGCCTAGGGTCCGTAGGGCCCATGATCCGTAGGGCCCAGGATCCGTAGGGCCCAGAATCCGTAGGGCCCAGGATCCGTAGGGCCCAGGGTCCGTATGGCCCATGATCCGTATGGCCTAGGAACCGTAGGGCCCAGGAACCGTAGGGCCCAGGAACCGTAGGGCCCAGGAACCGTAGGGCCCAGGGTCCATAGGGCCCAGAATCCGTAGGGCCCAGGATCCGTTGGGCCCAGGGTCCATAGAGCCCAGAATCCGTAGGGCCCAGGGTCCATAGAGCCCAGAATCCGTAGGGCCCAGGATCCGTAGGGCCCAGGATCCGTAGAGTTATTTTGTGTTGTTCTGTCAATATTTTGTGCTATAGCCCCGTTATCTTGGGCGGCGAACCACACATACTATAATAAGTCCTTGTCCCCGGCGACAGTTCTTAGTGTTTCAGGTTGTTGCTATCGAGATTCTGAATCCGTATTTTACTTCCTCCCAGGTCTCTCTAAAACATTCACTGATTGGATGAAAGTGAGTCACGTGACACAATGGAACCAGTGATGTCACAAAAATATGAAATTCTACATTTGCTGTTTTTGTATCAGTGTGCATTCCGCTTTCTGAACACAAAAACACACGCTTTAAACTCATCTCTATTCTGACACATTCATGTCTGTCCTTGTAGTCACACACATTTGTGTCCTCGTAATCTGTAGATATCCGTTGGTACACCACAAGATAATTTAATTCCACGTGTTGTCCGTAATTCCATAAATCCTTGTTATCGTATTTTTCCTGATGGAATTTCATGTTATTATACTGAACAAAAATATAAATGCAACAATTTCACAGATTTTACTGAGTTACAGTTCATATCAGGAAATCAATCAATTGAAAAAAGTAATTAGTCACTAATCTATGGATTTCACATGACTGGGAACGCTCCCTCAAAACTTGACACATCTGTAAAATTGTGTTGTGTGACAAAACTGCACATTTTAGAGTGGCCTTTTATTGCCCCCAGCACAAGGTGCACCTGTGTAATGATCATGCTGTTTAATCAGCTTCTTGATATGCCACACCTGTCAGGTGGATGGATTATCTTAGCAAAGGAGAAATTCTAATTTACAGGGATGTGTGTAATTTCATGTATCTTTTATTTTAGCTCATGAAAAATGGGACCAATGCTTTACATATTGCATTTGTATTTTTGTTCAGTTACATTCCATACAAAATTCATGATTCAATAATTATGTGACCTCTCTCTCTCTCTCTCTCTCTCTCTCTGTCTCTCTCTCTCTCTCTCTCTCTCTCTCTCTCTCTCTCTCTCTCTCTCTCTCTCTCTCTCTCTCTCTCTCTCTCTGTCTCTCTCTCTCTCTCTCTCTCTCTCTATCATATATCAGTTTGTCTCGTCTCAGTAGTCGCCACTGGCTGCTCAGTTCCGGCATGTCCTGATCGATTGATCTAGTTTAATTGATCCAGCACTAATGTTCTGATCCCCCACTGTCAGGCCAGCTGGCCAATGCTAGAGCCATCCATCCACCCGCTTATCTAGTCAGACTAGGGCTCTCCCTATGTAGTGCACATCTCTATTCCCTATGTAGTGCACATCTCTATTCCCTATGTAGTGCACATCTCTATTCCCTATGTAGTGCACATCTCTGACCCCTATGTAGTGCACATCTATATTCCCTATGTAGTGCACATCTATATTCCCTATGTAGTGCACATCTCTATTCCCTATGTAGTGCACATCTCTATCCCCTATGTAGTGCACATCTCTATTCCCTATGTAGTGCACATCTCTATTCCCTATGTAGTGCACATTTCTATTCCCTATGTAGTGCACATCTCTATTCCCTATGTAGTGCACATCTCTATTCCCTATGTAGTGCACATCTCTATTCCCTATGTAGTGCACATCTATATTCCCTATGTAGTGCACATCTATATTCCCTATGTAGTGCACATCTCTATTCCCTATGTAGTGCACATCTCTATTCCCTATGTAGTGCACATCTCTATTCCCTATGTAGTGCACATCTCTATCCCCTATGTAGTGCACATCTCTATCCCCTATGTAGTGCACATCTCTAGACCATATGTAGTGCACATCTATATTCCCTATGTAGTGCACATCTATATTCCCTATGTAGTGCACATCTCTATTCCCTATGTAGTGCACATCTCTATTCCCTATGTAGTGCACATCTCTGACCCCTATGTAGTGCACATCGCTATTCCCTATGTAGTGCACATCTCTATTCCCTATGTAGTGCACATCTCTATTCCCTATGTAGTGCACATCTCTGACCCCTATGTAGTGCACATCTCTATTCCCTATGTAGTGCACATTTCTATTCCCTATGTAGTGCACATTTCTATTCCCTATGTAGTGCACATCTCTATTCCCTATGTAGTGCACATCTATATTCCCTATGTAGTGCACATCTCTGACCCCTATGTAGTGCACATCTCTATTCCCTATGTAGTGCACATCTCTATTCCCTATGTAGTGCACATCTCTATTCCCTATGTAGTGCACATCTCTGACCCCTATGTAGTGCACATTTCTATTCCCTATGTAGTGCACATCTCTATTCCCTATGTAGTGCACATCTCTGACCCCTATGTAGTGCACATTTCTATTCCCTATGTATTGCACATCTCTATTCCCTATGTAGTGCACATTTCTATTCCCTATGTAGTGCACATCTCTATTCCCTATGTAGTGCACATTTCTATTCCCTATGTAGTGCACATCTCTATTCCCTATGTAGTGCACATCTCTATTCCCTATGTAGTGCACATCTCTATTCCCTATGTAGTGCACATCTCTATTCCCTATGTAGTGCACATCTCTATTCCCTATGTAGTTCACATCTCTATTCCCTATGTAGTGCACATTTCTATTCCCTATGTATTGCACATCTCTATTCCCTATGTAGTGCACATTTCTATTCCCTATGTAGTGCACATCTCTATTCCCTATGTAGTGCACATTTCTATTCCCTATGTAGTGCACATCTCTATTCCCTATGTAGTGCACATCTCTATTCCCTATGTAGTGCACATCTCTATTCCCTATGTAGTGCACATCTCTGACCCCTATGTAGTGCACATCGCTATTCCCTATGTAGTGCACATCTCTATTCCCTATGTTGTGCACATCTCTAGACCATATGTAGTGCACATCTCTATTCCCTATGTAGTGCACATCTCTATTCCCTATGTAGTGTCTGGGATTACATTGATGAGTTTAAATCTTGGTCTAGTCTGGGATTACATTGATCAGAGGGGCCAGTTAAGTATTTAAATCACTGTCTGCTCTGCATGGGCTGGAGAGACATCCTCCAAGTGTTTGGTTTCCCTTAGTCTCTCTGTCCCTCATTCCTTTTTTCTCTCTCCGTATTTCACCCCCTCTCTCCTCTATCTCTGTTCCTCACCCACCCACCCTCTCTCTCTCTCTCTCTCTCTCTCTCTCTGTCCCTCACCCACCCACCCTCTATCTCTGTCCCTCAGCCACCCCCTCTCTTTCTCTCTCTCTCTCTCTGTCCCTCACCCACCCACCCTCTATCTCTGTCCCTCAGCCACCCCCTCTCTTTCTCTCTCTCTCTCTCTCTGTCCCTCACCCACCCACCCTCTATATCTGTCCCTCAGCCACCCCCTCTCTTTCTCTCTCTCTCTCTCTGTCCCTCACCCACCCACCCTCTATCTCTGTCCCTCAGCCATCCCCTCTCTCTCTCTCTCTCTCTCTCTCTCTGTCCCTCACCCACCCACCCTCTATCTCTGTCCCTCAGCCACCCCCTCTCTCTCTCTCTCTCTCTCTCTGTCCCTCACCCACCCACCCTCTCTCTCTCTCTCTCTCTCCATTCTGTTTAACACATTTTCTCTGTTTCCTCTCTTTCTCCTCTCCTCTGAACTCAGCATTTCTAAATATTTTATATTTTAAGCAGAGATCCTCAGATAAAGATATTCTTAATTTTCTCTCTTTCTCTCTCGCCTCTCTCTTGTTTCTCTCTTCGTATGCTTACATCTGTCATCTCTCTCATGTCTCTCTCATCTCTCTTTCTCTCCTATATTCCCTCTATTTCAAATCCAATTCAGGTCAAGTCTGGAGGCCTCCTTGGCAGAACAAGTGAGAATCTTTCTTCTCCACTTTCAACCCCTACATCTTCCCTCTATCGCACTATTCATCTCTCTCTCTCTCTTCTATCTCCCTCTCTCTCTATCTTCTGTCTATCTCCCTCTCTCTCTCTCTCTTCTATCTCCCTCTCTCTCTCTCTTCTGTCTATCTCCCTCTCTCTCTCTCTTCTATCTCCCTCTCTCTCTCTTCTACCTCTCTCTCTCTTCTGTCTATCTCCCCCTCTCTCTACACATTTCCTCTCTGTAACCCTAGAAATCTCTGAGGGTCCCTCTCTCTCTCTGTCTCGTTCTCGCTCTTTCTCCCTCTTTCTCTCTGTCTCTTTTGCTCTCCCGCTCTTATTCCCGTTGCCCCTGACGACAACTCTGGTCACCGCTGAGTAAGAGTCAGTGTTGTTATAGATGTATTATAGGATGTATTATATTATAGATGACTCCCCGTCACCACTACCCTGGTCGCTGGTTGTTGCTGAGTGTACCAACCAACATTCCTTGCAGTGATTTGCTCCGCCTCGTCCAAGTCACTGACAACCGCTTGGCGTAACCCTGGCGACTGCCGTACTGTCGCTGGGTGGTAACCGTTGTCTCGGCGATGGAAACAGAAGAAGAAGATAACCCCATGTCGAGGGAGTTGCTACGTTTGGCACGATGCTGTGGGAGGGTCTTAGCGGAGCTCCCGGGCTCTGATAGGCCTGAGAAGAGTTACATTTATCTCCGAGTCAGCCCACTATGTCTCCATGTCTCATCCTCCAATCAGAAAGGAGATCCTGTCCCAGGAGCCTATCCAGGGTGAAGCTTGCCCGTTTGGCCCCACCAATTATTACTACATCTGGGCAGAGCCTAGCCCTCCCACCTCGTGATTGGCGGGGGAGGGTTGAGGGGGAGGAGCTTATGACAGGAGAGTTGTAGAGAGAGTCTGTTTTGGGAGTGTAGGGAGGAAGGTGTCTCTCACTGCTAGCGTCATGTCCACCTGTCCTCCCCCCTTCTCTCCATCCCTGTCCTCCCCCCTTCTCTCTCTCCCTGTCCTCCCCCCTTCTCTCCCTCCCTGCCCTCCCCCCTTCTCTCCCTCCCTGCTAGGCCTGGGGAGAGTTTGGGGTTTTGGTTTGGGGGGTACCTTAGGAGGTACGTCGGTCCCTCCTTTCTCGCCCTCGTTTCCCTTCTCTTTGTCCTTCTTTTTCTCTTTTCCTCTCTCCTTCATCCTGCCCCCTCTCTGCTTTGAAGGCAGCCCATTGGGCAAGACCACCATCATCACATCTCCGTTGCCATCCGATTGGCCGTAGACTCCTCCGCCACCTCCGGCCGTCGCCTCTTTCACCGGACTCCCTAATGACCCGCCCTGGCAACACGCCAACTCATCACTATCATCCCCGGGGTGACAGTGGTCGTCCTGGTTACTGCAGACACGGTGACGCACCATCAGCGCCACGGTGAACACCAGCAGCGTTACCACGACAACGCCTCCCACAAGTATTGTCAGGGTTCCTCCCAGGAAGTGGGTCTGTAGAGATCGGCATTCTGGGTAGAGTTCTTTAGTGCTAAACTGGGCGCAGCCAAGAACCTTGAAAAAAGAGAGAGATTAAGGTAAATAGATAAGAGAATGTTTGAAAAATTAATCAATGAATGAATACAGATTGAATGAAAGTAGATCGTTTTAGAGAGAGAGAGAGATGGAGAGAGGGAGTAAAATTAAGTAAAAAATCTAAGAAAGAAACTTAGAAGGAAAGTAAATGATTTTCTAGCGATAGAGAGGATTACGGTAAAAAGATAAACCTACTATAAACCAAACCCCCAAAAACACAGAGTCTTGTTTAAGCATTTGTGAAGAACGGGATTGGGGTTCAATTGGAATTGAAGGCAGTCAATTCAAGAAGTAAACTGAAATTCCAATTCAATAATTGCAAAAAGGGCATCAATTTTCATTGACTGCTGAATATGAAAAGCTATTTTTTGTAAAAAAGTGTTTCACTTCCTAAATTGACTGACTTCATTTTAAAATGAAACCCTGGTGAGGAGCTACAGAGAAAAGGATCAGAGTACCTTGGTAGCTGCCAAAGAGGTGACTTTGTCATCAAAGATGGCCAGGACACACAAGTTGTAGTCCGCTCCAGATACCAGGTTCTTCAACATGAAACTGTTACTGGTAGAAGGGAGGATCCTGGGAAAGAAAAAGAATGAAAGGTATTTATACGTTATCTTTTTTAATTATTTAACAACTACTACATTATTATTGTATTTTTGTATTTATTTAAGTGTAATATACAGTTAAGCATTTCAATTAAAGTAGCGTAGATACCTTTTAGAGAGAAGGATGAAACAAAAGAGAGAGAGATTGAGAGAGGGAGGTAGAGAGAGAAGAGAGAGATCGAGAGAGGGGTAGAGAGACAGAGAGAGGAGAGAGAGAGAGGGAGAGCGAGAGAAAGGGAGCGAGAGAGAGGGGTAGAGAGACAGAGAGAGGAGAGAGAGAGAGAGAGAGAGAGGAGAGAGAGAGAGGGGTAGAGAGAGAGAAGAGAGAAAGAGGTAGAGAGAGAGAAGATAGAGAGAGGTGTAGAGAGAGAGAAGAGAGAAAGAGGGAGAGAGGAGAGAGAGAAGAGAGAAAGAGGGAGAGAGGAGAGAGAGAAAGAGGGAGAGAGAGAGAAGAGAGAAAGAGGGAGAGAGAGAGAGAGATGGGTTGAGAGAGGGAGGCTTTATTGAGCAGAGGAGCTGAGTGGAATTATGAAAATAAAACAATTAATTACAGCTGCAGACAGACAGACGTGTGTGTATGTGTGTGTGTATGTGCGTGCGTGAGGGTGCATGAGGGTACGTGAGGATGCATGAGGGTGCGTGAGGGTGCGTGAGGTTACGTGAGGGTACGTGAGGATGCGTGAGGGTGCATGCTCAACATACTAAACATTTTGATCCAAACAGAAAAGAGCCTTCTGTTCCCCGTGTCCTTTGACCATCGAACCTGCTGTCACTATTGGAACAGACTTACACTGTAATGAATAGAATATTTAATGAATGAAACATAATATCTTGGTCAGAACAGAGAGTTTCTGTGAAGGCATAATAATAATTGCCAACAGTAAAAGAGACTGTTCGTTGTCCACAGCGATCAGAAAACCTAGAGGTAAGAGCTCTCCTTAGGAGAAAAATGATTTCCTATTATAGAAATATAAATACATGAACTGCCCCACTTACAGTAATCACACACTATTATAGAAACGTGAATACATGAACTGCCCCACTTACAGCTTACCGCCCCAATCGGTTCACAGATGACGCAATCACACTGCACACTGCCCTAACCCATCTGGACAAGAGGAATACCTATGTAAGAATGCTGTTCATCGATTACAGCTCAGCTTTTAACACCGTAGTACCCTCCAAACCCTCCTGACCCTGGGTCTCGACCCCGCCCTGTGCAACTGGGTACTGGACTTCCTGACGGGCCACCCCCAGGTGGTGAGGGTAGGTAACAACATCTCCACCCAACTGATCCTCAACACTGGGGCCCCACAAGGGTGCGTTCTGAGCCCTCTCCTGTACTCCCTGTTCACCCACGACTGTGTGGCCGTGCACGCCTCCAACTCAATAAACAAGTTTGCAGACGACACAACAGTGGTAGGCTTGATTACCAACAACGAAGAGACAGCCTACAGGGAGGAGGTGAGGGCCCTCGGAGTGTGGTGTCAGGAAAAAAAACTCACACTCAACGTCAACAAAACAAAGGAGATGATTGTGGACTTCAGGAAACAGCAGAGGGAGCACCCCCCAATCCACATCGACGGGACAGTAGTGGAGAGGGTAGTGGAGAGTGTAGAAAATTTTAAGTTCCTCGGCGTACAAGTCACGGACAAACTGAATTGGTCCACCCACACAGACAGCGTTGTGAAGAAGGCTCAGCAGCGCCTCTTCAACCTCAGGAGGCTGAAGAAATTCGGCTTGTCACCAAAAACACTCACAAACTTTTATAGACGCACATTCAAGAGCATCCTGTCGGGCTGTATCACCACCTGGTACGGCAGCTGCTCCGCCCACAACCGTAAGGCTCTCCAGAGGGTAGTGAGGTCTGCACAACGCATCACCGGGGGCAAACTACCTGCCCTCCAGGACACCTACAGCACCCGATGTCACAGGAAGGCCATAAAGATCATCAAGGACAACAACCACCCAAGCCACTGATTGTTCACCCCGCTATCATCCAGAAGGCGAGTTCAGTACAGGTGCATCAAAGCGGGGACGAGAGACTGAAAAACAGCTTCTATCTCAAGGCCATCAGACTGTTAACTTCTTTGGGCTGCAAGCCCGAAGCCGGGCACAATATGACAACAGCCACTTCAAGTGCAGGGCGCGAAATTCAAAATATATTTTTAGAAATATTTAACTTTCACACATTAACAAGTCCAATACAGCATATGAAAGATAAACATATTGTGAATCCAGCCAACATGTCTGATTTTTTAAATGTTTACAGCGAAAACACCATATATATTTATGTTAGCTCACCACCAAATACAAAAAAGGACAGACATTTTTCACAGCACAGGTAGCATGCACAAAGCCAACCTAACTAACCAAGAACCAACCAAACTAACCAAGACACAACTTCATCAGATGACAGTCTTATAACATGTTATACAATAAATCTATGTTTTGTTTGAAAAATGTGCATATTTGAGGTATAAATCAGTTTTACATTGCAGCTACCATCACAGCTACCGTCACAAATAGGACCGAAGCAGCCAGAGTAATTACAGACACCAACGTCAAATACCTAAATACTCATCATAAAACATTTCTGAAAAATCGATGGTGTATAGCAAATTAAAGATAAACATCTTGTGATTCCAGCCATTATTTCCGATTTTTACAGCGAAAACACAATATAGCATTATATTGGCTTACTACAATAGCCTACCACACTACCGCATTCATTCATCAAGGCACGTTAGCGATAGCAATAGGCACGTTAGCGATAGCGAATAAACCAGCAAAAGATATATAATTTTTGACTAACCTTGATAAGCTTCATCAGATGACAGTCCTATAACATCAGGTTATACATACACTTGTGTTTTGTTCGAAAATGTGCATATTTAGAGCTGAAATCAGTGGTTATACATTGTGCTAACGTAGCATCTTTTTCCCAGAATGTGCGGATATTTTTATGACACTCAAACTATTCTGACCAAATAACTATACATAAACGTTACTAAAAAATACATGTTGTATAGGAAATGATAGATACACTAGTTCCTAATGCAATCGCCATGTTAGAATTCTAAAAATAACTTCATTACGACATACAGCTTAGGTATAGCGAGAGAGTATCCAAAATCTGGGCGCAAACGACAATTTCACATGTTCGACAGATATATGAAATAGCATCATAAAATGGGTCCTACTACTACAGTAGTAATGTAACAGTATAACTTTAGTACGTCCCCTCGCCCCGACCCGGACGCGAACCAGGGACCTTCTGCACACATCAACAACGGTCGCCCACGAAGCATCGTTACCCATCGCTCCACAAAGGCCGCGGCCCTTGGAGAGCAAGGGGAAACCCTACTTGACGTCTCAGAGCAAGTGACGTAACTGATTGAAATGTTATTAGCGCGTACCCGCTAACTAGCTAGCCATTTCACATCCGTTACACTAACATAGAAACACTACAGTAGTAACATAGAAACACTACAGTAGTAACATAGAAACACTACAGCAGTAACATAGAAACACTACAGTAGTAACATAGAACAACCAGAGCAGTAATATAGAAACACTACAGTAGTAATATAGAAACACTACAGTAGTAACATAGAAACACTACAGTAGTAACATAGAAACACTACAGTAGTAACATAGAAACACTACAGTAGTAATATAGAACAACTACAGTTGTAACATAGAACAACCAGAGCAGTAATATAGAAACACTACAGTAGTAATATAGAAACACTACAGTAGTAACATAGAAACACTACAGTAGTAACATAGAAACACTACAGTAGTAATATAGAAACACTACAGTAGTAACATAGAACAACCACAGTAGTAATATAGAAACACTACAGTAGTAACATAGAAACACTACAGTAGTAACATAGAACAACTACAGTAGTAACATAGAACAACCACAGCAGTAACATAGAAACACTACAGTAGTAACATAGAAACACTACAGTAGTAACATAGAACAACTACATTAGTAACATAGAACAACCAGAGCAGTAACATAGAAACACTACAGTAGTAACATAGAACAACCACAGCAGTAACATAGAAACACTACAGTAGTAACATAGAAACACTACAGTAGTAACATAGAACAACTACATTAGTAACATAGAACAACCAGAGCAGTAACATAGAAACACTACAGTAGTAATATAGAAACACTACAGTAGTAACATAGAAACACTACAGTAGTAACATAGAAACACTACAGTAGTAACATAGAAACACTACAATAGTAACATAGAACAACCAGAGCAGTAACATAGAAACACTACAGTAGTAACATAGAAACACTACAGTAGTAACATAGAAACACTACAGTAGTAACATAGAAACACTACAGTAGTAACATAGAAACACTACAGTAGTAACATAGAACAACCACAGTAGTAACATAGAACAACTACAGTAGTAACATAGAAACACTACAGTAGTAACATAGAACAACCACAGTAGTAACATAGAACAACTACAGTAGTAACATAGAAACACTACAGTAGTAACATAGAAACACTACAGTAGTAACATAGAAACACTACAGTAGTAACATAGAACAACTACAGTAGTAACATAGAAACACTACAGTAGTAACATAGAACAACCAGAGCAGTAACATAGAAACACTACAGTAGTAACATAGAACAACTACAGTAGTAACATAGAACAACTACAGTAGTAACATAGAAACACTACAGTAGTAACATAGAACAACCAGAGCAGTAACATAGAAACACTACAGTAGTAACATAGAACAACTACAGTAGTAACATAGAACAACCAGAGCAGTAACATAGAAACACTACAGTAGTAACATAGAAACACTACAGTAGTAACATAGAAACACTACAGTAGTAACATAGAAACACTACAGTAGTAACATAGAAACACTACAGTAGTAACATAGAACAACCACAGCAGTAACATAGAAACACTACAGTAGTAACATAGAAACACTACAGTAGTAACATAGAAACACTACAGTAGTAACATAGAAACACTACAGTAGTAACATAGAACAACTACAGTAGTAACATAGAACAACCACAGCAGTAACATAGAAACACTACAGTAGTAACATAGAAACACTACAGTAGTAACATAGAACAACTACAGTAGTAACATAGAACAACCAGAGCAGTAACATAGAAACACTACAGTAGTAACATAGAAACACTACAGTAGTAACATAGAAACACTACAGTAGTAACATAGAAACACTACAGTAGTAACATAGAAACACTACAGTAGTAACATAGAAATACTACAGTAGTAACATAGAACAACCAGAGCAGTAACATAGAAACACTACAGTAGTAACATAGAAACACTACAGTAGTAACATAGAAACACTACAGTAGTAACATAGAACAACTACAGTAGTAACATAGAAACACTACAGTAGTAACATAGAACAACCACAGCAGTAACATAGAACAACTACAGTAGTAACATAGAAACACTACAGTAGTAACATAGAACAACCACAGCAGTAACATAGAACAACTACAGTAGTAACATAGAAACACTACAGTAGTAACATAGAAACACTACAGTAGTAACATAGAACAACCAGAGCAGTAACATAGAAACACTACAGTAGTAACATAGAACAACTACAGTAGTAACATAGAACAACCACAGCAGTAACATAGAACAACTACAGTAGTAACATAGAAACACTACAGTAGTAACATAGAAACACTACAGTAGTAACATAGAACAACCACAGCAGTAACATAGAAACACTACAGCAGTAACATAGAACCACTACAGTAGTAACATAGAACAACTACAGTAGTAACATAGAACAACCAGAGCAGTAACATAGAAACACTACAGTAGTAACATAGAAAAACTACAGTAGTAATATAGAAACACTACAGTAGTAACATAGAACAACCACAGCAGTAACATAGAAACACTACAGTAGTAACATAGAACAACTACATTAGTAACATAGAAACACTACAATAGTAACATAGAAACTGATTTTGCATCCAATCTGTCCTAGACACAACCAATCTGTCCTAGACACAACCAATCTGTCCTAGACACAACCAATCTGTCCTAGACACAACCAATCAATCCTAGACACATCCAATCTGTCCTAGACACAACCAATCTGTCCTAGACACAACCAATCTGTCCTAGACACAACCAATCTGTCCTAGACACATCCAATCTATCCTAGACACAACCAATCTGTCCTAGACACATCCAATCTGTCCTAGACACATCCAATCTGTCCTAGACACAACCAATCTGTCCTAGACACATCCAATCTATCCTAGACACAACCAATCTGTCCTAGACACAACCAATCTGTCCTAGACACAACCAGTCTGTCCTAGACACCTCCAATCTATCCTAGACACAACCAATCTGTCCTAGACACAACCAATCTGTCCTAGACACATCCAATCTGTCCTAGACACAACCAGTCTGTCCTAGACACATCCAATCTGTCCTAGACACATCCAATCTGTCCTAGACACAACCAATCTGTCTTAGACACATCCAATCTGTCCTAGACACTGTCACGCCCTGGCCTTAGTATTCTTTGTTTTCTTTATTAGTTTAGTTAGGTCAGGGTGTGACATGGGAAGTTTGTGTGTTTTGGCTAGTTTAGGGTGTGTGTATTGTTTAAGGGGTGTTGTAGTAGGTATGGGGTAGTGTTCAGTGTAGGTGTTTAGGAAAGTCTATGGTTGCCTGATTTGGTTCTCAATCAGAGACAGCTGTTTATTGTTGTCTCTGATTGGGAGCCATATTTAAGGCAGCCATAGGCTTTAGGTGTTTGTGGGTAATTGTCTATGTTGTACGTTTGTAGCTTGTGTGTGCACTTACGTCATTTAGCTTCACGGTCGTTTGTTGTTTTGTTTAGTTTGTATTCAGTGTTCGTTGCGTGTTTTTTCCTTTCTCTAAATAAAGAGAATGTATTTTGCACACGCTGCGCCTTGGTCCTCTCTCTCACCCATAGACGATCGTGACAGAATTACCCACCAGAATCGGACCAAGCGGCGTGTAAAACAACAACGGGAGCAGCGCATAAAGGATTCATGGACATGGGAGGAGATATTGGATGGAAAGGGACCTTGGGCACAACCGGGAGAATATCGCCTTCCTCGTGAAGAGCTGGAGGCAGCTAAAGCTGAGAGGCGGCGATATGAGGAGGCAGCACCGAAACAAGGCTGGAAGCCCGTAAGTCAAACCCCAAAATTTCTTGGGGGGGGGGCTCTCGGGTAGTGTAGTTGGGTCAGTCAGGAGACATGAGCCAACTCCTCTTGCTTACCGTAAGGAGCTGGTGAGGGCGGATTTTGGAGGTGAGTGACGCAGAGACAGTAAAGGAGTCAATGGAGAAATTGGAGGAGAGAGTTATGAGGGATGTACTGGTTTGGTGCATGAGGCACGGCATCCGTCCGACTGAACGTGTTGGTGAGTTAATGTCACCGGGAACAGCTCTCCATACTCGTCCTGAGGTGCGTGCTAGCCGTCTGGTTAAGACAGTGCCTACACCACGCATAAAGCCTCCTGTGCGTCTCCAGAGTCCTGTGCGTCTTCAGAGCCCTGTTCCTCCTCCACGCACTCTCCCTGTGGTGCGTGTCTCCAGCCCAGTGCCTCCAGTTCCGGCACCACGCATCAAGCCTCCTGTGCCTCTCCAGAGCCCTGTACGCACTGTTCCTTCTCCCCGTACTCGCCCTGATGTGCGTGCCCTCAGCCCGGTACCACCAGTGCCGGTACCACACACCAGGACTATAGTACGCCTTGAGAGTCCAGTGTGCCCTGTTGTTGTTCCCCGCACTAGCCTGATGGTGCGTGTCATTAGCCCGGTACCTCCAGTTCCGGCACCACGCACTAGGCCTACAGTGCGTCTCAGCCGGCCAGAGTCTGCCGTCTGCCCAGCGGTGCCTAAACTGCCCGTCTGCCCAACGGTGCCTGAACTGCCCGTCTGCCAAGCACCGTCAGAGCTGCCCGTCTGTCAAGAGCCGCTAGAGCCGTCCACCAGACAGGATCAGCCAGAGCCGTCCGCCAGACAGGATCAGCCAGAGCCGTCCGCCAGACAGGATCAGCCAGAGCCATCCGCCAGACAGGATCAGCCTGAGCTGCCCGTCTGCCAAGCACCGTCTGAGCTGCCCGTCTGCCAAGCACCGTCTGAGCTGCCCGTCTGCCAAGCACCGTCTGAGCTGTCCGTCTGCCAAGCACCGTCTGAGCTGCCCGTCTGCCCAGTGCCATCTGAGCCATCCGTCTGCCCAGCGCCATCTGAGCCATCCGTCTGCCCAGCGCCATCTGAGCCATCCGTCTGCCCAGCGCCATCTGAGCCATCCGTCTGTCCCGAGCCATTAGAGCTGCCCGTCTGTCCCGATCCGTCAGAGCCGTTCGTCAATCAGGAGCCGCTAGAGCCGCCAGTCAGCCAGGATCTGCCAGAGCCGCCAACCAGCCAGGATCTGCCAGAGCCGCCAGTCAGCCAGGATCTGCCAGAGCCGCCAGTCAGCCAGGATCTGCCAGAGCCGCCAGTCAGCCAGGATCTGCCAGAGCCGCCAGTCAGCCAGGATCTGCCAGAGCCGCCAGTCAGCCAGGAGCAGCCAGATCCGTCAGCCAGCCATGAGCAGCCAGATCCGTCAGCCAGTCATGAGCAGCCAGATCCGTCAGCCAGCCATGAGCAGCCAGATCCGTCAGCCAGCCATGAGCAGCCCGATCCGTCAGCCAGCCATGAGCAGCCAGATCCGTCAGCCAGCCATGAGCAGCCAGATCCGTCAGCCAGCCATGAGCAGCCAGATCCGTCAGCCAGCCATGAGCTGCAGTCCCTCAGTCCGGAGCTGCCGTCCCTCAGTCCGGAGCTGCCGTCCCTCAGTCCGGAGGTGCCGTCCCTCAGTCCGGAGGTGCCGTCCCTCAGTCCGGAGCTGCAGTCCCTCTGTCCGGAGCTACCCCTCAGTCCGGAGCTACCCCTCAGTCCGGAGCTACCCCTCCGTCAGGAGCTACCCCTCCGTCCGGAGCTACCCCTCCGTCCGGAGCTACCCCTCAGTCCGGAGCTACCCCTCAGTCCGGAGCTACCCCTCAGTCCGGAGCTACCCCTCAGTCCGGTACTACCCATCCGTCCGGTGGCGCCCTCTGGGATGGTCTTCAGTCCGGGACTTGCTACAAGGGTCGCCGCTCAGGAGGCGCCACCAAAGCGGGTATTGACAGTGGTGGAGTGGGGGCCACGTCCCGCACCCGAACCGCCGCCATATTAAGGCCCACCCCGGATCCTCCCCTTCTATGTCAGGTTGTGCGGTCGGAGTCCGCACTTTTGGGGGGGGTGCGGGGGGGGGGGGGGGGGGGGTACTGTCACGCCCTGGCCTTAGTATTCTTTGTTTTCTTTATTAGTTTAGTTAGGTCAGGGTGTGACATGGGGGATGTTTGTTGGTTTTGTCTAGTTTAGGGTGTGTGTATTGTTTAGGGGGGTTTGTAGAGTGTATGGGGTTGTGTTCAGTGTAGGTGTTTAGGAAAGTCTATGGTTGCCTGATTTGGTTCTCTATCAGAGACAGCTGTTTATTGTTGTCTCTGATTGGGAGCCATATTTAAGGCAGCCATAGGCTTTAGGTGTTTGTGGGTAATTGTCTATGTTGTACGTTTGTAGCTTGTGTGTGCACTTACGTTTATAGCTTCACGATCATTTGTTGTTTTGTTTCGTTTTGTTATAGTGTTCGTTGCGTGTTTTTTCCTTTCTCTAAATAAAGAGAATGTATTTTGCACACGCTGCGCCTTGGTCCTCTCTCTCACCCATAGACGATCGTGACAGACACATTCAATCTATCCTAGAAACATCCAATCTGTCCTCAAATCTCCTGCCTATATTGGCATGTGTACATGATGGATATACATTGACATTTATACTGAACAAAAATATGAATGCATCGTGCTACATTTCCAGATATTTTACTGAGTTACAGGTCATATAGGGAAACTATTCCATATAAATACATTTATTAGGCCACCATCTTTGATATTCACATGACTTGGCAGGGGTGCAGCCATGGGTGGGCCATGGAGGGCATAGGCCCACTGGGGAGCCAGGCCGAGCCACTGGGGAGCCAGGCCCAGCCACTGGGGAGCCAGGCCCAGCCACTGGGGAGCCAGGCCCAGCCACTGGGGAGCCAGGCCGAGCCACTGGGGAGCCAGGCCGAGCCACTGGGGAGCCAGGCCGAGCCACTGGGGAGCCAGGCCGAGCCACTGGGGAGCCAGGCCCACTCACTTGGCAGCCAGGCCCACTCACTTGGCAGCCAGGCCCAGCCACTGGGGGGCCAGGCCCAGCCACTGGGGAGCCAGGCCCACCCACTGGGGAGCCAGGCCCAGCCAATCAGAATGCACCCCCCCCCCCCCCGCCCAAAAGGGCTTTATTATAGACAGAAATACTCCTCAGCAGACGACCACCGTCAGACGATCCCGCAGGTGAAGAAGTCGGACTTGGAGGTACTGGGTGGGCGCGGTTACACGTGGTTCTGTGGTTGTGAGGCCGGTTGGATGTACTGCCAAATGCTCCAAAACGATGTCGGAGGAAATTTAGGGTGGATAAATTAACATTCAATTATCTGGCAACCGCTCTGGTGGACATTCCTGCAGTCAGCATGCCAATTGTACGCTCACTCAAAACTTCAATGTGATGAAAATTTTATGGTTTAAATTTTGAAAAGGCATTGGCCAGGAAATGTGTGGAATAAGGTCTGAACTGGAGCTGTGTGGAATAAGGTCGGAACAGGAGCTGTGTGGAATAAGGTCTGAATAGGAGCTGTGTGGAACAAGTTCTGAACAGGAGCTGTGGTGGAATAAGGTCTGAACAGGAGCTGTGTGGAATAAGGTCTGAATAGGAGCTGTGTGGAACAAGTTCTGAACAGGAGCTGTGGTGGAATAAGGTCTGAACAGGAGCTGTGGTGGAATAAGGTCTGAACAGGAGCTGTGTGGAACAAGGTCTGAACAGGAGCTGTGTGGAACAAGGTCTGAACAGGAGCTGTGTGGAACAAGGTCTAAGGTCTGAACAGGAGCTGGTCTCAAATGACTTGTGAATTCATCACCTGGGGACTTTAAGGGTTAATCTGCGTAGTTCTGAGATTTTGAACATAAAGTTTTAACATCCCAGATCTCAGAACTGTTTTCTTGTGAATTCTTCTTTCATAAACCCCCCCCCCAAAAAACGAATGTGTAGAGTAGCAAAAAATCCTGAGACATTTTTAAATCTGATTGAACCTTTCAGCCTCTGAAATATCAATCTGGTTTCAACCAAAAGGTTTTTACCAAACAACTCTGAATTAGACAGGTTTAGCTTTTAAGAAGACTGTAGCTTATTGAATACATTCATTATAGGATAACACTATTTTACCAAGATAGAGGCAAATCAGTAGAAAGAATTACTGTGACATCATCATTTACTTTCGGGTCTTCTAACAATGTTATTTTTGTTGTTGCTTGCATGCCGGTATTTTTGTGCGGCAGGTAGCCTAGTGGTTAGAGCGTTGGACTTGTAACCGAAAGGTTACTGGATCAAATCCTCGAGCTGACAAGGTAAACATCTGTTGTTCTACCCCTGAACAAGGCAGTTAACCCCTTGTTCCCCGGTAGGCCGTCATTGTAAATAAGAATTTGTTCTTAACAGACTTGCCTTGTTAAATAAAAAAATTATTGCTGGCTAGACTAGCATAGACCATACTTAGAGGGTTTTGATTGGTCCGTCTGTATTTGTTCAGGCTTGTGATTGGAGTGCAGCGCCATGTTCTAATGAGTTTTCAAATCTTTGTAATTTTTTTTCGCTTAAAATTGTATTTTTCAAAAAAATAATCAAGCTTTTCAGACATGTGAAGAACCGTTTAAGGATATATTATATGTGACTAACTCATTTAGACAAAATAATATAATACAGAACATTATAGTCCCAAGGTCTCGAAGTGGTGCCTCCCCTTTTGTACCTGGCAAAAAGTGTTTGTGTGTGCGTGCGTCAGTGGAGGCTGCTGAGGGGAGGACGGCTCATAATAACGGATGAAATGGAATAAATAAATAAATTCCAGCCATTATCATGAGCCGTCCTTCCCTCAGCAGCCTTCACTGGTGTGTGTGTGTGTGTGTGTGTGTGTGTGTGTGTGTGTGTGTGTGCGTGCGTGTGTGTGTGTGTGTGTGTGTGTGTGTGTGTGTGTGTGTGTGTGCGCGTGTGTGTGTGTGTGTGTGTGTGTGTGTGTGTGTGTGTGTGTGTGTGTGTGTGTGTGTGTGTGTGTGTGTGTGTGTGTGTGTGTGTGTGTGTGTGTGTGTGTGTGTGTGTGTGTGTATTCGCAGAGAGAGATAGAGGGAGACAGGGAAGATTTTATTCCGTGCCGGAAACGTGTAATTATCAGAACCCTAGAGAGACAGATAAAAAGGAAGGGTGACAGAGGTTAGTGGAGAAGACTGCTCTCTCTTTTCCCATCTCCTTTTCAAGCCCCTTTCTTTCTCCTTCCTTTCTATTCTCTCGGTACTCAAAAGCACTGCCTGACTGCAGACATGATACATAGAGAGAGAGAGAGAGAGAGAGAGAGAGACAGAGAGAGAGAGAGAGAGAGAGAGAGAGCCTTCTATGCCATCAAAAGGAACATAAAAATCGACATACCAATTAGGATCTGGCTACAAATACTTGAATCAGTTATAGAATCCATTGCCCTTTATGGTTGTGAGGTCTGGGGTCCGCTCACCAACCAAGGATTCACAAAATGGGACAAACACCAATTTGAGCCTCTGCATGCAGAATTCTGCAAAACGATCCTCCGTGTACAACGTAGAACACCAAATAATGCATGCAGAGCAGAATTAGGACGATACCCACTAATGATCAAAATCCAGAAAAGAGACGTTAAATTCTACAACCACCTAAAAGGAAGCGATTCCCAAACCTTCCATAACAAAGCCATCACCTACAGAGAGATGAACCTGGAGAAGAGTCCCCTAAGCAAGCTGGTCCTGGGGCTCTGTTCACAAACACAAACACACCCCACAGAGCCCCAGGACAACAACACAATTAGATCCAACAAAGTCAGGAGGAAACAAAAAGAGAATTACTTGACACATTGGAAAGAATTAACCTGTCTAGGATCAGCGTGGCGATAGCGGCACACCCCCCCCCCCCCCCCCCCCCCACTGAAAAACCAGTGCCGCGAAATTCAAAAAAAATATTTTTTTAAAATATTTAACTTTCACACATTAAAGTCCAATACAGCTAATGAAAGACACAGATCTTGTGAATCCAGTCAACATGTCCGATTTTTAAAATGTTTTACAGGGAAGACACAATATGTAAAGATGTACATCTATTACCTAAAAACACATTAGCATAATCCACCATCTTTTATTTGTCCACCAACACCAGTAGCCATCACCAATTCGGCTAAACTAAGATATTTATAGCCCCTAACCAACAAAAAAACTCATTAGATGACAGTCTGATAACATATTTATGGTATGGGATAGGTTTTGTTAGAAAAAAGTGCATATTTCAGGTAGATGGCATAGGTTACAATTGCACCCACCGTCACAAATGGAATAGAAAAACTACTTAGAGCAACGTGTTTGACATCTTAGACACAGATCCTGTGAATACAGACAATATTTCAGATTTTCTAAGTGTCTTACAGCGAAAACACAATAAATCGTTATATTAGCATAGCACATAGCACATAGCAGCCCAGCATTGATTCTAGCCAAAGTGAGCGATAAAAGTCAACATCGCCAAAAGATATTAATTTTTTCACTAACCTTCTCAGAATTCTTCCGATGACACTCCTGTAACATCATATTACACATTCCATATAGAGTTTGATCGCAAATGTTTATATTTAGCCACCAAAATCATGGTTAGACAATGTGAAATGTAGACAAGCTGGTCAGAAAAAGTCCTTGCGCCACTTAGACAGTGATCTACTCTTATACATAAATACTCATAAACGTGACTAAAAAATATAGGGTGGACAGGGATTGATAGACAATTTAATTCTTAATACAATTGCGGAATAACATTTTTTAATTTATCCTTACTTTTCAATACAGTTTGCGCCTAGCGAAGCTACGTCATAAAACATGGCATCCTAAGCCACTAAAATGTTGACAGAAACACGATTTATCATAATAAAAATGTCCTACCTTGAGCTGTTCTTCCATCAGTATCTTGGGCAAAGGATCCTTTCTTGAGAGCAATCGTCTTTTGGTGGAAAGCTGTCCTCTTGCCATGTGGAAATGCCTACTGCGTTCGGGATGAACTGAAAAGCGTGCCCAACTATTCACATCGTTGCAAAAATAAATGTCCCAAAATCGCACTAAACGGATATAAATTGCTATAAAACGCTTTAAATTAACTACCTTATGATGTTTTTAACTCCCATAACGAGTAGAAACATGACCCGAGTAATATTACCCCCTTCACTAATGCTTGGAACAGGAGCGGGCCGGTGTCCTCTAGGCGCATGACGCAGCTCCAAAAGAATGACTAGCTTCAGGGTTTTTTCATTTGTAGGGCCTGTGAACGCGCAATCGACCCCATTGGAATCGTCATCACGTAAAGGCATCCAGGGGAAGACGTAAGAAGTGTCCGTATAGTCATAGCAATATCAGTGCCGTTTTAACTGACTTCAGAACAGTGGCCAACATTTCTGAAATCTGAATCCATGTCAGGGAAATTGCTGTAGAATGGGCTCTGTTCCACTTAGAGACAAAATTTCAACTCCTATAGAAACTATAGACTGTTTTCTATCCAATAATAATAATAATATGCATATTGTACGATCAAGGATTTTGTGGGAAGCCGTTTCAAAAATTACCCAATTAGCATAAATAGTCTAAACAGCGCCCCCATCCCCAACAGGTTAACACAAAAAGCAAACTAGAATACAGAGAAAGAAGTACAGGAAAATACAGGAAAGAATTAACAAAAAAACAGAGCAAACTGGAATGCTATTTGGCCCTAAACAGAGAGAACACAGGGGCAGAATATGTGACCACTGTGACTGACCCAAACTTAAGGAAAGCTTTGACTATGTACAGACTCAGTGAGCATAGCCTTGCTATTGAGAAAGGCCGCCGTAGGCAGACATGAAAACAAAGACAGACATGCAGACAAACTAGAATACAGAGAGTACACAGGGGCAGAATATGTGACCGCTGTGACTGACCTACAATTGAGCATAGACTTGCTATTGAGAAAGGCCGCCGTAGGCAGACATGGCTCTCAAGAGAAGACAGGCTATGTGCACACTGCCCACAAAATGAGGTGGAAACCGAGCTGCACTTCCTAACCTCCTGACCAATGTATGACCATATTAGAGATCCATATTCCCCTCAGATTACACAGATCCACAAAGAATTTGAAAACAAATCCAATTTTGATAAACTCCCATATCTACTGGGTGAAATACCACAGTGTTCCATCACAGCAGCAAGATTTGTGACCTGTTGCCACAAGAAAAGGTCAACCAGTGAAGAACAAACACCATTGTAGATACAACCCATATTCATGTTTATTTATTCAAAGAGAGATTCAGGAGAACCCTTCACCTCGAACGAGTCTGGTCACACATCAAACTGCCATGCAGACAAGGATATTCACCTGCATGTAATCTAGCTAGATAGCTGGCTAACGTTTGCTAGCTAGCTAGTTAGCTCAAATTAACAAAAGCCTTTTTGGTCCGCTCTAAATTGCTGGTAAATATCTAGCTGTGCGACCTAGAACAACATCACAGAGAGAATATTGTGGTTATAGGCTGAATAGCGACCTCTGATTGTGCAGATTCGTGATTGTTGTGTTTTACTACAGAGAAAATGTTTCTAGCAGTTCAAAAGTTGACCCATATTTTTTGGGGGGGGTGGATTGACTGCCTGCACTTTACACATAAACCGCGTCGTGGGCCGCTGAAGCTAATGCTAATGACCACCGAGTTGAATCGAGGTACCTGCCGACCTAAGGTGAAGTGCCCGCAGGTCAGTTGTAGCCTAGAAACTAGTAACGGGGCAATTTTTTTCTCCTCCCAGGATTATACATTATTTCGAGTAGGAAAGCAGCGTTCACAATAAATAGCCATCTAGATGTCACCGTGATATATTACATCCAATAGAGAGAGAATGCGATAAACAAAGGGACAGAGTGTTCTCCTTAGCTGTCACAGCCCTGTGTGATTCGGTTCACTTGGCACGACATAAATCACAGTTTTGTAGGCCAGGAGTGTCCACATAGCCTCTATCGTTTACCACATTGTTCCATAATGCTACAGTATTAGCTAAACCTGTTCACTTTACCAGTAGTATGCAAACAATTGGTGGCTGGAAAGGAAAATGTTGTGAGCCTGGTAAAATAATTGGTGATATTGTGAAGGCTATAACAATGTTTTATTTGTTTGCTAGGGTTTGAAGTAGGTGTATCTAGCTGTCTTATTTGTATTTGTTCAATGCCTCAATTGATTTCATAAACTGTATTGGATATATGCTGTAGGTTGGAATCAACCGAAGATGACAAATCCTGGAAATGGAACAAAGTCCATGAGAAGGTGGCCCAGAGGAAGAGGAACCCTGGAGATGGGATAGAAGGTGGCCCAGAGGAAGAGGAACCCTGGAGATGGGATAGAAGGTGGCCCAGAGGAAGAGGAACCCTGGAGATGGGATAGAAGGTGGCCCAGAGGAAGAGGAACCCTGGAGATGGGACTCTCTCTCACTCTCTCTCTCTCTCTCTCTCTCTCTCTCTTT
>NC_074675.1:54919833-54955548 GCF_029448725.1 Salvelinus fontinalis
GAGAGAGAGAGAGAGTGAGAGAGAGAGGTCATGATCAGATGAGCTCCTGCATTTTTCAGCATTTTCTTTAAAAAATTTAGATTTAGAGTTAGTTAAACTCTGATTTTTTTGTCAGGAACGCATACAGGATGCTACCCTCTACAACATAACCCTAAATTCAAATCAAAACTCAAAACCTACAACCTGATTTTGGACGGAATTACGGAATCACCTGAAAGATTCACAAATACCAAGGATTATTATACAGCAAATTCTCTGGAAAACAACAGAAACCTGAAAACACCACCCAACCTGGAACTGAGTGAGTAATGTTTAGTCTGAAACTATATTCTATTTCCAAAAGCCAAGAAGAAAAATACATGACATTACTTCATAAGCATTGAATGAAACATAATTGCCAAGCTTGATACAGCTTCAACTAGCACTGACGTGTCAAGTGAGAGGTGTCAAAGACCATTAGCCCAACAATGGCAGGAGAGTCGAATAGTCTACCCCAACCAAATGGAGAGGCCTTAGAAGCTCCCTCCTGCTGTTCAGAGGCAATTAAAATACAGTACCCGGTGAGTGTAAAGAATGATAAGGCAAGAAAAGAGCACAAAATGAAGCTCCTTATGGAAAATCAAGAGACACTTTTTGCTGACTATTACAAAAATGGGAACATCAGCAACCTTATCTTCCACACAAACCATCCCCTGGCATGGCACAGTGCTATATTAGCACACTACCCCTCTGTTAAGAGAGGGGGGGTTAACGAGGGGTGGAAACTCAGGATGCTTGACAACGAGGACGAGGAGTCAGCTAACATAAATCTTTATAAGTCTGGAACAGTATTGGTACAGGGCAACCCCAAACAATTTCAGCTGGACTTTCACCTAATCAAAGAATTAGCCCAGCTGGAGAAGCTCTCCCTTGATAAAGATACCCCCACCCCAAGCGGGTCAGACCAGACCTCTTCATCATCATCATCATATAACCCCACAGACGAGCAACCCTCAGCAGACAGTCAACCTCCCAGCACAGAGTACTTCTCCCTCATTGAAATGAAGGATAAATTCACCCAGCTGGAGGTAAGGCAGGTGGAGCTGGAACAGCAGGTGATTACACTCCAGTCAGCACAGACCCAGACAACAGTCCAGCACAACAACACCCCTTTAACCAGACCCGGAGTGCTGGAGGTGGAGAGAGACATATCTGCACTCTGGACAGTGGTGGGACAACTTCAACAGGAGAAAGAGCAGAAGCAGGAGCAGGAGCAGAACAGAGCACAAGAAGAGAGGATCAGACTGCTGGAGGAGAGGGAGAGGGGGATGGAGGAGAGGATCAGACTGCTGGAGGAGAGGTGGAGGGGGATGGCATGTGACAGAGAACAACCCACTAGGGAGGTGGCCATCCCCACAGAGAAGCCAGCAGAACAGCCCACCTCAGCACCCGACAAAAGTCTCAACACCGGGCCTCCCGGGTGGGGCAGTGGTCTAGGGCACTGCATCGCAGTGCTAACTGCGCCACCAGAGTCTCTGGGTTCGCGCCCAGGCTCTGTCGCAGCCGGCCGCGACCGGGAGGTCCGTGGGGCGACGCACAATTGGGCTAGCGTCGTCCGGGGTAGGGAGGGTTTGGCCGGTAGGGATATCCTTGTCTCATCGCGCTCCAGCGACTCCTGTGGCGGGCCGGGCGCAGTGCGCGCTAACCAAGGGGGCCAGGTGCACGGTGTTTCCTCCGACACATTGGTGTGGCTGGCTTCCGGGTTGGAGGCGCGCTGTGTTAAAGAAGCAGTGCGGCTTGGTTGGGTTGTGCTTCGGAGGACGCATGGCTTTCAACCGTCGTCTCTCCCGAGCCCGTACGGGAGTTGTAGCGATGAGACAAGATAGTAATTACTAGCGATTGGATACCACGAAAATTGGGGAGAAAAGGGGAGAAATTTTTTAAAAATAAAAAAATAAAAAAATATAAAAAGGTTTAAAAAAATTAAAAAAATAAAAAATAAAAAAATAAAAGTCTCAACACCACAGCAGAACAGTCCACACCAGACCCTGACCATAGAGTCGACATCACAGCAGAACAGACAAAAGAAAAACCCCAAGTCCAGCAGCTCTCACCCCCTCTGAGCACCCCCCCCTGTCAGCCACCCTGTGATAACCCCCCCACACCCACTGAGGACAAACACAAGACACAGATTGTCCTCCTTATGGACTCAAATGGGAAATATATAGAAGAAAAAATGTTTTTCCCCAAACACAGTGTGTCTAAACTCTGGTGTCCAAACACCCAGTGCGCCCTAGACCTTCTGTCTGAGGACAAACTAGGCTCACCTAGCCACATAATAATACACACAGGCACAAACGACCTGAGAGCACAGCAGGAAAGGGTGGCCACAGCACTGAAGGGAGTGATTGAAAAAGCTTCTTCTACTTTCCCCAACGCACAAGTGGTTATCTCCACCCTGCTACCACGAAAAGACTTCCACCCTGCTACAATACAGCGGGTAAACGCAAGCATTTCCCGTGACTGTGCCTCAAAACCAAATGTCTTTCTGGCCCATCACTCCACCCTGGACTTGAACAGCCTCTATGACCAGGTCCACCTCTACAAGGCAGCAGTGCCCACCTTTGCCCGGACTCTAAAGGACATCGCTCTCAAACGCAGCCCCAACACTTCACACAGGAGCAACAGATCAATAGACACCCCACCCAGACCAGCGAGACACCCTCCAAGACCTTCAGGACCCCCCCCTGGACCTACACATAGAGGACCCACGCCAAGAGGACTTACATCCAGACCACAGCACCCCCAGACACACCCCCACCCCCACCAATCAACACCCCCCCACATCAACCATGCCCACACCCCATTTAGGCCCCCTCAGATCAGACCTATGCCACTCCTGCCCCCCCCATGCACCCCACCCCCGCAAAGAGGGCATCAACATGGAAGTCACACATACGCCCAGGTAGTGAGCGGGCAAACAGGCCCAACCCCCACTCTTACACTCGCCCAAGCCAACGGCATGTACCAGCTGCTCAGCAGGCTCTGCTCACACTTACTGGCCTGAGGCCAAACCATGACCAACAACATTGGACACTTTATGGAACAAAAAGCCTTCACTATATCATCCTGGAATATCCAAGGCCTGAGGTCATCTGCCTTTGGCCTAAAGAGCAGGAACCCGGACTTCACCAAAGAAATCGGTAATGCAGACATTGTCATCCTGCAAGAAACCTGGTATAGAGGAGATGGACTCACTGGTTGCCCTCTAGGTTACAGAGAGCTGGTAGTCCCATCCACCAAACTACCAGGTGTGAAACAGGGAAGGGACTCAGGTGGAATGCTAATTTGGTATAGAGCAGACCTAACTCACTCCATTAAATTAATCAAAACAGGAACATTTTACATTTGGCAAGAAATTCAAAAGGAAATTATCTTAACAGAGAAAAATGTCCTCCTGTGTGCTACCTATATCCCCCCACTAGAATCCCCTTTAATGAAGACAGCTTCTCCATCCTGGAGGGGGAAATCAATCATTTCCAGGCCCAGGGACATGTACTAGTCTGTGGCGACCTAAATGCCAGAACTGGACACGAACCTGACACCCTCAGCACACAGGGGGACAAACACCTGCCTGCAGGTGACAGCATTCCCTCCCCCATATGCCCCCCTAGGCACAACTATGACAACATAACCAACAAAAACAGGTCACAACTCCTGCAGCTCTGTCGCACGCTGGGTATGCACATAGTCAATGGTAGGCTTCGAGGGGACTCCTATGGTAGGTACACCTATAGCTCATCTCTTGGCAGTAGCACTGTAGACTACTTTATCACTGACCTCAACCCAGAGTCTCTCAGAGCGTTCACAGTCAGCCCACTGACACCCCTATCAGATCACAGCAAAATTACAGTCTACTTGAACAGAGCAATACTCAATCATGAGGCATCAAAGCCAAAGGAACTGAGTAACATTAAGAAATGCTATAGATGGAAGGAATGCAGTTTGGAAAGCTACCAGAAAACCATTAGGCAACAACAAATCCAATCCCTTTTAGACAACTTCCTGGGTAAAACGTTCCACTGCAATAGTGAAGGTGTAAACTTGGCAGTAGAAAATCTTAACAGTATATTTGACCTCTCAGCTTCCCTATCAAATCTAAAAATCTCAAATAGAAAACCGAAGAACATGTAAAACAATGACAAATGGTTTGATGAAGAATGCAAAAATCTAAGAAATAAATTGAGAAACCTGTCCAACCAAAAACATAGAGACCCGGAAAACCTGAGTCTACGCCTTCACTATGGTGAATCACTAAAACAATACAGAAATACACTACGGAAAAAGAAGGAACAGCACATCAGAAATCAGCTCAATGTAACTGAAGAATCCATAGACTCTAACCAATTCTGGGAAAATTGGAAAACACTAAACAAACAACAACACGAATAATTATCTATCCAAAATGGAGATGTATGGGTAAACCACTTCTCCAATCTTTTTGGCTCTATAACAAAGAATAAAGTGCAAAAACATATACATGATCAAATACAAATACTAGAATCAACTATTAAAGACTACCAGAACCCACTGGATTCTCCAATTACCTTGAATGAGTTACAGGACAAAATAAAAACCCTCCAACCCAAAAAGGCCTGTGGTGTTGATGTTATCCTTAATGAAATGATCAAATATACAGACAACAAATTCCAATTGGCTATACTAAAACTCTTTAACATCGTCCTTAGCTCTGGCATCTTCCCCAATATTTGGAACCAAGGACTGATCACCCCAATCCACAAAAGTGGAGACAAATTTGACCCCAATAACTACCGTGGAATATGCGTCAACAGTAACCTTGGTAAAATACTCTGCATTATCATTAACAGCAGACTCGTACATTTCCTCAATGAACACAATGTACTGAGCAAATGTCAAATTAGCTTTTTACCAAATTACCGTACAACAGACCATGTATTCACCCTACACACCCTAATTGACAACCAAACAAACCAAAACAAAGGCAAAGTCTTCTCATGCTTTGTTGATTTCAAAAAAGCCTTCGACTCAATTTGGCATGAGGGTCTGCTATACAAATTGATGGAAAGTGGTGTTGGGGGTAAAACATACGACATCATAAAATCCATGTACACAAACAACAAGTGTGCGGTTAAAATTGGCAAAAAACACACACATTTCTTCACACAGGGTCGTGGGGTGAGACAGGGATGCAGCTTAAGCCCCACCCTCTTCAACATATATATCAACGAATTGGCGCGGGCACTTGAACAGTCTGCAGCACCCGGTCTCACCCTACTAGAATCCGAAGTCAAATGTCTACTGTTTGCTGATGATCTGGTGCTTCTGTCACCAACCAAGGAGGGCCTACAGCAGCACCTAGATCTTCTGCACAGATTCTGTCAGACCTGGGCCCTGACAGTAAATCTCAGTAAGACCAAAATAATGGTGTCCCAAAAAAGGTCCAGTCGCCAGGACCACAAATTCCATCTAGACACCGTTGCCCTAGAGCACAAAAAACTATACATACCTCGGCCTAAACATCAGCACCACAGGTAACTTCCACAAAGCTGTGAACGATCTGAGAGACAAGGCAAGAAGGGCATTCTATGCCATCAAAAGGAACATAAATTTCAACATACCAATTAGGATCTGGCTAAAAATACTTGAATCAGTCATAGAGCCCATTGCCCTTTATGGTTGTGAGGTCTGGGGTCCGCTCACCAACCAAGATTTCACAAAATGGGGCAAACACCAAATTGAGACTCTGCATGCAGAATTCTGCAAAAATATCCTCCGTGTACAACGTAGAACACCAAATAATGCATGCAGAGCAGAATTAGGCCGATACCCACTAATTATCAAAATCCAGAAAAGAGCCGTTAAATTCTACAACCACCTAAAAGGAAGCGATTCCCAAACCTTCCATAACAAAGCCATCACCTACAGAGAGATGAACCTGGAGAAGAGTCCCCTAAGCAAGCTGGTCCTTGGGATTCTGTTCACAAACACAAACACACCCCACAATGCCCCAGGACAACAGCACAATTAGACCCAACCAAATCATGAGAAAACAAAAAGATAATTACTTGACACATTGGAAAGAATTAACAAAAAAACTGAGCAAACTAGAATGCTATTTGGCCCTAAACAGAGAGTATACAGTGGCAGAATACCTGACCACTGTGACTGACCCAAACTTAAGGAAAGCTTTGACTATGTACAGACTCAGTGAGCATAGCCTTGCTATTGAGAAAGGCCGCCGTAGGCAGACATGGCTCTCAAGAGAAGACAGGCTATGTGCACACTGCCCACAAAATGAGATGGAAACCGAGCTGCACTTCCTAACCTCCTGCCCAATGTATGACCATATTAGAGACACATATTTCCCTCAGATCACACAGATCCAAAAAGAATTCGAAAACAAATCCAATTTTGATAAACTCCCACTAAACCTTATGGCAGACAGACACAACAACCTTATGGCAGACAGACACACCAACCTAATGGCAGACAGACACACTAAACCTTATGGCAGACAGACACACCAACCTTATGGCAGACAGACACACCAACCTTATGGCAGACAGACACACCAACCTTATGGCAGACAGACACACCAACCTTATGGCAGACAGACACATCAACCTTATGGCAGACAGACACATCAACCTTATGGCAGACAGACGCACTAAACCTTATGGCAGACAGACGCACTAAACCTTATGGCAGACAGACACACCAACCTTATGGCAGACAGACACACCAACCTTATGCAGACAGACACACCAACCTTATGCAGACAGACACACCAACCTTATGGCAGACAGACACATCAACCTTATGGCAGACAGACGCACTAAACCTTATGGCAGACAGACGCACTAAACCTTATGGCAGACAGACACACCAACCTTATGGCAGACAGACACACCAACCTTATGGCAGACAGACACACCAACCTTATGGCAGACAGACACAACAACATTATGGCAGACAGACACACCAACCTTATGGCAGACAGACACCCCAACCTTATGGCAGACAGACAAACAAACAAACCTTATGGCAGACAGACAAACAAACAAACCTTATGGCAGACAGACAGACACACCAACCCTATGGTAGACAGACACACCAACCTTATGGCAGACAGACACACCAACCTTATGGCAGACAGACACACCAACCTTATGGCAGACAGACACACCAACCTTATGGCAGACAGACACACCAACCTTATGGCAGACAGACACACCAACCTTATGGCAGACAGACACACCAACCTTATGGCAGACAGACAAACAAACCTTATGACAGACAGACAGACCGAAAAACCAACCTTATGGCAGACAGACACACCAACCTTATGGCAGACAGACAGACACACCAACCTTATGGTAGACAGATACACCAACCTTATGACAGACAGACAGACAAACCAACCTTTTGGTAGATAGACAGACAAACCAACCTTATGGCAGACAGACAGACACACCAACCTTATGACAGACAGACACACCAACCTTATGACAGACAGACACACCAACCTTATAGCAGACAGACATACCAACCTTATGGCAGACAGACAGACAGACCAACCTTATGGCAGACAGACAGACAGACCACCCTTATGGCAGACAGACAGACAGACCAACCTTATGGCAGACAGACAGACAGACCAACCTTATGGCAGACAGACAGACAGACCAACCTTATGGCAGACAGACACACCAACCTTATGGCAGACAGACACACCAACCTTACGGCAGACAGACAGACACACCAACCTTATGGCAGACAGACACACCAACCTTATGACAGACAGACACACCAACCTTATGGCAGACAGACACACCAACCTTATGGCAGACAGACACACTAAACCTTATGGCAGACAGACACACCAACCTTACGGCAGACAGACAGACAAACCAACCTTTTGGTAGATAGACAGACAAACCAACCTTATGGCAGACAGACAGACCAACCTTATGACAGACAGACAGACAGACCAACCTTATGGCAGACAGACACACCAACCTTATGGCAGACAGACACACCAACCTTACGGCAGACAGACAGACACACCAACCTTATGGCAGACAGACATACCAACCTTATGGCAGACAGACATACCAACCTTATGGCAGACAGACAGACCAACCTTATGGCAGACAGACAGACCAACCTTATGGCAGACAGACACACCAACCTTATGGCAGACAGACACACCAACCTTACGGCAGACAGACAGACACACCAACCTTACGACAGACAGACAGACACACCAACCTTATGGCAGACAGACACACCAACCTTATGGCAGACAGACAAACAAACCAACCTTATGACAGACAGACACACCAACCTTATGGCAGACAGACACACCAACCTTATGGCAGACAGACACACCAACCTTATGCAGACAGACACACCAACCTTACGGCAGACAGACAGACACACCAACCTTACGGCAGACAGACAAACAAACAAACCTTATGGCAGACAGACAGACACACCAACCCTATGGTAGACAGACACACCAAACTTATGGCAGACAGACACACCAACCTTATGGCAGACAGACACACCAACCTTATGGCAGACAGACACACCAACCTTATGGCAGACAGACACACCAACCTTATGGCAGACAGACACACCAACCTTATGGCAGACAGACACACCAACCTTATGGCAGACAGACACATCAACCTTATGGCAGACAGACACATCAACCTTATGGCAGACAGACGCACTAAACCTTATGGCAGACACACACCAACCTTATGACAGACAGACAGACAAACCAACCTTTTGGTAGATAGACAGACAAACCAACCTTATGGCAGACAGACAGACCAACCTTATGATAGACAGACAGACACCAACCTTATGGTAGACAGACACACAAACCTTATGACAGACAGACAGACACACCAACCTTATGGCAGACAGACATACCAACCTTATGGCAGACAGACATACCAACCTTATGGCAGACAGAGAGACAGACAGACCAACCTTATGGCAGACAGACACACCAACCTTATGGCAGACAGACACACCAACCTTACGGCAGACAGACAGACACACCAACCTTACGGCAGACAGACATACCAACCTTATGGCAGACAGACATACCAACCTTATGGCAGACAGACACACCAACCTTATGGCAGACAGACAGACCAACCTTATGGCAGACAGACAGACCAACCTTATGGCAGACAGACACACCAACCTTATGGCAGACAGACACACCAACCTTATGGCAGACAGACACACCAACCTTACGGCAGACAGACAGACACACCAACCTTACGACAGACAGACAGACACACCAACCTTACGGCAGACAGACAGACACACCAACCTTACGGCAGACAGACATACCAACCTTATGGCAGACAGACATACCAACCTTATGGCAGACAGACACACCAACCTTATGGCAGACAGACAGACCAACCTTATGGCAGACAGACAGACCAACCTTATGGCAGACAGACACACCAACCTTATGGCAGACAGACACACCAACCTTACAGCAGACAGACAGACACACCAACCTTATGACAGACAGACACACCAACCTTATGGCAGACAGACAGACACACCAACCTTATGGCAGACAGACATACCAACCTTATAGCAGACAGACATACCAACCTTATGGCAGACAGACCTTATGACAGACAGACATTATGACAGACAGACACACCAACCTTATGGCAGACAGACACACCAACCCTATGGCAGACAAACAGACAGACCAACCTAATGGCAGACAGATACACCAACCTTATGACAGACAGACAGACAGACAAACCAACCTTTTGGTAGATAGACAGACAACCCAACCTTTTGGCAGACAGACAGACAAACAAACCTTTTGGCAGACAGACAGACAAACCAACCTTTTGGCAGACAAACCAACCTTATGGCAGACAGACAGACAAACCAACCTTATGGCAGACAGACACACCAACTTTCTGAAAGACAGACAGACACACCAACCTTATGGCAGACAGACAAACAAACCAACCTTATGACAGACAGACACACCAACCTTATGGCAGACAGACACACCAACCTTATGGCAGACAGACACACCAACCTTATGCAGACAGACAAACCAACCTTATGACAGACAGACAGACAAACCAACCTTATGGCAGACAGACACACCAACCTTATGGCAGACAGACAAACCAACCTTATGGTAGACAGACAAACCAACCCTATGGTAGACAGACAAACCAACCCTATGGTAGACAGACAAACCAACCTTATGGCAGACAGACAAACCAACCTTATGGCAGACAGACAGACACACCAACCTTATGGCAGACAGACAAACCAACCTTATGGCAGACAGACAAACCAACCTTATGGCAGACAGACAAACCAACCTTATGGCAGACAGACAGACACACCAACCTTATGGCAGACAGACAGACAAACCAACCTTATGGCAGACAGACAAACCAACCTTATGGTAGACAGACAAACCAACCTTATGGCAGACAGACAAACCAACCTTATGGCAGACAGACAGACACACCAACCTTATGGCAGACAGACACACCAACCTTATGGCAGACAAACAGACAGACCAACCTTATGGCAGACAGATACACCAACCTTATGACAGACAGACAGACAAACCAACCTTTTGGTAGATAGACAGACAAACCAACCTTTTGGCAGACAGACAGACAAACAAACCTTTTGGCAGACAGACAGACAAACCAACCTTTTGGCAGACAGACAGACAAACCAACCTTATGGCAGACAGACAGACAAACCAACCTTAGGGCAGACAGACAGACAAACCAACCTTATGGCAGACAGACACACCAACTTTCTGAAAGACAGACAGACACACCAACCTTATGGCAGACAGACAAACAAACCAACCTTATGACAGACAGACACACCAACCTTATGGCAGACAGACACACCAACCTTATGGCAGACAGACACACCAACCTTATGCAGACAGACAAACCAACCTTATGGCAGACAGACACACCAACCTTATGGCAGACAGACAAACCAACTTTATGGCAGACAGACAAACCAACCTTATGGTAGACAGACAAACCAACCTTATGGCAGACAGACAAACCTTATGGCAGACAGACAGACACACCAACCTTATGGCAGACAGACAAACCAACCTTATGGCAGACAGACAAACCAACCTTATGGCAGACAGACAGACACACCAACCTTATGGCAGACAGACAGACAAACCAACCTTATGGCAGACAGACAAACCAACCTTATGGTAGACAGACAAACCAACTTTATGGCAGACAGACAAACCAACCTTATGGCAGACAGACAGACACACCAACCTTATGGCAGACAGACAGACACACCAACCTTATGGCAGACAGACAGACACACCAACCTTATGGCAGACAGACATACCAACCTTATAGCAGACAGACATACCAACCTTATGGCAGACAGACCTTATGACAGACAGACACACCAACCTTATGGCAGACAGACACACCAACCTTATGGCAGACAAACAGACAGACCAACCTTATGGCAGACAGATACACCAACCTTATGACAGACAGACAGACAAACCAACCGTTTGGTAGATAGACAGACAAACCAACCTTTTGGCAGACAGACAGACAAACCAACCTTTTGGCAGACAGACAGACAAACCAACCTTATGGCAGACAGACAGACAAACCAACCTTATGGCAGACAGACAAACAAACCAACCTTATGGCAGACAGACACATCAACTTTCTGAAAGACAGACAGACACACCAACCTTATGGCAGACAGACAAACAAACCAACCTTATGACAGACAGACACACCAACCTTATGGCAGACAGACACACCAACCTTATGGCAGACAGACACACCAACCTTATGCAGACAGACACACCAACCTTATGGCAGACAGACACACCAACCTTATGGCAGACAGACACACCAACCTTATGGCAGACAGACACACCAACCTTATGCAGACAGACACACCAACCTTATGCAGACAGACACACCAACCTTATGGCAGACAGACACACCAACCTTATGGCAGACAGACACACCAACCTTATGGCAGACAGACACACCAACCTTACGGCAGACAGACAGACACACCAACCTTATGGCAGACAGACAAACAAACAAACCTTATGGCAGACAGACAGACACACCAACCCTATGGTAGACAGACACACCAACCTTATGGCAGACAGACACACCAACCTTATGGCAGACAGACACACCAACCTTATGGCAGACAGACACACCAACCTTATGGCAGACAGACACACCAACCTTATGGCAGACAGACACACCAACCTTATGGCAGACAGACACACCAACCTTATGGCAGACAGACACACCAACCTTATGGCAGACAGACACATCAACCTTATGGCAGACAGACACATCAACCTTATGGCAGACAGACACATCAACCTTATGGCAGACAGACACACTAAACCTTATGGCAGACACACACCAACCTTATGACAGACAGACAGACAACCAACCTTTTGGTAGATAGACAGACAAACCAACCTTATGGCAGACAGACAGACCAACCTTATGACAGACAGAGAGACACACCAACCTTATGGTAGACACACACACAAACCTTATGACAGACAGACAGACACACAAACCTTATGGCAGACAGACATACCAACCTTATGGCAGACAGACATACCAACCTTATGGCAGACAGAGAGACAGACAGACCAACCTTATGGCAGACAGACACACCAACCTTATGGCAGACAGACACACCAACCTTACGGCAGACAGACAGACACACCAACCTTATGGCAGACAGACTTACCAACCTTATGGCAGACAGACATACCAACCTTATGGCAGACAGACATACCAACCTTATGGCAGACAGACAGACCAACCTTATGGCAGACAGACACACCAACCTTATGGCAGACAGACACACCAACCTTACGGCAGACAGACAGACACACCAACCTTATGACAGACAGACACACCAACCTTATGGCAGACAGACAAACAAACAAACCTTATGGCAGACAGACAGACACACCAACCCTATGGTAGACAGACACACCAACCTTATGGCAGACAGACACACCAACCTTATGGCAGACAGACACACCAACCTTATGGCAGACAGACACACCAACCTTATGGCAGACAGACACACCAACCTTATGGCAGACAGACACACCAACCTTATGGCAGACAGACACACCAACCTTATGGCAGACAGACACACCAACCTTATGGCAGACAGACACACCAACCTTATGGCAGACAGACACATCAACCTTATGGCAGACAGACACATCAACCTTATGGCAGACAGACACATCAACCTTATGGCAGACAGACACACTAAACCTTATGGCAGACACACACCAACCTTATGACAGACAGACAGACAACCAACCTTTTGGTAGATAGACAGACAAACCAACCTTATGGCAGACAGACAGACCAACCTTATGACAGACAGAGAGACACACCAACCTTATGGTAGACATACACACAAACCTTATGACAGACAGACAGACACACAAACCTTATGGCAGACAGACATACCAACCTTATGGCAGACAGACATACCAACCTTATGGCAGACAGAGAGACAGACAGACCAACCTTATGGCAGACAGACACACCAACCTTATGGCAGACAGACACACCAACCTTACGGCAGACAGACAGACACACCAACCTTATGGCAGACAGACTTACCAACCTTATGGCAGACAGACATACCAACCTTATGGCAGACAGACAGACCAACCTTATGGCAGACAGACACACCAACCTTATGGCAGACAGACACACCAACCTTACGGCAGACAGACAGACACACCAACCTTATGACAGACAGACACACCAACCTTATGGCAGACAGACACACCAACCTTATGGCAGACAGACACACCAACCTTATGGCAGACAGACAGACACACCTTGTGGTAGACAGATACACCAACCTTATGACAGACAGACAGACAGACAAACCAACCTTTTGGCAGACAGACAGACAAACCAACGTTTTGGCAGACAGACAGACATACCAACCTTATAGCAGACAGACATACCAACCTTATGGCAGACAGACCTTATGACAGACAGACACACCAACCTTATGGCAGACAGACACACCAACCTTATGGCAGACAAACAGACAGACCAACCTTATGGCAGACAGATACACCAACCTTATGACAGACAGACAGACAAACCAACCGTTTGGTAGATAGACAGACAAACCAACCTTTTGGCAGACAGACAGACAAACCAACCTTTTGGCAGACAGACAGACAAACCAACCTTATGGCAGACAGACAGACAAACCAACCTTATGGCAGACAGACAGACAAACCAACCTTATGGCAGACAGACAAACAAACCAACCTTATGGCAGACAGACACATCAACTTTCTGAAAGACAGACAGACACACCAACCTTATGGCAGACAGACAAACAAACCAACCTTATGACAGACAGACACACCAACCTTATGGCAGACAGACACACCAACCTTATGGCAGACAGACACACCAACCTTATGCAGACAGACACACCAACCTTATGGCAGACAGACACACCAACCTTATGGCAGACAGACACACCAACCTTATGGCAGACAGACACACCAACCTTATGCAGACAGACACACCAACCTTATGCAGACAGACACACCAACCTTATGGCAGACAGACACACCAACCTTATGGCAGACAGACACATCAACCTTATGGCAGACAGACACACCAACCTTACGGCAGACAGACAGACACACCAACCTTATGGCAGACAGACAAACAAACAAACCTTATGGCAGACAGACAGACACACCAACCCTATGGTAGACAGACACACCAACCTTATGGCAGACAGACACACCAACCTTATGGCAGACAGACACACCAACCTTATGGCAGACAGACACACCAACCTTATGGCAGACAGACACACCAACCTTATGGCAGACAGACACACCAACCTTATGGCAGACAGACACACCAACCTTATGGCAGACAGACACACCAACCTTATGGCAGACAGACACACCAACCTTATGGCAGACAGACACACCAACCTTATGGCAGACAGACACATCAACCTTATGGCAGACAGACACATCAACCTTATGGCAGACAGACGCACTAAACCTTATGGCAGACACACACCAACCTTATGACAGACAGACAGACAAACCAACCTTTTGGTAGATAGACAGACAAACCAACCTTATGGCAGACAGACAGACCAACCTTATGATAGACAGACAGACACCAACCTTATGGTAGACAGACACACAAACCTTATGACAGACAGACAGACACACCAACCTTATGGCAGACAGACATACCAACCTTATGGCAGACAGACATACCAACCTTATGGCAGACAGAGAGACAGACAGACCAACCTTATGGCAGACAGACACACCAACCTTATGGCAGACAGACACACCAACCTTACGGCAGACAGACAGACACACCAACCTTACGGCAGACAGACATACCAACCTTACGGCAGACAGACATACCAACCTTATGGCAGACAGACACACCAACCTTATGGCAGACAGACAGACCAACCTTATGGCAGACAGACAGACCAACCTTATGGCAGACAGACACACCAACCTTATGGCAGACAGACACACCAACCTTATGGCAGACAGACACACCAACCTTACGGCAGACAGACACACCAACCTTACGGCAGACAGACAGACACACCAACCTTACGACAGACAGACAGACACACCAACCTTACGGCAGACAGACAGACACACCAACCTTACGGCAGACAGACATACCAACCTTATGGCAGACAGACATACCAACCTTATGGCAGACAGACACACCAACCTTATGGCAGACAGACAGACCAACCTTATGGCAGACAGACAGACCAACCTTATGGCAGACAGACACACCAACCTTATGGCAGACAGACACACCAACCTTACAGCAGACAGACAGACACACCAACCTTATGACAGACAGACACACCAACCTTATGGCAGACAGACAGACACACCAACCTTATGGCAGACAGACATACCAACCTTATAGCAGACAGACATACCAACCTTATGGCAGACAGACCTTATGACAGACAGACATTATGACAGACAGACACACCAACCTTATGGCAGACAGACACACCAACCCTATGGCAGACAAACAGACAGACCAACCTAATGGCAGACAGATACACCAACCTTATGACAGACAGACAGACAGACAAACCAACCTTTTGGTAGATAGACAGACAACCCAACCTTTTGGCAGACAGACAGACAAACAAACCTTTTGGCAGACAGACAGACAAACCAACCTTTTGGCAGACAAACCAACCTTATGGCAGACAGACAGACAAACCAACCTTATGGCAGACAGACACACCAACTTTCTGAAAGACAGACAGACACACCAACCTTATGGCAGACAGACAAACAAACCAACCTTATGACAGACAGACACACCAACCTTATGGCAGACAGACACACCAACCTTATGGCAGACAGACACACCAACCTTATGCAGACAGACAAACCAACCTTATGACAGACAGACAGACAAACCAACCTTATGGCAGACAGACACACCAACCTTATGGCAGACAGACAAACCAACCTTATGGTAGACAGACAAACCAACCCTATGGTAGACAGACAAACCAACCCTATGGTAGACAGACAAACCAACCTTATGGCAGACAGACAAACCAACCTTATGGCAGACAGACAGACACACCAACCTTATGGCAGACAGACAAACCAACCTTATGGCAGACAGACAAACCAACCTTATGGCAGACAGACAAACCAACCTTATGGCAGACAGACAGACACACCAACCTTATGGCAGACAGACAGACAAACCAACCTTATGGCAGACAGACAAACCAACCTTATGGTAGACAGACAAACCAACCTTATGGCAGACAGACAAACCAACCTTATGGCAGACAGACAGACACACCAACCTTATGGCAGACAGACACACCAACCTTATGGCAGACAAACAGACAGACCAACCTTATGGCAGACAGATACACCAACCTTATGACAGACAGACAGACAAACCAACCTTTTGGTAGATAGACAGACAAACCAACCTTTTGGCAGACAGACAGACAAACAAACCTTTTGGCAGACAGACAGACAAACCAACCTTTTGGCAGACAGACAGACAAACCAACCTTATGGCAGACAGACAGACAAACCAACCTTAGGGCAGACAGACAGACAAACCAACCTTATGGCAGACAGACACACCAACTTTCTGAAAGACAGACAGACACACCAACCTTATGGCAGACAGACAAACAAACCAACCTTATGACAGACAGACACACCAACCTTATGGCAGACAGACACACCAACCTTATGGCAGACAGACACACCAACCTTATGCAGACAGACAAACCAACCTTATGGCAGACAGACACACCAACCTTATGGCAGACAGACAAACCAACTTTATGGCAGACAGACAAACCAACCTTATGGTAGACAGACAAACCAACCTTATGGCAGACAGACAAACCTTATGGCAGACAGACAGACACACCAACCTTATGGCAGACAGACAAACCAACCTTATGGCAGACAGACAAACCAACCTTATGGCAGACAGACAGACACACCAACCTTATGGCAGACAGACAGACAAACCAACCTTATGGCAGACAGACAAACCAACCTTATGGTAGACAGACAAACCAACTTTATGGCAGACAGACAAACCAACCTTATGGCAGACAGACAGACACACCAACCTTATGGCAGACAGACAGACACACCAACCTTATGGCAGACAGACAGACACACCAACCTTATGGCAGACAGACATACCAACCTTATAGCAGACAGACATACCAACCTTATGGCAGACAGACCTTATGACAGACAGACACACCAACCTTATGGCAGACAGACACACCAACCTTATGGCAGACAAACAGACAGACCAACCTTATGGCAGACAGATACACCAACCTTATGACAGACAGACAGACAAACCAACCGTTTGGTAGATAGACAGACAAACCAACCTTTTGGCAGACAGACAGACAAACCAACCTTTTGGCAGACAGACAGACAAACCAACCTTATGGCAGACAGACAGACAAACCAACCTTATGGCAGACAGACAAACAAACCAACCTTATGGCAGACAGACACATCAACTTTCTGAAAGACAGACAGACACACCAACCTTATGGCAGACAGACAAACAAACCAACCTTATGACAGACAGACACACCAACCTTATGGCAGACAGACACACCAACCTTATGGCAGACAGACACACCAACCTTATGCAGACAGACACACCAACCTTATGGCAGACAGACACACCAACCTTATGGCAGACAGACACACCAACCTTATGGCAGACAGACACACCAACCTTATGCAGACAGACACACCAACCTTATGCAGACAGACACACCAACCTTATGGCAGACAGACACACCAACCTTATGGCAGACAGACACACCAACCTTATGGCAGACAGACACACCAACCTTACGGCAGACAGACAGACACACCAACCTTATGGCAGACAGACAAACAAACAAACCTTATGGCAGACAGACAGACACACCAACCTTATGGCAGACAGACACACCAACCTTATGGCAGACAGACACACCAACCTTATGGCAGACAGACACACCAACCTTATGGCAGACAGACACACCAACCTTATGGCAGACAGACACACCAACCTTATGGCAGACAGACACACCAACCTTATGGCAGACAGACACACCAACCTTATGGCAGACAGACACACCAACCTTATGGCAGACAGACACATCAACCTTATGGCAGACAGACACATCAACCTTATGGCAGACAGACACATCAACCTTATGGCAGACAGACACACTAAACCTTATGGCAGACACACACCAACCTTATGACAGACAGACAGACAACCAACCTTTTGGTAGATAGACAGACAAACCAACCTTATGGCAGACAGACAGACCAACCTTATGACAGACAGAGAGGCACACCAACCTTATGGTAGACACACACACAAACCTTATGACAGACAGACAGACACACAAACCTTATGGCAGACAGACATACCAACCTTATGGCAGACAGACATACCAACCTTATGGCAGACAGAGAGACAGACAGACCAACCTTATGGCAGACAGACACACCAACCTTATGGCAGACAGACACACCAACCTTACGGCAGACAGACAGACACACCAACCTTATGGCAGACAGACTTACCAACCTTATGGCAGACAGACATACCAACCTTATGGCAGACAGACATACCAACCTTATGGCAGACAGACAGACCAACCTTATGGCAGACAGACACACCAACCTTATGGCAGACAGACACACCAACCTTACGGCAGACAGACAGACACACCAACCTTATGACAGACAGACACACCAACCTTATGGCAGACAGACAAACAAACAAACCTTATGGCAGACAGACAGACACACCAACCCTATGGTAGACAGACACACCAACCTTATGGCAGACAGACACACCAACCTTATGGCAGACAGACACACCAACCTTATGGCAGACAGACACACCAACCTTATGGCAGACAGACACACCAACCTTATGGCAGACAGACACACCAACCTTATGGCAGACAGACACACCAACCTTATGGCAGACAGACACACCAACCTTATGGCAGACAGACACATCAACCTTATGGCAGACAGACACATCAACCTTATGGCAGACAGACACATCAACCTTATGGCAGACAGACACACTAAACCTTATGGCAGACACACACCAACCTTATGACAGACAGACAGACAACCAACCTTTTGGTAGATAGACAGACAAACCAACCTTATGGCAGACAGACAGACCAACCTTATGACAGACAGAGAGACACACCAACCTTATGGTAGACATACACACAAACCTTATGACAGACAGACAGACACACAAACCTTATGGCAGACAGACATACCAACCTTATGGCAGACAGACATACCAACCTTATGGCAGACAGAGAGACAGACAGACCAACCTTATGGCAGACAGACACACCAACCTTATGGCAGACAGACACACCAACCTTACGGCAGACAGACAGACACACCAACCTTATGGCAGACAGACTTACCAACCGTATGGCAGACAGACATACCAACCTTATGGCAGACAGACAGACCAACCTTATGGCAGACAGACACACCAACCTTATGGCAGACAGACACACCAACCTTACGGCAGACAGACAGACACACCAACCTTATGACAGACAGACACACCAACCTTATGGCAGACAGACACACCAACCTTATGGCAGACAGACACACCAACCTTATGGCAGACAGACAGACACACCTTGTGGTAGACAGATACACCAACCTTATGACAGACAGACAGACAGACAAACCAACCTTTTGGCAGACAGACAGACAAACCAACGTTTTGGCAGACAGACAGACATACCAACCTTATAGCAGACAGACAAACCAACCTTATGGCAGACAGACCTTATGACAGACAGACACACCAACCTTATGGCAGACAGACACACCAACCTTATGGCAGACAAACAGACAGACCAACCTTATGGCAGACAGATACACCAACCTTATGACAGACAGACAGACAAACCAACCGTTTGGTAGATAGACAGACAAACCAACCTTTTGGCAGACAGACAGACAAACCAACCTTTTGGCAGACAGACAGACAAACCAACCTTATGGCAGACAGACAGACAAACCAACCTTATGGCAGACAGACAGACAAACCAACCTTATGGCAGACAGACAAACAAACCAACCTTATGGCAGACAGACACATCAACTTTCTGAAAGACAGACAGACACACCAACCTTATGGCAGACAGACAAACAAACCAACCTTATGACAGACAGACACACCAACCTTATGGCAGACAGACACACCAACCTTATGGCAGACAGACACACCAACCTTATGCAGACAGACACACCAACCTTATGGCAGACAGACACACCAACCTTATGGCAGACAGACACACCAACCTTATGGCAGACAGACACACCAACCTTATGCAGACAGACACACCAACCTTATGCAGACAGACACACCAACCTTATGGCAGACAGACACACCAACCTTATGGCAGACAGACACATCAAGCTTATGGCAGACAGACACACCAACCTTACGGCAGACAGACAGACACACCAACCTTATGGCAGACAGACAAACAAACAAACCTTATGGCAGACAGACAGACACACCAACCCTATGGTAGACAGACACACCAACCTTATGGCAGACAGACACACCAACCTTATGGCAGACAGACACACCAACCTTATGGCAGACAGACACACCAACCTTATGGCAGACAGACACACCAACCTTATGGCAGACAGACACACCAACCTTATGGCAGACAGACACACCAACCTTATGGCAGACAGACACACCAACCTTATGGCAGACAGACACACCAACCTTATGGCAGACAGACACATCAACCTTATGGCAGACAGACACATCAACCTTATGGCAGACAGACACATCAACCTTATGGCAGACAGACACACTAAACCTTATGGCAGACACACACCAACCTTATGACAGACAGACAGACAACCAACCTTTTGGTAGATAGACAGACAAACCAACCTTATGGCAGACAGACAGACCAACCTTATGACAGACAGAGAGACACACCAACCTTATGGTAGACATACACACAAACCTTATGACAGACACACAAACCTTATGGAAGACAGACATACCAACCTTATGGCAGACAGACATACCAACCTTATGGCAGACAGAGAGACAGACAGACCAACCTTATGGCAGACAGACACACCAACCTTATGGCAGACAGACACACCAACCTTACGGCAGACAGACAGACACACCAACCTTATGGCAGACAGACTTACCAACCTTATGGCAGACAGACATACCAACCTTATGGCAGACAGACAGACCAACCTTATGGCAGACAGACACACCAACCTTATGGCAGACAGACACACCAACCTTACGGCAGACAGACAGACACACCAACCTTATGACAGACAGACACACCAACCTTATGGCAGACAGACACACCAACCTTATGGCAGACAGACACACCAACCTTATGGCAGACAGACACACCAACCTTATGGCAGACAGACAGACACACCTTGTGGTAGACAGATACACCAACCTTATGACAGACAGACAGACAAACCAACCTTTTGGCAGACAGACAGACAAACCAACGTTTTGGCAGACAGACAGACAAACCAACCTTATGGCAGACAGACAAACCAACCTTATGGCAGACAGACACACCAACCTTATGGCAGACAGACACACCAACCTTATGGCAGACAGACACACCGACCTTATGGAAGACAGACAGACACACCAACCTTATGGCAGACAGACATACCAACCTTATAGCAGACAGACATACCAACCTTATGGCAGACAGACCTTATGACAGACAGACATTATGACAGACAGACACACCAACCTTATGGCAGACAGACACACCAACCTTATGGCAGACAAACAGACAGACCAACCTTATGGCAGACAGATACACCAACCTTATGACAGACAGACACACCAATCTTTTGGTAGATAGACAGACAAACCAACCTTTTGGCAGACAGACAGACAAACAAACCTTTTGGCAGACAGACAGACAAACCAACCTTTTGGCAGACAGACAGACAAACCAACCTTATGGCAGACAGACAGACAAACCAACCTTATGGCAGACAGACAGACAAACCAACCTTATGGCAGACAGACACACCAACTTTCTGAAAGACAGACACACCAACCTTATGGCAGACAGACACACCAACCTTATGCAGACAGACACACCAACCTTATGGCAGACAGACACACCAACCTTATGGCAGACAGACACACCAACCTTATGGCAGACAGACACACCAACCTTATGGCAGACAGACACACCAACCTTATGGCAGACAGACACACCAACCTTATGGCAGACAGACACACCAACCTTATGGCAGACAGACACACCAACCTTATGGCAGACAGACACACCAACCTTATGCAGACAGACACACCAACCTTATGGCAGACAGACACACCAACCTTATGGCAGACAGACAGACAAACCAACCTTATGGCAGACAGACACACCAACCTTATGGCAGACAGACAAACCAACCTTATGGTAGACAGACAAACCAACCCTATGGTAGACAGACAAACCAACCCTATGGTAGACAGACAAACCAACCTTATGGCAGACAGACAAACCAACCTTATGGCAGACAGACAGACACACCAACCTTATGGCAGACAGACAAACCAACCTTATGGCAGACAGACAAACCAACCTTATGGCAGACAGACAAACCAACCTTATGGCAGACAGACAGACACACCAACCTTATGGCAGACAGACAGACAAACCAACCTTATGGCAGACAGACAAACCAACCTTATGGTAGACAGACAAACCAACCTTATGGCAGACAGACAAACCAACCTTATGGCAGACAGACAGACACACCAACCTTATGGCAGACAGACACACCAACCTTATGGCAGACAAACAGACAGACCAACCTTATGGCAGACAGATACACCAACCTTATGACAGACAGACAGACAAACCAACCTTTTGGTAGATAGACAGACAAACCAACCTTTTGGCAGACAGACAGACAAACAAACCTTTTGGCAGACAGACAGACAAACCAACCTTTTGGCAGACAGACAGACAAACCAACCTTATGGCAGACAGACAGACAAACCAACCTTAGGGCAGACAGACAGACAAACCAACCTTATGGCAGACAGACACACCAACTTTCTGAAAGACAGACAGACACACCAACCTTATGGCAGACAGACAAACAAACCAACCTTATGACAGACAGACACACCAACCTTATGGCAGACAGACACACCAACCTTATGGCAGACAGACACACCAACCTTATGCAGACAGACAAACCAACCTTATGGCAGACAGACACACCAACCTTATGGCAGACAGACAAACCAACTTTATGGCAGACAGACAAACCAACCTTATGGTAGACAGACAAACCAACCTTATGGCAGACAGACAAACCTTATGGCAGACAGACAGACACACCAACCTTATGGCAGACAGACAAACCAACCTTATGGCAGACAGACAGACACACCAACCTTATGGCAGACAGACAGACACACCAACCTTATGGCAGACAGACAGACAAACCAACCTTATGGCAGACAGACAAACCAACCTTATGGTAGACAGACAAACCAACTTTATGGCAGACAGACAAACCAACCTTATGGCAGACAGACAGACACACCAACCTTATGGCAGACAGACAGACACACCAACCTTATGGCAGACAGACAGACACACCAACCTTATGGCAGACAGACATACCAACCTTATAGCAGACAGACATACCAACCTTATGGCAGACAGACCTTATGACAGACAGACACACCAACCTTATGGCAGACAGACACACCAACCTTATGGCAGACAAACAGACAGACCAACCTTATGGCAGACAGATACACCAACCTTATGACAGACAGACAGACAAACCAACCGTTTGGTAGATAGACAGACAAACCAACCTTTTGGCAGACAGACAGACAAACCAACCTTTTGGCAGACAGACAGACAAACCAACCTTATGGCAGACAGACAGACAAACCAACCTTATGGCAGACAGACAAACAAACCAACCTTATGGCAGACAGACACATCAACTTTCTGAAAGACAGACAGACACACCAACCTTATGGCAGACAGACAAACAAACCAACCTTATGACAGACAGACACACCAACCTTATGGCAGACAGACACACCAACCTTATGGCAGACAGACACACCAACCTTATGCAGACAGACACACCAACCTTATGGCAGACAGACACACCAACCTTATGGCAGACAGACACACCAACCTTATGGCAGACAGACACACCAACCTTATGCAGACAGACACACCAACCTTATGCAGACAGACACACCAACCTTATGGCAGACAGACACACCAACCTTATGGCAGACAGACACACCAACCTTATGGCAGACAGACACACCAACCTTACGGCAGACAGACAGACACACCAACCTTATGGCAGACAGACAAACAAACAAACCTTATGGCAGACAGACAGACACACCAACCCTATGGTAGACAGACACACCAACCTTATGGCAGACAGACACACCAACCTTATGGCAGACAGACACACCAACCTTATGGCAGACAGACACACCAACCTTATGGCAGACAGACACACCAACCTTATGGCAGACAGACACACCAACCTTATGGCAGACAGACACACCAACCTTATGGCAGACAGACACACCAACCTTATGGCAGACAGACACACCAACCTTATGGCAGACAGACACATCAACCTTATGGCAGACAGACACATCAACCTTATGGCAGACAGACACATCAACCTTATGGCAGACAGACACACTAAACCTTATGGCAGACACACACCAACCTTATGACAGACAGACAGACAACCAACCTTTTGGTAGATAGACAGACAAACCAACCTTATGGCAGACAGACAGACCAACCTTATGACAGACAGAGAGACACACCAACCTTATGGTAGACACACACACAAACCTTATGACAGACAGACAGACACACAAACCTTATGGCAGACAGACATACCAACCTTATGGCAGACAGACATACCAACCTTATGGCAGACAGAGAGACAGACAGACCAACCTTATGGCAGACAGACACACCAACCTTATGGCAGACAGACACACCAACCTTACGGCAGACAGACAGACACACCAACCTTATGGCAGACAGACTTACCAACCTTATGGCAGACAGACATACCAACCTTATGGCAGACAGACATACCAACCTTATGGCAGACAGACAGACCAACCTTATGGCAGACAGACACACCAACCTTATGGCAGACAGACACACCAACCTTACGGCAGACAGACAGACACACCAACCTTATGACAGACAGACACACCAACCTTATGGCAGACAGACAAACAAACAAACCTTATGGCAGACAGACAGACAGACCAACCCTATGGTAGACAGACACACCAACCTTATGGCAGACAGACACACCAACCTTATGGCAGACAGACACACCAACCTTATGGCAGACAGACACACCAACCTTATGGCAGACAGACACACCAACCTTATGGCAGACAGACACACCAACCTTATGGCAGACAGACACACCAACCTTATGGCAGACAGACACACCAACCTTATGGCAGACAGACACACCAACCTTATGGCAGACAGACACATCAACCTTATGGCAGACAGACACATCAACCTTATGGCAGACAGACACATCAACCTTATGGCAGACAGACACACTAAACCTTATGGCAGACACACACCAACCTTATGACAGACAGACAGACAACCAACCTTTTGGTAGATAGACAGACAAACCAACCTTATGGCAGACAGACAGACCAACCTTATGACAGACAGAGAGACACACCAACCTTATGGTAGACATACACACAAACCTTATGACAGACAGACAGACACACAAACCTTATGGCAGACAGACATACCAACCTTATGGCAGACAGACATACCAACCTTATGGCAGACAGAGAGACAGACAGACCAACCTTATGGCAGACAGACACACCAACCTTATGGCAGACAGACACACCAACCTTACGGCAGACAGACAGACACACCAACCTTATGGCAGACAGACTTACCAACCTTATGGCAGACAGACATACCAACCTTATGGCAGACAGACAGACCAACCTTATGGCAGACAGACACACCAACCTTATGGCAGACAGACACACCAACCTTACGGCAGACAGACAGACACACCAACCTTATGACAGACAGACACACCAACCTTATGGCAGACAGACACACCAACCTTATGGCAGACAGACACACCAACCTTATGGCAGACAGACAGACACACCTTGTGGTAGACAGATACACCAACCTTATGACAGACAGACAGACAGACAAACCAACCTTTTGGCAGACAGACAGACAAACCAACGTTTTGGCAGACAGACAGACATACCAACCTTATAGCAGACAGACATACCAACCTTATGGCAGACAGACCTTATGACAGACAGACACACCAACCTTATGGCAGACAGACACACCAACCTTATGGCAGACAAACAGACAGACCAACCTTATGGCAGACAGATACACCAACCTTATGACAGACAGACAGACAAACCAACCGTTTGGTAGATAGACAGACAAACCAACCTTTTGGCAGACAGACAGACAAACCAACCTTTTGGCAGACAGACAGACAAACCAACCTTATGGCAGACAGACAGACAAACCAACCTTATGGCAGACAGACAGACAAACAAACCTTATGGCAGACAGACAAACAAACCAACCTTATGGCAGACAGACACATCAACTTTCTGAAAGACAGACAGACACACCAACCTTATGGCAGACAGACAAACAAACCAACCTTATGACAGACAGACACACCAACCTTATGGCAGACAGACACACCAACCTTATGGCAGACAGACACACCAACCTTATGCAGACAGACACACCAACCTTATGGCAGACAGACAAACCAACCTTATGGCAGACAGACACACCAACCTTATGCAGACAGACACACCAACCTTATGCAGACAGACACACCAACCTTATGGCAGACAGACACACCAACCTTATGGCAGACAGACACATCAACCTTATGGCAGACAGACACACCAACCTTACGGCAGACAGACAGACACACCAACCTTATGGCAGACAGACAAACAAACAAACCTTATGGCAGACAGACAGACACACCAACCCTATGGTAGACAGACACACCAACCTTATGGCAGACAGACACACCAACCTTATGGCAGACAGACACACCAACCTTATGGCAGACAGACACACCAACCTTATGGCAGACAGACACACCAACCTTATGGCAGACAGACACACCAACCTTATGGCAGACAGACACACCAACCTTATGGCAGACAGACACACCAACCTTATGGCAGACAGACACACCAACCTTATGGCAGACAGACACATCAACCTTATGGCAGACAGACACATCAACCTTATGGCAGACAGACACATCAACCTTATGGCAGACAGACACACTAAACCTTATGGCAGACACACACCAACCTTATGACAGACAGACAGACAACCAACCTTTTGGTAGATAGACAGACAAACCAACCTTATGGCAGACAGACAGACCAACCTTATGACAGACAGAGAGACACACCAACCTTATGGTAGACATACACACAAACCTTATGACAGACAGACAGACACACAAACCTTATGGAAGACAGACATACCAACCTTATGGCAGACAGACATACCAACCTTATGGCAGACAGAGAGACAGACAGACCAACCTTATGGCAGACAGACACACCAACCTTATGGCAGACAGACACACCAACCTTACGGCAGACAGACAGACACACCAACCTTATGGCAGACAGACTTACCAACCTTATGGCAGACAGACATACCAACCTTATGGCAGACAGACAGACCAACCTTATGGCAGACAGACACACCAACCTTACGGCAGACAGACAGACACACCAACCTTATGACAGACAGACACACCAACCTTATGGCAGACAGACACACCAACCTTATGGCAGACAGACACACCAACCTTATGGCAGACAGACACACCAACCTTATGGCAGACAGACAGACACACCTTGTGGTAGACAGATACACCAACCTTATGACAGACAGACAGACAGACAAACCAACCTTTTGGCAGACAGACAGACAAACCAACGTTTTGGCAGACAGACAGACAAACCAACCTTATGGCAGACAGACAAACCAACCTTATGGCAGACAGACACACCAACCTTATGGCAGACAGACACACCAACCTTATGGCAGACAGACACACCGACCTTATGGAAGACAGACAGACACACCAACCTTATGGCAGACAGACATACCAACCTTATAGCAGACAGACATACCAACCTTATGGCAGACAGACCTTATGACAGACAGACATTATGACAGACAGACACACCAACCTTATGGCAGACAGACACACCAACCTTATGGCAGACAAACAGACAGACCAACCTTATGGCAGACAGATACACCAACCTTATGACAGACAGACACACCAATCTTTTGGTAGATAGACAGACAAACCAACCTTTTGGCAGACAGACAGACAAACAAACCTTTTGGCAGACAGACAGACAAACCAACCTTTTGGCAGACAGACAGACAAACCAACCTTATGGCAGAGAGACAGACAAACCAACCTTATGGCAGACAGACAGACAAACCAACCTTATGGCAGACAGACACACCAACTTTCTGAAAGACAGACACACCAACCTTATGGCAGACAGACACACCAACCTTATGCAGACAGACACACCAACCTTATGGCAGACAGACACACCAACCTTATGGCAGACAGACACACCAACCTTATGGCAGACAGACACACCAACCTTATGGCAGACAGACACACCAACCTTATGGCAGACAGACACACCAACCTTATGGCAGACAGACACACCAACCTTATGGCAGACAGACACACCAACCTTATGGCAGACAGACACACCAACCTTATGGCAGACAGACACACCAACCTTATGCAGACAGACACACCAACCTTATGGCAGACAGACACACCAACCTTATGGCAGACAGACACACCAACCTTATGGCAGACAGACGCACTAAACCTTACGGCAGACAGACACACCAACCTTATGGCAGACAGACACACCAACCTTATGGCAGACAGACACACCAACCTTATGGCAGACAGACAAACAAACAAACCTTATGGCAGACAGACAGACACACCAACCTTATGGCAGACAGACACACCAACCTTATGGCAGACAGACACACCAACCTTATGGCAGACAGACACACCAACCTTATGGCAGACAGACACACCAACCTTATGGCAGACAGACACACCAACCTTATGGCAGACAGACAAACAAACAAACCTTATGGCAGACAGACAAACAAACAAACCTTATGGCAGACAGACAGACACACCAACCCTATGGTAGACAGACACACCAACCTTATGGCAGACAGACACACCAACCTTATGGCAGACAGACACACCAACCTTATGGCAGACAGACACACCAACCTTATGGCAGACAGACACACCAACCTTATGGCAGACAGACACACCAACCTTATGGCAGACAGACACACCAACCTTATGGCAGACAGACACACCAACCTTATGGCAGACAGACAGACAAACCAACCTTATGACAGACAGACAAACCAACCTTATGGCAGACAGACACACCAACCTTATGGCAGACAGACAGACACACCAACCTTATGGTAGACAGATACACCAACCTTATGACAGACAGACAAACCAACCTTTTGGTAGATAGACAGACAAACCAACCTTATGGCAGACAGACAGACACACCAACCTTATGACAGACAGACAGACACACCAACCTTCTGACAGACAGACAGACAGACCAACCTTATGGCAGACAGACATACCAACCTTATAGCAGACAGACATACCAACCTTATGGCAGACAGACAGACAGACCAACCTTATGGCAGACAGACAGACAGACCAACCTTATGGCAGACAGACAGACCAACTTTATGGCAGACAGACAGACAGACCAACCTTATGGCAGACAGACAGACAGACAGACCAACCTTATGGCAGACAGACACACCAACCTTATGGCAGACAGACACACCAACCTTACGGCAGACAGACACACCAACCTTACGGCAGACAGACACACCAACCTTACGGCAGACAGACAGACACACCAACCTTACGGCAGACAGACAGACCAACCTTATGACAGACAGACACACCAACCTTATGGCAGACAGACACACCAACCTTTTGGCAGACAGACACACCAACCTTATGGCAGACAAACAGACAGACCAACCTTATGGCAGACAAACAGACAGACCAACCTTATGGCAGACAGACACACCAACCTTATGGCAGACAGACAGACACACCTTATGACAGACAGACACACCAACCTTATGGCAGACAGACACACCAACCTTATGGCAGACAGACACACCAACCTTATGGCAGACAGACACACCAACCTTATGGCAGACAAACAGACAGACCAACCTTATGGCAGACAGACACACCAACCTTATGGCAGACAGACAGACAACCCTTATGACAGACAGACACACCAACCTTATGGCAGACAGACACACCAACCTTATGGCAGACAGACACACCAACCTTATGGCAGACAGACACACCAACCTTATGGCAGACAGACACACCAACCTTATGGCAGACAGACACACCAACCTTATGGCAGACAGACAAACAAACCAACCTTATGGCAGACAGACACACCAACTTTCTGAAAGACAGACAGACACACCAACCTTATGAAAGAAATACAGACAAACCAACCTTATGGCAGACAGACAGACAAACCAACCTTATGGCAGACACAGACAAACCAACCTTATGGCAGACACAGACAAACCAACCTTATGGCAGACAGACAGACACACCAACCTTATGGCAGACAGACAGACACACCAACCTTATGGCAGACAGACAGACAAACCTTATGACAGACAGACACACCAACCTTATGGCAGACAGACACACCAACCTTATGGCAGACAAACAGACAGACCAACCTTATGGCAGACAGATACACCAACCTTATGACAGACAGACAGACAAACCAACCTTTTGGTAGATAGACAGACAAACCAACCTTTTGGTAGATAGACAGACACACCAACCTTATGGCAGACAAACAAACCAACCTTATGGCAGACAGACAGACCAACCTTATGGCAGACAGACACACCAACCTTATGGCAGACAGACACACCAACCTTACGGCAGACAGACAGACACACCAACCTTATGACAGACAGACACACCAACCTTATGGCAGACAGACACACCAACCTTATGGCAGACAGACACACCAACCTTATGGCAGACAGACAGACAAACCTTATGGTAGACAGACAGACCAACCTTATGGCAGACAGACAGACCAACCTTATGGCAGACAGACAGACCAACCTTATGGCAGACAGACACACCAACCTTATGGCAGACAGACACACCAACCTTACGGCAGACAGACAGACACACCAACCTTATGACAGACAGACACACCAACCTTATGGCAGACAGACACACCAACCTTATGGCAGACAGACACACCAACCTTATGGCAGACAGACAGACAAACCTTATGGTAGACAGATACATCAACCTTATGGCAGACAGACACACCAACCTTATGGCAGACAGACAGACCAACCTTATGGCAGACAGACAGACACACTAAACCTTATGGCAGACAGACAGACACACCAACCTCATGGTAGACAGACACACCAACCTTATGGCAGACAGACACACCAACCTTATGGCAGACAGACAGACACACCAACCTTATGGTAGACAGACACACCAACCTTATGACAGACAGACAGACACACCAACCTTATGGCAGACAGACATAACAACCTTATGGCAGACAGACATACCAACCTTATGGCAGACAGACAGACAGAACAACCTTATGGCAGACAGACAGACAGAACAACCTTATGGCAGACAGACACACCAACCTTACGGCAGACAGACAGACACACCAACCTTATGGCAGACAGACATACCAACCTTATGGCAGACAGACATACCAACCTTATGGCAGACAGACATACCAACCTTATGGCAGACAGACATACCAACCTTATGGCAGACAGACAAACCAACCTTATGGCAGACAGACAGACCAACCTTATGGCAGACAGACAGACCAACCTTATGGCAGACAGACACACTAAACCTTATGGCAGACAGACACACCAACCTTACGGCAGACAGACACACCAACCTTACGGCAGACAGACAGACACACCAACCTTATGGCAGACAGACAGACACACCAACCTTATGGCAGACAGACACACCAACCTATGGCAGACAGACACACCAACCTTATGGCAGACAGACAGACAAACCTTATGGTAGACAGATACACCAACCTTATGACAGACAGACAGACAAACCAACCTTTTGGCAGACAGACAGACAAACCAACCTTATGGCAGACAGACAAACCAACCTTATGGCAGACAGACACACCAACCTTATGGCAGACAGACACACCAACCTTATGGCAGACAGACACACCAACCTTATGGCAGACAGACAAACCAACCTTATGGCAGACAGACAGACACACCAACCTTATGGCAGACAGACATACCAACCTTATAGCAGACAGACATACCAACCTTATGGCAGACAGACCTTATGACAGACAGACATTATGACAGACAGACACACCAACCTTATGGCAGACAGACACACCAACCTTATGGCAGACAAACAGACAGACCAACCTTATGGCAGACAGATACACCAACCTTATGACAGACAGACACACCAACCTTTTGGTAGATAGACAGACAAACCAACCTTTTGGCAGACAGACAGACAAACAAACCTTTTGGCAGACAGACAGACAAACCAACCTTATGGCAGACAGACAGACAAACCTTATGGCAGACAGACACACCAACCTTATGGCAGACAGACACACCAACCTTATGGCAGACAGACACACCAACCTTATGGCAGACAGACACACCAACCTTATGGCAGACAGACACACCAACCTTATGGCAGACAGACAGACACACCAACCTTACATTAGGACAGCCACTGGAAATGAGAGCAGTATGTAACATCTGCTGTCTCCGTGTGTGTGTGTGTGTGTGTGTGTGTGTGTGTGTGTGTGTGTGTGTGTGTGTGTGTGTGTGTGTGTGTGTGTGTGTGTGTGTCAGTGTGAATGTGAGTGTGAATTTGAGTGTGAATGTGTGTGTGTCTGAGTGTGAATGTGTGTGTGTGTGTGTGTGTGTGTGTGTGTGTGTGTGTGTGTGTGTGTGTGTGTGTGTGTGTGTGTGTGTGTGTGTGTGTGTGTGTGTGTGTGTGTGTGTGTGTGTGTGTGTGTGTACAGGGATGAGGTTAATCAGGAAAATGCTGTACAGGCTTCTGTTTTCTCCAAATAAAACAGTCCCTCCGAGGGTCTTTACGTGGCTGTCGCTCCGCCATTCCAAAGTTGTTGATGTCCCTCCGTCGTCTCGCTTCGGGGAATATAGAAGTCAAGTTGGTTTCTTACAAGAGAAGGTAGTAACAGCAACCCCTGTATCCTCTAACAGCTTCTGGAACAGCAGCATAAACAAGCCTTGGGGAACGTTCCTAGTCTGCCAGGGCCCCATCAGGAACCAGTGGGTAAATAAACACTCCCAAATTTGTGAATTAAGGAAGGGGTAAGGGACTGGCGATGGGAGACCCCAAAACAGGGAGGAGAGGGGAACAACTGTTGGGGGTAGTCACCTTCAAAACACACAGGGTTCAGTGGGGCAAAGAGAAGAGGCAGAGAGAGAGGGAGAAGGAGAGAGAGAGGGAGAGGGGGGGAAGGAGAGAGGGGGGGAGAGGGGGGGGGGGGGAGACAGAGAGGGGGGGAGAGAGAGACAGAGGGGGGGAGGAGAGAGAGAGAGGGGGAAGGAGAGAGAGAGGGAGAGGGGGGGAGAGAGAGAGAGACAAGGAGAGAGAGAGAGAGAGACAGAGGGAGAGAGAGAGAGACAGAGGGGGGAGGAGAGAGAGAGAGAGGGGGGGAAGGAGAGAGAGGGGGAGAGGGGGGGGGAGAGGGGGAGACGGAGAGGGGGGAGAGAGAGACAGGGGGGAGGAGAGAGAGAGAGGGGGAAGGAGAGAGAGAGAGAGAGGGGGAAGAGAGAGAGAGAGAGAGACGGAAGGAGAGAGAGAGAGAGACAGAGACAGAGGGAGAGAGAGAGAGAGACAGAGAGACAGAGGGAGAGAGAGAGAGAGACAGAGGGGGGAGGAGAGAGAGGGAGAGACAGAGACAGAGACAGAGGGAGAGAGAGAGGGGGGGGAGAGAGAGAGGGGGGGAGAGAGAGAGAGAGACAGAGGGGGGAGGAGAGAGAGAGAGAGAGAGGGGGGGGGGGAGAGAGAGAGAGAGACAGAGGGGGGAGGAGTGAGAGAGAGACAGGGGGGGAGAGAGAGAGAGAGAGGGGGAAGGAGAGCGAGAGAGAGAGACAAGGAGAGAGAGAGAGAGAGACAGGAGAGAGAGAGAGATGGAGACAGAGAACAAAAATAAGTTAAATCCTTTGAATGTGTTTAATCTATCTGCAGGGCTGAAAAACCCAGACACACAGTACCACTGCTGTATACATACTCTACCCCATCCATCAACTCATCTGGGCCGTTACGAAGGCTGTGGTTTGGGGGGGGGTCTGCTATTTCAGTTGGTGAGGCATTAGGTCTTAATCAGAAAGCCACAGATGAAAAAACAGCAGATCCCTTACAAAACTTGATCCTGAAATAAATCCACCTATCTGCTCTCTCTTTCTGTCTCTCCATCTGTGTGTCTCTCTTCATTTCTCTCTCTGTGAGAGAGCCACATCTCCAACGTTGTGAGAAAAAGACAGGGGGAGAGGAGGAGAAAGAAGGGGAAAGAGAGGGAGAGGATGAGAGAAGGAGAAGATGAGAGAGAAAGAGAGGGATAGGAGGAGAGAGAGACGGAGAAAGAGAAAGAGAAAGAGGACAAAAAGGAG
>NC_074675.1:54957555-55017555 GCF_029448725.1 Salvelinus fontinalis
TAACAGTAACTTACCTGAGAGGCAGGTGTCTGGCTTGGTGCAGGTAACTTACCTGAGAGACAGGTGTCTGGCTTGGTACAGGTAACAGTAACTTACCTGAGAGACAGGTGTCTGGCTTGGTACAGGTAACAGTAACTTACCTGAGAGACAGGTGTCTGGCTTGGTACAGGTTTATGTGTAACTCTGTGTTGTTGATGGTGTCCTCCTCCCCCATATCTTCCTAACTAACATTCCCTCCTCCTCCCTAACTACCCTCTTCCCTCCTCCTCACTAACCAACCCTCTTCCTCCCTTTTCCTCACTAACCAACCCTCTTCCTCCCTCCTCCTCACTAACCAACCCTCTTCCCTCCTCCTCCCTCCTCCTCACTAACCAACCCTCTTCCCTCCTCCTCCCTCCTCCTCACTAACCAACCCTCCTCACTAACACCCTCTTCCTCTCCTCCCTCCTCCTCACTAACCAACCCTCCTCCTCACTAACCAACTTCTCCCTCCTCCTCCCTCCTCCTCACTAACCAACCCTCTCTCCTCCTCCCTCCTCACTAACCAACCCTCTCTCCCTCCTCCTCCCTCCTCCTCACTAACCAACCCTCCTCCTCACTAACCAACCTTCTTCCCTCCTCCTCCTCCTCCTCACTAACCACCTCTCCCTCCTCCTCACTAACCAACCCTCTTCCCTCCTCCTCCCTCCTCCTCACTAACCAACCCTCCTCCTCACTAACCAACCTTCTTCCCTCCTCCCTCCTCCTCACTAACCAACCCTCTTCCTCCTCCCTCCTCACTAACCAACCCTCTTCCCTCCTCCTCCCTCCTCCTCACTAACCAACCCTCCTCCTCACTAACCAACCTTCTTCCCTCCTCCTCCCTCCTCCTCACTAACCAACCCTCTTCCCTCCTCCTCCCTCCTCCTCACTAACCAACCCTCCTCCTCACTAACCAACCTTCTTCCCTCCTCCTCCCTCCTCCTCACTAACCAACCCTCCTCCTCACTAACCAACCTTCTTCCCTCCTCCTCCCTCCTCCTCACTAACCAACCCTCTTCCTCCTCCCTCCTCACTAACCAACCCTCTTCCCTCCTCCTCCCTCCTCCTTATTAACCCTCCCTGCTCCTCACTAACCAACCCTCTTCCTCCCTCCTCCTCACTAACCAACCCTCTTCCCTCCTCCTCACTAACCAACCCTCTTCCCTCCTCCTCCTCACTAACCAACCCTCTTCCCTCCTCCTCCTCACTAACCAACCCTCTTCCCTCCTCCTCCTCACTAACCAACCCTCTTCCTCCCTCCCTCCTCACTAACCAACCCTCTTCCCTCCTCCTCACTAACCAACCCTCTCCCTCCCTCCTCCTCACTAACCAACCCTCTTCCCTCCTCCTCACTAGCCAACCCTCTTCCTCACTAACCAACCCTCCTCCCTTCTCCTTATTAACGCTCCGTCCTCCTCACTAACCAACCCTCCTCACTAACCAACCCTCTTCCTCACTAACCAACCCTCCTCCCTTCTCCTCCCTCCTTATTAACCCTCCCTCCTCCTCACTAACTAACCCTCTTCCTCCCTCCTCCTCCCTAACCAACCCTCTTCCTCCCTCCTCCTCACTAACCAACCCTCCTCCTCACTAACTAACCCTCTTCCTCCCTCCTCCTCACTAACCAACCCTCTTCCCTCCTCCTGCCTCCTCCTTATTAACCCTCCTCCTCACTAACCAACCCTCTTCCTCACTAACCAACCAACCCTTCTCTCTCTCTCTCTCTCTCTAGTCTGGTCGCTGCTATAGGGAGGCAACACACACATGGTCATTTAGAAACATAAAATATACTCAAACACATAAAACCAACTGGTTCACCAACATAGGGCATGTCAACCTTACACTATACTCAGACCGTGTAACCAGACCACCCCCTTGTGGTCAATGTGTGTAATATCACAGACAAATAAATATTTCCTTTTTACGGCTACCTCTTTTTGCTATTTGTTTTTTCATTTTATAGTTTGAATGTAAAGTATGTTGCGATTTTAAATGCACTTTAAATAAGGTTTGATTTGAAAAAGACATTCGTCAGAGTCAGGTCAGCCTGTGATTTATGTAACGGTCTCTGTGGAATCTCTTGCAGAAGAGGACAACCGCTTTATATAACGGTCTCTGTGGAAGCTCTTACAGAAGTGGGCTCCCTGGACCTTCTTCAGCTCCTCCATCTTCTGCATATCTCTGCGTCTGAGGCGTATCCAACGGCGACGGCGGTTGTTATGGTACATCTTCTCAGCTGGTACCCAGGACTTGGACTTCCGATCTGGGGGAATAGTCAGGCCGTACTCCCATATCTCTGGAGATGTGAGTGTGAGAGAGTGAGTGAGTGAGTGAGTGAGTGAGTGAGTGAGTGAGAAATGTGAATTCTGCTTTTATCCCAACCCATCCGAAAAGACAGAAACACACAGAGGAGTTCGGCCAGATTGGAGAGGGGGGGTCAGAGTTGCCCAGAGAGAGCGAGATGACCCAGGGGACTAACGTAGAGAACTCATCCATGGAGTTTTGGAACACATTCTCCCTGGCCAAGCCTTTCGACTCTGTCAATCACCGTATTCTTAAATCGGCAGACTCAATAACCTTGGTTTCTCAAATGACTTCCTCGCCTGGTTCACCAATTACTTCTCAGACATAGTTCAGTGTGTCAAAACGGAGGGCCTGTTGTCCGGTCCTCTGGCAGTCTCTATGGGGGTGCCACAGGGTTCAATTCTCCGGCCGACTCCTTTCTCTGTATACATCAATGATGTCGCTCTTGCTGCGGGCGACTCTCTGATCCACCTCTACGCAGACGACACCATTCTGTATACTTCTGGCCCCTCTTTGGACACTGTGTTAACTAACCTCCAAAATGCCATACAACTCTCCTTCCGTGGCCTCCAACTGCTTTTAAATGCTAGTTAAACCAAATGCATGCTCTTCAACCGATCGCTGCCTGCACCTGCCCGCCCGACTAGCATCACTACTCTGGACGGTTCTGACCTAGAATATGTGGACAACTACAAATACCTAGGTGTCTGGCTAGACTGTAAACTCTCCTTCCAGACTCATATCAAACATCTCCAATCCAAAATCAAATCTAGAATCGGCTTTCTATTTCGCAACAAAGCCTCCTTCACTCACGCCGCCAAACTTACCCTTACCCTAAACTGACTATCCTACTATCCTACCGATCCTCGACTTCGGCGATGTCATTTACAAAATAGCCTCCAACACTCTACTCAGCAAACTGGATGTAGTCTATCACAGTGCCATCCGTTTTGTCACCAAATCACCTTATACGACCCACCACTGCGACCTGTATGCCCTAGTCGGCTGGCCCTCGCTACATACTCATTGCCAGACCAACTGGCTCCAGGTCATCTATAAGTCTTTGCTAGGTAAAGCCCCGCCTTATCTCAGCTCACTGGTCAACATAACAACATCCACCCGTAGCACGCGCTCCAGCACCCTCCCGGGTGGCGCAGTGTTCTAGGGCACTGCATCGCAGTGCTAGCTGCGCCACCAGAGTCTCTGGGTTCGCGCCCAGGCTGGGCTGGGTTCGCGCCCAGGCTCTGTCGCAGCCGGCCGCAACCGGGAGGTCCGTGGGGAAACGCACAATTGGCATAGCGTCGTCCGGGTTAGGGAGGGTTTGGCCGGTAGGGATATCCTTGTCTCAGTATGTAAAATGTAATAAAATGTATGCACTCTACTGTAAGTCGCTCTGGATAAGAGCGTCTGCAAAATGACTAAAATGTAAAATGTAAATGTATATCTCACTGGTCATCCCCAAAGCCAACACCTCCTTTGGCCGCCGTTCCTTCCAGTTCTCTGCTGCCAATGACTGGAACGAATTGCAAAAATGGCTGAAGCTGGAGACTTATATTTCCATCACCAACTTTAAACATCAACTATCTGAGCAGCTAACCGATCGCTGCAGCTGTACACAACCCATCTGTAAATAGCCCATCCAATCTACCTACCTCATCCCCATATTGTTATTATTTACTTTTCTGCTCTTTTGCACATCAGTATTTCTACTTGCACATTATCATCTGCTCATCATCATCTGCTCATCATCATCTGCTCATCATCATCTGCTCATCTATCACTCCAGTGTTAATTTGCTAAATTGTAATTACTTCGCTACTATGGCCTATTTATTGCCTTACCTCCTCACGCCATTTGCACACACTGTATATAGACGTTATTTTATATTGTGTTATTGACTGTACGCTTGTTTATTCCATGTGTAACTCTGTGTTGTTGTTTGTGTCGCACTGCTTTGCTTCATCTTGGCCAGGTCGCAATTGTAAATGAGAACTTGTTCTCAACTGGCCTACCTGGTTAAATAAAGGGTTAGAGTTATATATATAATATATAAATACCTGGTTAAATAAAGGGTTAGAGTTATATATATAATATATAAATACCTGGTTAAATAAAGGGTTAGAGTTATATATATAATATATAAATACCTGGTTAAATAAAGGGTTAGAGTTATATATATAATATATAAATACCTGGTTAAATAAAGGGTTAGAGTTATATATATAATATATAAATACCTGGTTAAATAAAGGGTTAGAGTTATATATATAATATATAAATACCTGGTTAAATAAAGGTGAAATAAATGTAAAAATTGGAGGATAATTTCAGGAACATCTGAGGAAGCGGTGTTCAGGTGTTTACTAGTCCCAGACAACTTCAACAGTTTACTGTAGCCTAGGTAGCAGGCCCTAATTAAGGAGGTGAACTCAAAGTGCAATGGGGGGGGTGGGGGGGGGGGAAGGGGCATCCGTCATGGAGTTTGTATTTGTGAATGTGTGAGCAGGTTGCCATCCCTCCAGCTATAAACAGATTGACCCAGCGGACTATATGTATGCCTGCCTATTACAAACCCACCTCATACTTCCTAACCCCTTACTCCCTTTCTTCCTTGCCCTTTAATTCATTGCCCCTTAAACACTAGGCTGAGAGGATTGGATAGGTATTAATGGAACGCGACATTTTACCTCAGCTCCTACCTCATAACAGTTATATCAGAATCTTCTAACAGCTCCTCTGTAGTTTCCTCCCTTCACTGATTACCTCTTCAGTGATGGAGGATCCTGGAGCCTTGAGGAAACTACCAGTCTTCAGTGATGGAGGATCCTGAGGCCTTGAGGAAACTACCAGTCTTCAGTGATGGAGGATCCTGGAGCCTTGAGGAAACTACCAGTCTTCAGTGATGGAGGATCCTGGAGCCTTGAGGAAACTACCAGTCTTCAGTGATGGAGGATCCTGGAGCCTTGAGGAAACTACCAGTCTTCAGTGATGGAGGATCCTGAGGCCTTGAGGAAACTACCAGTCTTCAGTGATGGAGGATCCTGGAGCCTTGAGGAAACTACCAGTCTTCAGTGATGGAGGATCCTGGAGCCTTGAGGAAACTACCAGTCTTCAGTGATGGAGGATCCTGGAGCCTTGAGGAAACTACCAGTCTTCAGTGATGGAGGATCATGAGGCCTTGAGGAAACTACCAGTCTTCAGTGATGGAGGATCCTGGAGCCTTGAGGAAACTACCAGTCTTCAGTGATGGAGGATCCTGAGGCCTTGAGGAAACTACCAGTCTTCAGTGATGGAGGATCCTGAGGCCTTGAGGAAACTACCAGTCTTCAGTGATGGAGCCTTGAGGAAACTACCAGTCTTCAGTGATGGAGGATCCTGAGGCCTTGAGGAAACTACCAGTCTTCAGTGATGGAGGATCCTGAGGCCTTGAGGAAACTACCAGTCTTCAGTGATGGAAGATCCTGAGGCCTTGAGGAAACTACCAGTCTTCAGTGATGGAGGATCCTGGAGCCTCGAGGAAAATTAGTTTGCTGTTGCAAAACATTTTGCTATGATGCGTGTGCACCATTGGTGTAAAGTACTTGAGTAGTTTTGTGGGGACATTTGTACTTCACTATTTATATTTTTGATCATTTTCTTCAGGAATGTAGTGAAGTAAAAGTGATATATTGTTTACTCCACACATTCTCCCTGACACCCAAAAGTACTCGTTACATTCTGACAGGAAAATGGTCCAATTCACGCACTTATCAAGAGATCATCCCTGGTCATCCCTACTGCCTCTGATCTGGAGGACTCACTAAACAGAGAACATCCCTGGTCATCCCTACTGCCTCTGATCTGGAGGACTCACTAAACAGAGAACATCCCTGGTCATCCCTACTGCCTCTGATCTGGTGGACTCACTAAACAGAGAACATCCCTGGTCATCCCTACTGCCTCTGATCTGGAGGACTCACTAAACAGAGAACATCCCTGGTCATCACTACTGCCTCTGATCTGGAGGACTCACTAAACAGAGAACATCCCTGGTCCTCCCTACTGCCTCTGATCTGGAGGACTCACTAAACAGAGAACATCCCTGGTCATCCCTACTGCCTCTGATCTGGAGGACTCACGAAACAGAGAACATCCCTGGTCATCCCTACTGCCTCTGATCTGGAGGACTCACGAAACAGAGATCATCCCTGGTCATCCCTACTGCCTCTGATCTGGAGGACTCACTAAACAGAGAACATCCCTGGTCATCCCTACTGCCTCTGATCTGGAGGACTCACGAAACAGAGAACATCCCTGGTCATCCCTACTGCCTCTGATCTGGAGGACTCACTAAACAGAGAACATCCCTGGTCATCCCTACTGCCTCTGATCTGGAGGACTCACTAAACAGACGTTTAGTATGTAAATGATGTCTGAGTGTTGGAGTGTGCCTCTGGCTATTCGTGAATTGGTTTTGCTTAATATTAGAGGAATTTGAAATGATTTATACTTTTACTTTTGATACTTATGAATATTTAAAACCAGATACTTTTAGACTTTTCCTCAAGTAGTATTTTCCTGGTTGACTTTTACTGGAGTCATTTTCACTTTTGATACTTACTTTACACCAAATACTTTTACTCAAGTAGTATTTTACTGGGTGACTTTCACTTTCACTTGAGTCATTTTCTATGAAGGAATCTTTACTTTTACTCATGTGAAAGTTGGGTTACTTTTTCCACTAACGAAATACGACCCAGAATCCTCTTCTTTAGGTATGGATTCAAACTGGTGATGATGCAGTGTTCTGCCATCTGCGCCGCGCCATCTGCGTCGTTCTATCTGCGCCGTGCCATCTGCGCCGTGCCATCTGCGCCGCGCCATCTGCGCCGCGCCATCTGCGCCGCGCCATCTGCGCCGTGCCATCTGCACCGTTCTCTCAAGCCATTCACCAAAACAACAGTGTTGGTAATAAAAACTCATTTATTACGATCTCCGTATACATAGGTCTCTGTTACGATCTCCTTATACATAGGTCTCTGTTACTATCTCCTTATACATAGGTCTCTGTTACTATCTCCGTATACATAGGTCTCTGTTACGATCTCCTTATACATAGGTCTCTGTTACGATCTCCTTATACATAGGTCTCTGTTACGATCTCCTTATACATAGGTCTCTGTTACGATCTCCTTATACATAGGTCTCTGTTACTATCTCCGTATACATAGGTCTCTGTTACTATCTCCGTATACATAGGTCTCTGTTACGATCTCCTTATACATAGGTCTCTGTTACTATCTCCGTATACATAGGTCTCTACTGACTGAGTTTCTCTGGATAAATTAAAACAGTTTAATGAGATTCAAATACCCACCCCAAAAAATCAACCAAATCAAATGAATCTAAAATCTCTTGTCATATTTGGACCCAATATATTCACAAAGCATCTCAGAGATCTAGGATCAGTTTGACCTTTTAAATCATAATGAATAAGACAATATGGACATGGGGGGGGGGGGATCTGATCCTAGACCAGCTCTCTGCCTCTGAAATAGCAAACGGCACTCTATTACCCTATATAGTAGTGCACTATCTAACGCAATGGGCCGTAGTTAGTGCACTACTTTGGACCAGAACCTATTAGTTGAAAAGTGTCCCAAATGGGACCCTATTCCCTACATGGTGCACTACTTTCAACCAGATGGAGTCATAGAAGTGGTCACATTTTAGACACAACCAGGGGTGAGGTCAGGGGTCACTTGGAGGCGGAGCCTTGGCTAGAATCTCCTGCTTGTTGCTTCTGATGCTTCGGGTAATGTTTCTGGACAGGGAGGGAGAGAGAGGGAGGAGAAGGGAGAGAGAGGGAGGAGAAGGGAGAGAGATGGATAGGAGAAGGGAGAGAGGGAGGGGGAGAGAGAGAGGGAGAGGAGAAGGGATATAGAGGGAGAAGGGAGAGGGAGGAGAAGGGAGAGGGAGGAGAAGGGAGAGGGAGGAGAAGGGAGAGAGAGGGAGAGAAGGGAGAGAGAGAGGGAGGGAGATGGATAGGAGAAGGGAGAGGGGGAGGGAGGGGGATGTAAAGACAGAAGGGAAGTCATTTGTCAATTAGCTTTAGTGAAATAATCCCCAGAATACTAGACACAGAAACTAACAGTCAATCAGGATGAACGGTACTCGCAAGTAAAGTTGTCATCATTAGAAAAAGATATTCTATACAAACATACTGTAATGTGGCCCATTCATACCTACTGTAATGTGACCCATACATACCTACTGTAATGTGACCCATACATACATACCTACTGTAATGTGACCCATACATACCTACTGTAATGTGACCCATACATACCTACTGTAATGTGACCCATACATACCTACTGTAATGTGACCCATACATACCTACTGTAATGTGACCCATACATACCTACTGTAATGTGAACCATACATACCTACTGTAATGTGACCCATACATACCTACTGTAATGTGACCCATACATACCTACTGTAATGTGACCCATACATACCTACTGTAATGTGAACCATACATACATACCTACTGTAATGTGAACCATACATACATACCTACTGTAATGTGACCCATACCTATTGTAATGTGACCCATACATACCTACTGTAATGTGACCCATACATACCTACTGTAATGTGACCCATACATACCTACTGTAATGTGAACCATACCTATTGTAATGTGACCCATACATACCTACTGTAATGTGACCCATACATACCTACTGTAATGTGACCCATACATACCTACTGTAATGTGAACCATACCTATTGTAATGTGACCCATACATACCTACTGTAATGTGAACCATACCTATTGTAATGTGACCCATACCTACTGTAATGTGACCCATACATACCTACTGTAATGTGACCCATACATACATACCTACTGTAATGTGACCCATACATACATACATACTGTAATGTGACCCATACATACCTACTGTAATGTGAACCATACATACAAACCTACTGTAATGTGAACCATACATACAAACCTACTGTAATGTGACCCATACATACCTACTGTAATGTGACCCATACATACATACCTACTGTAATGTGACCCATACATACCTACTGTAATGTGACCCATACATACCTACTGTAATGTGACCCATACATACCTACTGTAATGTGACCCATACATACCTACTGTAATGTGAACCATAAATACCTACTGTAATGTGAACCATACATACCTACTGTAACGTGACCCATACATACAAACCTACTGTAATGTGACCCATACATACCTACTGTAATGTGACCCATACATACCTACTGTAATGTGACCCATACATACCTACTGTAATGTGACCCATACATACCTACTGTAATGTGACCCATACATACCTACTGTAATGTGACCCATACATACCTACTGTAATGTGACCCATACATACCTACTGTAATGTGAACCATACATACTGTCGATAAACTATACATACTGTAGGTATATGCAATTCAAAATGTGTTTATCCTGCAGTACCTCCACAGACCCCTAGTTGAATAACCCTAACTAACTAGCAAGCTAACTCGCTAACTACAGACCTAACTGACTAACTAACTGACTGACTAGTATAATCCTGTTTATACCTGCATGTTCTGATAGTGTTGTAGACTGCTGCAGTGGGTCTTCTTGGTTGTGTCTTCACTCCCATAGAACAGAGAACACAGCTTACAGAAGAACCCTGCCTTAGAAACCACAAATTCCTGGCCTGGAGAGAGAGAGGAGAGAGGAGAGAGGAGAGAGGAGAGAGGAGAGAGGAGAGAGGAGAGAGGAGAGAGGAGAGAGGAGAGAGGAGAGAGGAGAGAGGAGAGAGGAGAGAGAGAGAGAGAGAGAGAGAGAGAGACAGAGAGAGAGAGAGAGAGGAGAGAGAGGAGAGAGAGAGAGAGAGAGAGAGAGAGAGAGAGAGAGAGAGAGAGAGAGAGAGAGGAGAGAGAGGAGAGAGAGAGGAGAGAGAGAGAGGAGAGAGAGGAGAGAGAGGAGAGAGAGGAGAGAGAGGAGAGAGAGGAGAGAGAGGAGAGAGAGGAGAGAGAGGAGAGAGAGGAGAGAGAGGAGAGAGATAGCGAGAGGTTGGGAGAGAAATGGTTTAACTTAGAATCAATCATAAGTTAATTAGAATAAACTTAAATAACAGTGTCTAAATTCAGATGTACAGCGCATTCGAGAAAGTATTCAGACCCCTCAACTTTATTCACATTTTGTAACTTTAGGGCCTTAATCTAAAATGTATTAAATTGTTTTTTTCCTTCATTCATCTACACACAATACCCCATAATGACAAAGCAAAAACATTTTCCTAGAAATCTTTGCAAATGTATTAAATATATTAAATATAAAGCAGTGAAAAAATGTAATATCACATTTACATAAGTATTCAGACTCTTTACTCAGTACTTTGTTGAAGCACCTTTGGCCTCGATTACAGCCTCAAGTCTTCTTGGGTATGACGCTACAAGCTTGGCACACCTGTATTTGGGGAGTTTCTCCCATTCTTCTCTGCAGATCCTCTCAAGCTCTGTCAGGTTGGATGGGGAGCGTCGCTACACAGCTATTTTCAGGTCTCTCCAGAGATGTTCTATCAGGTTAAAGTCCGGGCTCTGGCTGGGCTACTCAAGGACATTCAGAGACTTGTCCTGAAGCCACTCCTGCGTTGTCTTGGCTGTGTGCTTAGGGTCGTTGTCCTGTTGAAATGTGAACCTTTGCCCCAGTCTGAGGTCCTGAGCGCTCTGGAGCAGGTTTTCATCAAGGATCTCTCTGTACTTTGCTACATTCATCTTTCTCTCGATCCTGACTAGTCTCCCATTCCCTGCCGCTGAAAAACATCCCCATAGCATGATGCTGCCACCACCATGCTTCACTGTAGGGATGGTGCCAGGTTTCCTCCAGACGTGACACTTGGCATTCAGGCCAAAGAGTTTAATCTTGGTTTCATCAGACCAGAGAATCTTGTTTCTCATGGTCTGAGAGTCTTTTGGTGCCTTTTGGCAAACTTCAAGCGGGTTGTCATGTGCCTTTTACTGAGGAGTGGCTTCCGTCTGGCCACTCTACCATAAAGGCCTGATTGGTGGAGTGCTGCAGAGACGGTTGTCCTTCTGGAAGGTCCCCCCGTCTCCACAGAGGAAGTCTAGAGCTCTGTCAGAGTGACCATCGGGTTCTTGGTCACCTCCCTGGCCAAGGCCATTCTCCCCAGATTGCTCAGTTTGGCCGGGCGGCCAGTTCTAGGAAGAGTCTTGGTGGTTCCAAACTTCTTCCATTTAAGAATGATGGAGGCCACTGTGTTCTTGGGGACCTTCAATGCTGCAGACATTTTTTGGTACCCTTCCCCAGATCTGTGCCTCGACACAATCCTGTCTCTGAGCTCTACAGACAATTCCTTTGACCTCATGGCTTGGTTTTTGCTCTGACAGGCACTGTCAACTGTGGGACCTTATATAGACAGGTGTGTGCCTTTCCAAATCATGTCCAATCAATTGAATTTACCACAGGTGAACTCCAATCAAGTTGTAGAAACATCTCAAGGATGATCCTGAACTAAATTTAGATTATCATAGCAAAGGGTCTGAATACTTGTGTAAATAAGGTATTTCTGTAGCAAAAATGTCTAAAAACCTCTTTTCGTTTTGTTCTGTTGTGATGTCATTATGGGGTATTGTGATGTCATTGTGGAGTATTGTGATGTCATTATGGAGTATTGTGATGTCATTATGGAGTATTGTGATGTCATTGTGGAGTATTGTGATGTCATTGTGGGGTATTGTGACGTCATTGTGGGGTATTGTGACGTCATTGTGACGTCATTATGGGGTATTGTGACGTCATTATGGGGTATTTTGATGTCATTATGGGGTATTTTGATGTCATTATGGGGTATTGTGATGTCATTGTGGAGTATTGTGTGTAGATTGATGAGGGAAAAAATAGTATTCAATTTTAGAATAAGGCTGTAACGTAACAAAATGTGGAAAAAGTCAAGGGGTCTGAATAACTTCCCGAATGCACGGCATGTGATAAAGTGAATCTGAGGCCCGTACCTGACCCTAACTCGCAAAACATAGAAAATGTGCTGTGCAGTTCTTGAACAATTATGTTTTTATTCAACATTTATTTTCAACTCTCTATTTCGCAACTTTTCTCTTCTTGAATTAAACTGACATTCACTTTCTGCCCAAAAGCATCTGGCGCGTACAGTTAGGACGAAGACTCAGGCCTACGCACCGGCAGATAAAAATAATGAAAAACCTCGATATACCTCGTGATAATAGTTGTATGATACATTACGGACTTTTAAGTTATTGTTCTCTTTATTCAACCAGCCACCCGCCCTTCACCCAAAACTATTTAATGTCCCTAAACCCTTCACCCAAAACTATTTAATGCCCCTGAACCCACACACTATTTAATGCCCCTAAACCCTTCACCCAAAACTATTTAATGTCCCTAAACCCTTCACCCAAAACTATTTAATGCCCCTGAACCCACACACTATTTAATGTCCCTAAACCCTTCACCCAAAACTATTTAATGCCCCTGAACCCACACACTATTTAATGACCCTAAACCCACACACTATTTAATGTCCCTAAACCCTTCACCCAAAACTATTTAATGCCCCTGAACCCACACACTATTTAATGCCCCTAAACCCTTCACCCAAAACTATTTAATGCCCCTAAACCCACACACTATTTAATGCCCCTAAACCCACACACTATTTAATGACCCTAAACACACACACTATTTAATGTCCCTAAACCCTTCACCCAAAACTATTTAATGCCCCTGAACCCACACACTAGTTAATGACCCTAAACACACACACTATTTAATGTCCCTAAACCCTTCACCCAAAACTATTTAATGCCCCTAAACCCACACACTATTTAATGCCCCTAAACCCCACACACTATTTAATGACCCTAAACCCACCCACTATTTAATGCCCCTAAACCCACACACTATTTAATGCCCCTAATCCCACCCACTATTTAATGCCCCTAATCCCACCCACTATTTAATGCCCCTAAACCCACCCACTATTTAATGACCCTAAACCCTTCACCAAAACACTATTTAATGCCCCTAAACACACACACTATTTAATGCCCCTAAACCCACACACTATTTAATGACCCTAAACCCACACACTATTTAATGACCCTAAACCCACACACTATTTAATGACCCTAAACCCACACACTATTTAATGTCCCTAAACCCTTCACCCAAAACTATTTAATGCCCCTGAACCCACACACTATTTAATGCCCCTAAACCCTTCACCCACACACTATTTAATGCCCCTAAACCCACACACTATTTAATGCCCCTAAACCCACACACTATTTAATGCCCCTAAACCCACACACTATTTAATGCCCCTAAACCCACACACTATTTAATGCCCCTAAACCCACCCACTATTTAATGCCCCTAAACCCTAATCCCACACACAATTTAATGCCCCTAATCCCGTCTGCACCACGGATATAACCACAGGGACTGCGGGTTTTGAGTCAACCAGCGCATCACAGACAGTCCCTCTGTTGTAACAGACACCTGTACCTGTATCGTCAGTGTCCCGGGTCTGAGCTGGTTCTGTTGTAACAGACACCTGTACCTGTATTGTCAGTGTGCCGGGTCTGGGCTGGTTCTGTTGTAACAGATACCTGTACCTGTATTGTCAGTGTGCCGGGTCTGGTTCTGTTGTAACAGACACCTGTACCTGTATCGTCAGTGTGCCGGGTCTGGTTCTGTTGTAACAGACACCTGTACCTGTATTGTCAGTGTGCCGGGTCTGGTTCTGTTGTAACAGACACCTGTACCTGTATCGTCAGTGTGCCGGGTCTGGTTCTGTTGTAACAGACACCTGTACCTGTATCGTCAGTGTGCCGGGTCTGGGCTGGTTCTGTTGTAACAGACACCTGTACCTGTATTGTCAGTGTGCCGGGTCTGGGCTGGTTCTGTTGTAACAGACACCTGTACCTGTATCGTCAGTGTGCCGGGTCTGGGCTGGTTCTGTTGTAACAGACACCTGTACCTGTATCGTCAGTGTGCCGGGTCTGGTTCTGTTGTAACAGACACCTGTACCTGTATCGTCAGCGTCCCGGGTCTGGGCTGGTTCTGGAAACTTCCTGGGCTGCTCTTCCTCCATCTCATGATCACCTCCAGCCTCATCCAGGGTCACCATCGTCTGATAGGAGAGAGATTGAAATATGTAGTGTGCCTGTCTAATAAAACGTAGAAGAGGTCATACAATAAGTTTTGTAGTGATTCCTATGTTGATGATGTAAATAATATCTGTTGGTCTGTGGTGTGTAATGAGGAGCAACCAGACGCTGCACTTGACACATTTATGAACTTGCTTATCCCAGTTACTGATCAACACGCACCCATTAAGAAAATGACTGTAAAAACTGTTAAATCCCTGTGGATTGATGAGGAATTGAAAAATGGGTTGGTTGAGAGGGCTGAGGCAAAAGGAATGGCAAATAAGTCTGGCTGCAAAACCGATTGGCAAAACGTACAGCAAGTTGAGAAATCATGTGACTAAACTGAATATAAATAGGAAGAAACTACACTATGAAACAAAGATAAATGAAGAACGATAGTAAACAAACTTTGGGAAAATAAGCAAACTCCTTCATTCATTGAATCAGATGGCTCATTCATTTCAGAACCGCTTGATATTGCCAACTACTTTAATGATGTTTAAGATTAGCAGACTCAGGGATGCCATGCCAGCAACAAACGCAAACACTACACATCCAAGTATATCTGACCAAATTATGAAAGACAAGAATTGTAATTTTTTGAATTCCGTAAAGTGAGTGTGGAAGAGGTGATAAAATTATTTTTGTCGACAACTACTGTGATTATTATTATTTGAACATGCTGGTCATTTATGGACGTTTGAACATCTTGGCCATGTTCTGTTTTAATCTCCACCCGGCACAGCCAGAAGAGGACTGGCCACCCCTCATAGCCTGGTTCCTCTCTAGGTTTCTTCCTAGGGTTCTGGCCTTTCTAGGGAGGTTTTTCCCTAGCCACCGTGCTTCTACAATCTGCATTGCTTGCTGTTTGGGGTTTGAGGCTGGGTTTCTGTACAGCACTTTGAGACATCGGCTGATGTTAAACGGGCTTTATAAATACATATGATTGATATCAACAATGACAAGCCACCAGGGTCCGACGATCTGGATGAAAAATTGACTGAGGATAATAGCGGACGATATTGCCACTCCTATTTGCCATACCGTCAATCCCAACCTACTAGAGAGCGTGAGCCCTCAGGCCTGGAGGGAAGCAAAAGTCATTCCGCTACCTAAGAATAGTAAAGCCCCCTTCACTGGCTCAAATAGCCGACCAATCAGCCTGTTACCAACCCGTAGTAAACTTCTGGCAACAATGGTGTTTGACCAGATACAATGCTATTTTACAGTAAACAAATTGACAACAGACTTTCAGCTTATAGGGAAGGACATTCAACAAGCACAGCACTTACACAAATGACTGATTGACAGAGAAATTGATAATAAAAAATATTTTAGAGGCTGTTTTGCTGGACTTCAGTGTGGCTTCTGATAATCAGTCTGCCGCAGGAAAAACCTACGTGTTATAGCTTTACACCCCCTGCTATAATGTGGATAAAGAGTTACCTGTCTAACAGAACACAGAGGGTGTTCTTTAATGGAAGCATAACATCCAACATAATCCAGGTAGAATCAGGAATTATTTAAAAAAATTAGCCCCACGCTCTAGGAGCTCAGATGCAAAAATATCTATGTCCAACGTTTCGACAGACAAGCTGTCTTCATCAGGAGTTCCCCAGGGCAGCTGTCTAGGCCCCTTACTAGTAGAGCCAGGAGTTCCCCAGGGCAGCTGTCTAGGCCCCTTACTAGTAGAGCCAGGAGTTCCCCAGGGCAGCTGTCTAGGCCCCTTACTAGTAGAGCCAGGAGTTCCCCAGGGCAGCTGTCTAGGCCCCTTACTAGTAGAGCCAGGAGTTCCCCAGGGCAGCTGTCTAGGCCCCTTGCTTTTTTCAATCTTTACTAACGACATGCCACTGACTTTGAGTAAAGCCAGTGTGTCTATGTATGTGGATGACTCAATACTATACACGTCAGCTACCACAGCGACTGAAATGACCACAACACTCAACAAAGAGCTGCAGTTAGTTTCAGAGTAGGTGGCAAGGAATAAGTTAGTCCTAAATATTTATAAAACTTAAAGCATTATATAATATTATATAGATAAATCATTCACTAAACCCTAAACCTCTACTACATCTTGTAATAAATAACGTGGAAATTGAGTAAGTTGATACGACTAAACTGCTTGGAGTTACCCTGGATTGTAAACTGTCATGGTCAAAACATACTGATACAACAGTAGCTAAGATGGGGAGAAGTATGTCCATAATAAAGTACTGCTCTACCTTCTTAACAACACTATCAATAAGGCAGGTCCTACAGACCCTAGTTTTGTCGCACCTTGACTACAGTTCAGTCGTGTGGTCAGGTGCCACAAAGAGGAACTTAGGAAAATTGCAATTGTCTCAGAACAGGGCAGCACGGCTGACCCTTGGATGTACACAGAGAGCTAATATTAATAATATGCATGTCAATCTCCTGGCTGAAAGTGGAGGAGAGATAGATTTGATCACTACTTTTATTTATGAGAGGTGTTGAATGCACTGAGCTGTCTAAACTACTAGCACCCAGACACCCATGCATACCCCACAAGACATGCCACCAGAGGTCTCTTCACAGTCCAGAACAGACACCCATGCATACCCCACAAGTCATGCCACCAGAGGTCTCTTCACAGTCCAGAACAGACACCCATGCATACCCCACAAGACATGCCACCAGAGGTCTCTTCACAGTCCAGAACAGACACCCATGCATACACCACAAGACATGCCAGCAGAGGTCTCTTCACAGTCCAGAACAGACACCCATGCATACCCCACAAGACATGCCACCAGAGGTCTCTTCACAGTCCAGAACAGACACCCATGCATACCCCACAAGACATGTCACCAGAGGTCTCTTCACAGTCCAGAACAGACTATGATAGGTGCACAGTACTACATAGAGCCATAACTACTATTCTACCTCAAGTAACTGACGAAAAGCAGTAGAATCAGATTTAAACAAATAATACACCTTATGGAACAGCGGGGACTGTGAAGCAACACAGACATGTTATAATATACGCACTATACACACACGTACACTTGGATTTAGTACTGTAGATATGTGGTAGTGGAGTACGGGCCTGAGGGCACAAACTGTGTTGTGAATTCTGTAATCAAGGTATTGTAATGTTTTTTAAATTGTACAACTGCCTTCATTTTGCTGGACCGCAGGAAAGCAGCAGCTAATGGGGATCCATAATAATTACAAATAGACGTGTGTGAGAGAGAGAGAGAGTTAGCGAGAGAGAGAGAGAGTTAGCGAGAGAGAGAGAGAGTTAGCGAGAGAGAGAGAGAGAGTTAGCGAGAGAGAGAGAGAGAGTTAGCGAGAGAGAGAGAGAGAGTTAGCGAGAGAGAGAGAGAGTTAGCGAGAGCGAGAGAGAGTTAGCGAGAGCGAGAGAGAGTTAGCGAGAGCGAGAGAGAGTTAGCGAGAGCGAGAGAGAGTTAGCGAGAGCGAGAGAGAGTTAGCGAGAGCGAGAGAGAGTTAGCGAGAGCGAGAGAGAGTTAGCGAGAGCGAGTTAGCGTGAGCGAGAGAGAGTTAGCGAGAGCGAGTTAGCGAGAGCGAGTTAGCGAGAGCGAGTTAGCGAGAGCGAGTTAGCGAGAGCGAGTTAGCGAGAGCGAGTTAGCGAGAGCGAGTTAGCGAGAGCGAGTTAGCGAGAGCGAGTTAGCGAGTTAGCGAGAGCGAGTTAGCGAGTTAGCGAGAGCGAGTTAGCGAGTTAGCGAGTTAGCGAGTTAGCGAGTTAGCGAGAGAGAGAGCGAGTTAGCGAGAGAGAGAGCGAGTTAGCGAGAGAGAGAGCGAGTTAGCGAGAGAGAGAGCGAGTTAGCGAGAGAGAGAGCGAGTTAGCGAGAGAGAGAGCGAGTTAGCGAGAGAGAGAGCGAGTTAGCGAGAGAGAGAGTTAGCGAGAGAGAGAGAGAGTTAGCGAGAGAGAGAGAGAGTTAGCGAGAGAGAGAGAGAGTTAGCGAGAGAGCGAGAGAGTTAGCGAGAGAGCGAGAGAGTTAGCGAGAGAGCGAGAGAGTTAGCGAGAGAGTTAGCGAGAGAGTTAGCGAGAGAGCGAGAGAGTTAGCGAGAGAGCGAGAGAGTTAGCGAGAGAGCGAGAGAGTTAGCGAGAGAGCGAGAGAGTTAGCGAGAGAGCGAGAGAGTTAGCGAGAGAGAGAGAGAGTTAGCGAGAGAGAGAGAGAGTTAGTTAGTTAGTGAAATCAAGATACAAGCAGACAAAAAGAAAGCACTAGTAGTTTACTGACCTCTGTGTTGAAGGAGTCTCTTGATTCGTCCTCCTGGCTGAATGGGTGTGGCTCCGGGCTAGGACCCTCCCCTCCTTCCTCGCCAACGATCTCATCCAGAGTGACCAATTCTTGAAGGTCTGCCTCATTTATTCCGCACTCCTGATCCCTCGCACCCTCCTCTTCTCTCTCATCCCCATCTCCTCCAATCTCATCCAGAGTCACCAACCATTCCGTATCCGCACCGAACCTCTCCTTCTCCCTCGTCCGTTCCTGCTCCTCCTCTTTGCTCTTCTCCCGCTCTGTACTCCTCCTCTCCTTCCCTCTCGCCTTCTCCCATTCCCTCGCTCGCTGTTTCTCCTTCGCCAGTTCCTGTTTCTTCATCAGCTCTTCCTCTTCGGCAGCGTCGTCAGGGTAACTCTCTTCTTCCTCACTCACCTCATCCAAAGAGACAAGGTTAGTCTTTTTGTGGGTACCTCCCTCACCCTTCTCTGACTCCACTGTAAGGGTCTGTACCTTCTCAAGGGTTTGGGGTATCTTCTTACCATCCTCCTTCTTTTGAAGTGTCATATTACCCTTACCCTTTTTGAAACCCTCTTTTTGGGGTTTTGAGGTACCCTCAGATTCAGTAGTACGGTTGTCCAGAGCTTCTGTCATATCCAACTGATCATCGACAGAGTCCAGGATATGGAACCCTTCCAAATCTCTGGGTAGAGAATCTCTTCGGTCTTCAGTGTCTTCGACAGAGTCCAGGATGTGGAAAGCAGATTCTTCTTCGTCTTGGCGTTCCTCTAGAGTAGTTTGGAGCTCCTGGGAACCCGTAGATTCAGAGGCTGTGTCATCCACGGTTTCGTTGAGTATCTGTAAACCTCCATCTTCTTCGGGTACTTTGTCAACAAGTGATTGGGGCACTTGGTGACCCGACACCGTCTCAAACTCTCGTAGTTCTAGGGTTGTATGAAGGTCTTGCTCCTTGGCTGCGGAAGACGGATCAGGCAAACCAGGCTCCAGTGGACAGCCTTCATTCTGAGCCTTGCTACCCAGAATCGAGTCCCCTTTTTTAGCCTGGGCCTTCTCCTCGCTCCCGCCTACCTCTGGAGGTTTTTCAGCTGTAGTCTCCATATCAATCTCTGACCCAGCACTTTCTACTTCCTTGTTCGCCGGCAATGCAGTGTCCAACACTGACACCTTGTGGTCGGATGACGGTAACATACCCTCAGCCATTGGCTGAGACAGAAGCTCCACGGGAAGAGACTCCGCCTCCATCCCGACTGTGGGGTCATCGTCAGTGACAGTTTCTGGGGTTTTTGCGGCTTCCTTTGCTACAACAGCAGCTGCAGCTGATGACCTGGTCTTGCGTCCAGAGGTGACAATTTCTTGTGTTTCTGCGGCTTCCGTTGCTACAACAGCAGCTGATGACCTGGTCTTGCGTCCAGAGGTGACAATTTCTCGGGTTTCTGCGCCTTCCGTTGCTACAACAGCAGCTGATGACCTGGTCTTCCGTCCAGAGGTGGCAGGTGGTGGAGGTTTTGCCGGCTGCGTTTTTTTGGCTGTTGCGGCTTGTTGCGGAGTCTTCTGTCCAGGGGGGTCAGAGGTAGAAGAGGATGGGCTGGGACTGCTTTTGGACGGGGGTCTCTCTTTCTCCTGGCTAGACTTCATAGTAGAAATTGGGGTATCAGGGGTACCCCTCTTGCGTTTGGATGATCGTTCTGACCTTTCATAGGCGCCATCTTGGGTATTGGGTGATGAAGATGGCTCTGGTGGGTTGGTGTTGTCCGCCTCATCCCCTTCCACCTCGTCCACGGTGACGAACTCATCCATGTCGAACTGGTCCAGGTCGAATGGGTTGGCGTCGGACGTGAACTCATCCGCCACGTAGCCAACACCCTGTGGTACGAGAGGAGGATGAATCCACGGAAATTAATCAATCGATTTTCCAGAAGTTCAACAGAAGTGCTGTACTTTGAATCAGATGTATGTAAGATAGCAATGTCTGAATGGAAACCAAACACAACATCTTGCTACAACAGATTGTAATGGTTTGGATTCTGTACATTACTATCTGAATGGTGTTTTTAATAAATCTGACGCTCACCTTTCTCTCTGCTGCCTCCGTATCTCTAGACTCACTGCTAGAGGACTGGTTGGTTCCACTACGGTGGCTCTGTGGGACAAACAGAAACATGAAATCACTGCTAGAGGACTGGCTAGTTCTACTACGGTGGCTCTGTGGGACAAACAGAAACATTAAATCACTGCTAGAGGACTGGCTAGTTCTACTACGGTGGCTCTGTGGGACAAACAGAAACATTAAATCACTGCTAGAGGACTGGCTAGTTCTACTACGGTGGCTCTGTGGGACAAACAGAAACATTAAATCACTGCTAGAAGACTGGCTAGTTCTACTACGGTGGCTCTGTGGGACAAACAGAAACATTAAATCACTCCTAGAAGACTGGCTAGTTCTACTACGGTGGCTCTGTGGGACAAACAGAAACATTAAATCACTCCTAGAGGACTGGTTGGTTCCACTACGGTGGCTCTGTGGGACAAACAGAAACATTAAATCAACCCTAGAAGACTGGCTAGTTCTACTACGGTGGCTCTGTGGGACAAACAGAAACATTAAATCACTCCTAGAGGACTGGCTAGTTCTACTACGGTGGCTCTGTGGGACAAACAGAAACATTAAATCACTCCATTACATCTCAGAAACAGAAGGAAATCATGTTAACATCTCATTTAGGCTTTTAACAACAGCTGAACTTAAGGATATAACCTGAATATGAAAAAATACATCCACCATCACTCCTGCTGTCTCCTTCTCTTAATTCGTCTCTCTCCCTGGCACCCGTACCGTCTGCTCCTCCTCCCCTACCTCCTTTCTTACCTTGCTCCTCTCTTCCTCCTCTTTCCTCCCCTTCTTCTTGGCGGGACTGCCGTCCTGTCTGTTGCTCCTGCAGGAGCCAGAAGAAGAGCTAGAGGAGTCGCCGTGTCTCGACGTCGGAGGACCCTGCTCCTCCTCGCTTCTATGCCTGGAAGAGTCTATCTTTTCTGGGGAAGAATGGTGCCTGCGCCGGCCTCTTCCTCCAAAGCCTTGGGTCTTCGCCTGGTTCTTCTCTGGTTGTCCAGAGCCTGAAGGTGGTTTCTTTGCTCCTTCTGTCTGCGTTGTTGTCTTCTTCGCTGGTGTGGTTGGAGGCTTTTTATCGGTCTGTGACTTCGTAGGTAGTCTGTGACTTTGCTTCTCTGGTTGAGCTGGGGCCTGGTTCAGTTCTCCAGCCGGGGTCTTGGTCTCCCTCTTCTCCCCGGCTACAGAGCTCTTCTTGTCGGATAGAGGCTTGTCCTGGCTCTTCTCTCCTTGGTCCCGTCTTCGTTCCTCAGCTAGTTTCTCCATGCGGTGTTGGTGCACTGCTACCTCCAGGGCCTTCAGGATCTCCTGAGTCACCGGAGTGAAGTCTAACCGTTTGTCTTTAACTTTAACAGACACTGGGAGAGCTACGGGGACAGAGGCTGATGTTACCGGTGTTCGTGCCGGTACAGAACCAGCAACGGCGTCACAGTCGACGGGATTGATGACATAATTTGCGTCAACGTCGTCGGTAGCAGCGTGAACGGTAGCGGTTGCTACGGTTTCTCCATTTTCGCCGTCCGGTTTTGCAGCCACGACAGCAACGGTTCGGCTTTGGTCGTTGTTGGTCGTCATCGGGTCATCGGGCTCCGTGACGACCGGACCGGGTTCCGTTGCGGTCGCGTCGGAGTCTATCGCTATGTCGTCACGGGACTGGATGGCGCTTACGTCATGTCCCGGTTGTTCGGTAACCACAGGCTGAGTGGCAGAGATGGCCGTAGCACTGGTGGCGGTAGTAGCGGTGTCATCGGTAGCGATTGCGGCAGGAAAAGGTTTAACAGGTGTTGCTGCACCTTTAGGCTTGTTGCCTTGGACCGCCTTTTTCTTGGCTTTGGTGCTGAAATGACAAACATTAAGACGTAAATCACAGTAAGTGACGTTGACACGCAAATCCAAGTCTAAATGTAACAACATAAATGGGCGAGAGTTGTTCCCTGAACAGGAAAAAAACTGAGCCCTAGAGTTTTCCAACAGGGAAAAATGGACAGTGCTTAGTAGAGGACTTCACGGGTCCAAAAAGGACAGGCATCATTTATTCTATTTCATATAAAAGGCCCGTTTTCGAACAGACCCGAGGACAACTAGACACCCTCCATATAGACCTGATCGGATCCAGACCCAGTCTGGTCCAATACGAGCGAAGGAAACACCAGAACAGTCCTTTTTAAGCTACATTATGAACTGGAGTTGATAAAGCACGAGGGAGGGGTAGAGGGACGAGACGATCTAGCAGGGGGCCGTGCTGTGTGTGAGAGGAGGTAGAGAGAGGAGGAAGAGAGAGGAGACGCTCTAGCAGGGGGCCGTGCTGTGTGAGAGGAGGTAGAGAGAGGAGACGCTCTAGCAGGGGGCCGTGCTGTGAGAGAGGAGGTAGAGAGAGGAGACGCTCTAGCAGGGGGCCGTGCTGTGAGAGAGGAGGTAGAGAGAGGAGACGCTCTGGCAGGGGGCCGTCCTGTGTGAGAGGAGGTAGAGAGAGGAGGTGGAAAGAGGAGACGCTCTAGCAGGGGGCCGTGCTGTGTGAGAGGAGGTAGAGAGAGGAGACTCTCTACCAGGGGGCCGTGCTGTGAGAGAGGAGGTAGAGAGAGGAGGTGCTCTAGCAGGGGGCCGTGCTGTGAGAGAAGAGGTAGAGAGAGGAGACGCTCTAGCAGGGGGCCGTGCTGTGTGAGAGAGGAGGTAGAGAGAGGAGACGCTCTACCAGGGGGCCGTGCTGTGAGAGAAGAGGTAGAGAGAGGAGACGCTCTAGCAGGGGGCCGTGCTGTGAGAGAAGAGGTAGAGAGAGGAGACGCTCTAGCAGGGGGCCGTGCTGTGAGAGAGGAGGTAGAGAGAGGAGACGCTCTACCAGGGGGCCGTGCTGTGAGAGAAGAGGTAGAGAGAGGAGACGCTCTAGCAGGGGGCCGTGCTGTGAGAGAAGAGGTAGAGAGAGGAGACGCTCTAGCAGGGGGCCGTGCTGTGTGAGAGAGGAGGTAGAGAGAGGAGGTAGAGAGAGGAGACGCTCTACCAGGGGGCCGTGCTGTGTGTGAGAGAGAGGAGGTAGAGAGAGGAGACGCTCTAGCAGGGGGCCGTGCTGTGTGAGAGAGGAGGTAGAGAGAGTAGACACTCTACCAGGGGGCCGTGCTGTGTGAGAGAGGAGGTAGAGAGAGGAGGTAGAGAGAGGAGACGCTCTACCAGGGGGCCGTGCTGTGAGAGAGGAGGTAGAGAGAGGAGGTGCTCTAGCAGGGGGCCGTGCTGTGAGAGAGGAGGTAGAGAGAGGAGACGCTCTAGCAGGGGGCCGTGCTGTGTGAGAGAGGAGGTAGAGAGAGGAGACGCTCTAGCAGGGGGCCGTGCTGTGAGAGAGAGGAGGTAGAGAGAGGAGACGCTCTAGCAGGGGGCCGTGCTGTGAGAGAGGAGGTAGAGAGAGGAGACGCTCTAGCAGGGGGCCGTGCTGTGTGAGAGAGGAGGTAGAGAGAGGAGACGCTCTACCAGGGGGCCGTGCTGTGTGAGAGAGGAGGTAGAGAGAGGAGACGCTCTAGCAGGGGGCCGTGCTGTGAGAGAGAGGAGGTAGAGAGAGGAGACGCTCTAGCAGGGGGCCGTGCTGTGTGAGAGAGGAGGTAGAGAGAGGAGACGCTCTACCAGGGGGCCGTGCTGTGTGTGAGAGAGAGGAGGTAGAGAGAGGAGACGCTCTAGCAGGGGGCCGTGCTGTGTGAGAGAGGAGGTAGAGAGAGGAGACGCTCTAGCAGGGGGCCGTGCTGTGAGAGAGAGGAGGTAGAGAGAGGAGGAAGAGAGAGGAGACGCTCTAGCAGGGGGCCGTGCTGTGTGAGAGGAGGTAGAGAGAGGAGACGCTCTAGCAGGGGGCCGTGCTGTGAGAGAGGAGGTAGAGAGAGGAGACGCTCTAGCAGGGGGCCGTGCTGTGAGAGAGGAGGTAGAGAGAGGAGACGCTCTGGCAGGGGGCCGTCCTGTGTGAGAGGAGGTAGAGAGAGGAGGTGGAAAGAGGAGACGCTCTAGCAGGGGGCCGTGCTGTGTGAGAGGAGGTAGAGAGAGGAGACTCTCTACCAGGGGGCCGTGCTGTGAGAGAGGAGGTAGAGAGAGGAGGTGCTCTAGCAGGGGGCCGTGCTGTGAGAGAAGAGGTAGAGAGAGGAGACGCTCTAGCAGGGGGCCGTGCTGTGTGAGAGAGGAGGTAGAGAGAGGAGACGCTCTACCAGGGGGCCGTGCTGTGAGAGAAGAGGTAGAGAGAGGAGACGCTCTAGCAGGGGGCCGTGCTGTGAGAGAAGAGGTAGAGAGAGGAGACGCTCTAGCAGGGGGCCGTGCTGTGAGAGAGGAGGTAGAGAGAGGAGACGCTCTACCAGGGGGCCGTGCTGTGAGAGAAGAGGTAGAGAGAGGAGACGCTCTAGCAGGGGGCCGTGCTGTGAGAGAAGAGGTAGAGAGAGGAGACGCTCTAGCAGGGGGCCGTGCTGTGTGAGAGAGGAGGTAGAGAGAGGAGGTAGAGAGAGGAGACGCTCTACCAGGGGGCCGTGCTGTGTGTGAGAGAGAGGAGGTAGAGAGAGGAGACGCTCTAGCAGGGGGCCGTGCTGTGTGAGAGAGGAGGTAGAGAGAGTAGACACTCTACCAGGGGGCCGTGCTGTGTGAGAGAGGAGGTAGAGAGAGGAGGTAGAGAGAGGAGACGCTCTACCAGGGGGCCGTGCTGTGAGAGAGGAGGTAGAGAGAGGAGGTGCTCTAGCAGGGGGCCGTGCTGTGAGAGAGGAGGTAGAGAGAGGAGACGCTCTAGCAGGGGGCCGTGCTGTGTGAGAGAGGAGGTAGAGAGAGGAGACGCTCTAGCAGGGGGCCGTGCTGTGAGAGAGAGGAGGTAGAGAGAGGAGACGCTCTAGCAGGGGGCCGTGCTGTGAGAGAGGAGGTAGAGAGAGGAGACGCTCTAGCAGGGGGCCGTGCTGTGTGAGAGAGGAGGTAGAGAGAGGAGACGCTCTACCAGGGGGCCGTGCTGTGTGAGAGAGGAGGTAGAGAGAGGAGACGCTCTAGCAGGGGGCCGTGCTGTGAGAGAGAGGAGGTAGAGAGAGGAGACGCTCTAGCAGGGGGCCGTGCTGTGTGAGAGAGGAGGTAGAGAGAGGAGGTAGAGAGAGGAGACGCTCTAGCAGGGGGCCGTGCTGTGTGAGAGAGGAGGTAGAGAGAGGAGACGCTCTACCAGGGGGCCGTGCTGTGTGTGAGAGAGAGGAGGTAGAGAGAGGAGACGCTCTAGCAGGGGGCCGTGCTGTGTGAGAGAGGAGGTAGAGAGAGGAGACGCTCTAGCGGGGGGCCGTGCTGTGTGTGAGAGGAGGTAGAGAGAGGAGACGCTCTAGCAGGGGGCCGTGCTGTGAGAGAGGAGGTAGAGAGAGGAGGTAGAGAGAGGAGGTAGAGAGAGGAGACGCTCTAGCAGGGGGCCGTGCTGTGTGAGAGAGAGAGGAGGTAGAGAGAGGAGACGCTCTAGCAGGGGGCCGTGCTGTGTGAGAGGAGGTAGAGAGAGGAGACGCTCTAGCAGGGGGCCGTGCTGTGTGAGAGAGGAGGTAGAGAGAGGAGACGCTCTACCAGGGGGCCGTGCTGTGTGTGAGAGAGAGGAGGTAGAGAGAGGAGACGCTCTAGCAGGGGGCCGTGCTGTGTGAGAGGAGGTAGAGAGAGGAGACGCTCTAGCAGGGGGTCGTGCTGTGTGAGAGGAGGTAGAGAGAGGAGACGCTCTAGCAGGGGGCCGTGCTGTGTGAGAGGAGGTAGAGAGAGGAGGTAGAGAGAGGAGACGCTCTAGCAGGGGGCCGTGCTGTGTGAGAGAGGAGGTAGAGAGAGGAGGTAGAGAGAGGAGACGCTCTAGCAGGGGGCCGTGCTGTGTGAGAGAGGAGGTAGAGAGAGGAGGTAGAGAGAGGAGGTAGAGAGAGGAGACGCTCTACCAGGGGGCCGTGCTGTGTGAGAGAGGAGGTAGAGAGAGGAGGTAGAGAGAGGAGACGCTCTACCAGGGGGCCGTGCTGTGTGAGAGAGGAGGTAGAGAGAGGAGGTAGAGAGAGGAGACGCTCTACCAGGGGGCCGTGCTGTGTGTGAGAGAGGAGGTAGAGAGAGGAGGTAGAGAGAGGAGACGCTCTACCAGGGGGCCGTGCTGTGTGTGTAGGCTACTGAGTGTGAGTGAGTGACAGGGAACAGGGGGGGAGAGATGAGAGACAGCAACCATCCAAGCAGACTCGCGCTATAGTAGACTAACAGCTGCCATAGATAGGTTATAGTAGACTAACCATAGATAGGTTATAGTAGACTAACCATAGATAGGTTATAGTAGACTAACCATAGATAGGTTATAGTAGACTAACCATAGATAGGCTATAGTAGACTAACAGCTGCCATAGATAGGTTATTGATCATCCAGTAGTGATTACGCAGAGCCTGTCTCGACTGCATCAAATCGGGAGACGCTAATTACGCTAGCTAGGCTAATTGAGGCTGCATATTGTGTTTATTGATCATCCAGTAATGATTACGCAGAACCTGTCTCGACTGCATCAAATCGGGAGACGCTAATTAAGCTAGCTAGGCTAAAGGAGTCTGCTTTCGTCCTTCACAATTACAAACAACTCCATTCAGAATCTACCTGTTGTAGCCTGCCCTTCTCGTCTCTCTCTCGGACTACTGACACATTCCGAAAATCGGTATTCTCACCAAAACATCTGTAACTTCCGAACGGTTTGGGCCTACAAAAAACCACTATGGAAAGATGTGAGACTCACAATGCTCTACGAACCCCGACAACGGTCACAGGAATTGTCTCTAGTCTGTACCGCCAACTTCAGTCTGTAGCCTACACACTAATAGCACACCTCTATTTTACTGAGTCCAGTATTAGAAGGAAGTTAGACTGGAAGTCATTGTGTTACCGCTAGTTAGTAACTTCCTTTAAACTGCAGAACCCATTGGATGAGAAGTCAACCCCTTTCTCACCTTCTCATCCAATGGGTTTTGAGGAGGAGGCGGCAAGGAGAGAGGACGTGGGGATTCAAGGAAACGCTATCGAGGCTCTCCCCTCGTGTCTTTCATTCCTCACCTCCCTCTCCAAGCACATTGGGGGAGAGGAGTGAAGGTTTACTGATTATATGAATTTCATTACTTGGTTATTATCGTTGTCAATGATTTTCTTGACAGACACAATGGTATTATATTGCTGTATCATTATATAAACTACTTAAAAAACGATTGAAATGCTGTTGGTCTTTTCCATTGGCTATAAATGATTGAACTGTTGACTAAAGCACAAACATACCTGTCTACCTGGCTCCATTTTGAATGACAAGTAAATGTTTTGTTGTCATGGTCTCATCTAGGCTTTTATTACATGTGAAGCTGCGAGAAAAATCACATTAAAAAATGTATATGAAACCATTTGGAAAATGTGGTTCCTGATGTCACACCTTGGCCCTTTTTATTTATAGAAAGAGCCAAATGTAAAAAAAATGTACCGTTGCAAAGCATGCTAGGTATTATTCTAATGAGTTCCATCCTGCAAAAAATAAATTTAAGTAATCTGAACTTTTCAGTCAACACTGCTGCTTAGTCGCTTCAATTGTTTTGACTTCTTGGTTTGAACTTCTATTATAATTTAAAATATTGGCCATTTTATAATGTTGTCACACTATAGAAAGAGCCATATATAAAATAGGTTTTATGTCCCCAGTAATGTATAGATATACAGACAGACAAGTAATGAAAGGTTGAGGTAGACATTTACCCGGTGACAGGTGTCTTCTTGGCTGGGGGCTGCGGCTGAGGCGGGTGTTTAACCTTGACCAGCATGTTGAACTTCAGAGGCTTGTTCTGAACTACACGGGGAAACTTCTGGAAATGAAGACACACTGCCATCGCTATCGAGGACGACTCCATCTCAAAATAAATCTAAGAGAGAGAGAGGGGACAAGAGGGAGGGATAAGGATGAGACTGTTGTCCTCCTTCAAGACCTAAAAACACTTGACTGTTGGACTTGTCCTCCTTCAAGACCTAAAAACACCTGACTGTTGTCCTCCTTCAAGACCTAAAAACACCTGACTGTTGTCCTTGTCCTCCTTCAAGACCTAAAAACACCTGACTGTTGGACTTGTCCTCCTTCAAGACCTAAAAACACCTGACTGTTGTCCTCCTTCAAGACCTAAAAACACCTGACTGTTGTCCTCCTTCAAGACCTAAAAACACCTGACTGTTGTCCTCCTTCAAGACCTAAAAACACCTGACTGTTGTCCTTGTCCTCCTTCAAGACCTAAAAACACCTGACTGTTGGACTTGTCCTCCTTCAAGACCTAAAAACACCTGACTGTTGGACTTCTTCAAGACCTAAAAACACCTGACTGTTGTCCTTGTCCTCCTTCAAGACCTAAAAACACCTGACTGTTGGACTTGTCCTCCTTCAAGACCTAAAAACACCTGACTGTTGGACTTCTTCAAGACCTAAAAACACCTGACTGTTGGACTTGTCCTTCCAGCACTAACTCGTCTTTTCTTACTGATTTCCCTGATAGCTGCTTTAGTCAGGAAGGTTTTACGTGGAAAAACTATGGTTGACTTACCGAGCTTAGCTGTATACACTGACCGTGTTATCTGGGTTGTTCACAGCTGGAATCTTTAAAATTGTGAAACCACCACGTCTGACAGCGACGTTACAAGACGCCACGTCTGACAGCGGCGTTACAAGACGCCACGTCTGACAGCGACGTTACAAGACGCCACGTCTGACAGCGACGTTACAAGACGCCACGTCTGACAGCGACGTTACAAGACGCCACGTCTGACAGCGACGTTACAAGACGCCACGTCTGACAGCGACGTTACAAGACGCCACGTCTGACAGCGACGTTACAAGACGCCACGTCTAACAGCGACGTTACAAGACGCCGCGTCTGACAGCGACGTTACAAGACGCCGCGTCTGACAGCGACGTTACAAGACGCCACGTCTAACAGCGACGTTACAAGACGCCACGTCTAACAGCGATACTACAAGACGCCACGTCTAACAGCGATACTACAAGACGCCACGTCTAACAGCGATACTACAAGACGACAGGTCTAACAGCGATACTACAAGACGACAGGTCTAACAGCGATGTTACAAGACGCCACGTCTAACAGCGACGTTACAAGACGCCACGTCTAACAGCGACGTTACAAGACGCCACGTCTAACAGCGACGTTACAAGACGCCACGTCTAACAGCGACGTTACAAGACGCCACGTCTAACAGCGACGTTACAAGACGCCACGTCTAACAGCGATACTACAAGACGCCACGTCTAACAGCGATACTACAAGACGACAGGTCTAACAGCGATGTTACAAGACGCCACGTCTAACAGCGACGTTACAAGACGCCACGTCTAACAGCGACGTTACAAGACGCCACGTCTAACAGCGACGTTACAAGACGCCAGGTCTAACAGCGACGTTACAAGACGCCAGGTCTAACAGCGATACTACAAGACGCCACGTCTAACAGCGATTTTACAAGACGCCACGTCTAACAGCGACGTTACAAGACGCCACGTCTAACAGCGATTTTACAAGACGCCACGTCTAACAGCGATATTACAAGACGCCACGTCTAACAGCGACGTTACAAGACGCCACGTCTAACAGCGATTTTACAAGACGCCACGTCTAACAGCGACGTTACAAGACGCCACGTCTAACAGCGATTTTACAAGACGCCACGTCTAACAGCGATGTTACAAGACGCCACGTCTAACAGCGATATTACAAGACGCCACGTCTAACAGCGATATTACAAGACGCCACGTCTAACAGCGATATTACAAGACGCCACGTCTAACAGCGACGTTACAAGACGCCACGTCTAACAGCGACGTTACAAGACGCCACGTCTAACAGCGATGTTACAACAACAAAGATATTACTGCCAATAAACACCGTTTCCGCTCTGACATCATAGCACTCATGACATCACAGCAGAACGTAATGCTGAATCAACACTAACCACGCTCCGCTTCGTCAAAAAAAATATCTAAAATTAAATGAACAGTGGGGCGGACAGTGCAGCTGGTTTCACCGTGTCCCTACTGCGGATTCCAACTTTAATATTAGCACTTTTCAATAAACAAGAACCTTTTAAAAAACTTGATGTAAATTAATCTTTCTTTAGTTTATCGTACTACGGTCAACATGTCAGGAAGTTTTGTCACTTTCAAAAAAAAGGGCCATACATCCATTTCAAAGCTCACTACATTGAATCATAAGCGTTAGAAACGGGACGATACGTAGTAACTTATTTTAACGCTACAACTCAGCGAAATGAAGTTGCCACGAGCAGCACCACAAATAAGAGATACAAGATGCAAGACTTTTTGGTCTAACACAGGACCTGCGCATGTGAAATGGTTTGATTCACGCTTTTACAACGTGGTAGCAACGAGACCAAAACAAAGGAGAAATTTAGCTTCGCGCATCGACGCTCTTAGTTGCGGAAATTGACAGACTATGCGATATACCTTCTGCATCATATTGCTGAGTGTATCTTTAAAAGAGATGATGATTAGGTCTTATTAATAGGCTTTCGGCGATTGGTAGTCTAAATTCAGTGTACTTCGTTTTTAACTGCCATTTCCTGAAAGTCAGACTCTTTCCCAAACGCCAAGTCATTTTTCTCAGGTTCAGAAGCAGCTGCATACAACAACCTCTCCGTGGTTATCCTTAGACATTTTCTCCAGAAGACTTGTATAGAGCGTCTAAATCTGCTGTCTACAAGTCTGGTCCAGGAGCGTATTAATCTGCTGTCTACAAGTCTGGTCCAGGAGCGTATTAATCTGCTCTATACAAGTCTGGTCCTGGAGCGTCTTAATCTGCTGTCTACAAGTCTGGTCCCGGAGCGTATTAATCTGCTCTATACAAGTCTGGTCCTGGAGCGTCTTAATCTGCTGTCTACAAGTCTGGTCCCGGAGCGTATTAATCTGCTCTATACAAGTCTGGTCCCGGAGCGTATTAATCTGCTCTATACAAGTCTGGTCCCGGAGCGTATTAATCTGCTCTATACAAGTCTGGTCCAGGAGCGTATTAATCTGCTCTATACAAGTCTGGTCCTGGAGCGTATTAATCTGCTCTATACAAGTCTGGTCCCGGAGCGTATTAATCTGCTCTATACAAGTCTGGTCCCGGAGCGTATTAATCTGCTCTATACAAGTCTGGTCCCGGAGCGTATTAATCTGCTCTATACAAGTCTGGTCCAGGAGCGTATTAATCTGCTCTATACAAGTCTGGTCCCGGAGCGTATTAATCTGCTCTATACAAGTCTGGTCCCGGAGCGTATTAATCTGCTCTATACAAGTCTGGTCCCGGAGCGTATTAATCTGCTCTATACAAGTCTGGTCCCGGAGCGTATTAATCTGCTCTATACAAGTCTGGTCCCGGAGCGTATTAATCTGCTCTATACAAGTCTGGTCCCGGAGCGTATTAATCTGCTCTATACAAGTCGGGTCCCGGAGCGTATTAATCTGCTCTATACAAGTCGGGTCCCGGAGCGTATTAATCTGCTCTATACAAGTCGGGTCCCGGAGCGTCTTAATCTGCTCTATACAAGTCTGGTCCCGGAGCGTATTAATCTGCTCTATACAAGTCGGGTCCCGGAGCGTATTAATCTGCTCTATACAAGTCTGGTCCCGGAGCGTATTAATCTGCTCTATACAAGTCTGGTCCCGGAGCGTATTAATCTGCTCTATACAAGTCGGGTCCCGGAGCGTCTTAATCTGCTCTATACAAGTCTGGTCCCGGAGCGTCTTAATCTGCTCTATACAAGTCTGGTCCCGGAGCGTATTAATCTGCTCTATACAAGTCTGGTCCCGGAGCGTCTAACTAAATAAAACCAAAATATTTAACCTGACTTCATCCAGTGTCCGGAAGAATGTATTTGAGGCAAATGAAAATATGAACATATTTAGAACACGGCCTCCTGTTTTATACAATATTTCCCCAAAATTGTTATATAAAAAAACGTGACGTGTGTCTACATTCAAATTGGTAAAAGTTAATTGCGATATGATTAAAGGCAACAAATATAACCCTATTAGATTGTGGTGCCTGGTCATAACATGTCTGTCTGTGTGTGTGTGTGTCTGTCTCTGTGTGTGTGTCTGTGTGTGTGTCTGTGTCTCTGTGTGTGTGTGTCTGTGTTACCCTGTCGATCAGAGATAGCGAATCGAGGTAGGATCCGAAGCGTTTGACGAGGTCGTGAACCTCTCGGGTTGCCGTAGTCCCCGCGGGGACGTTACTGACGATCAGAAGGCGTTCCTTCAACGTCGTGTCCTGTTGAGAAGCAGAGCGCGTTATAAAGGGTTCATTAACAGGTTACAAAGGGTTCATTAACAGGTTACAAAGGGTTCATTAACAGGTTATAAAGGGTTCATTAACAGGTTATAAAGGGTTCATTAACAGGTTATAAAGGGTTCATTAGTATCTATCAACTCATTATTTCCAGTCCTACTACAGTCACTACTTCCTCACCACGAGGCACTAAACATCTGAAGTGACCTTCCTAGTTAAACGTGTTAACTTACCGTAGTGGTGAGGCCCTTCAGCGTTCGGTACACATCCTCCTGCAATAGAAAGAACACCAATGAGGACTGGACTGTGTGTGTGTGTGTTACCTGAACGAGGCCTGTATCAGGGCAGATCAACGTGAAGGAGAGGAGACAGTCTAGTAGTTTAGGAGGAGACTGTGTGTATATATATATGTGTGTGTGTGGGGGGGTGTGTGGGGGTGTGTGTGTGTGTGTGTGTGTGTGTGTGTGTGTGTGTGTGTGTGTGTGTGTGTGTGTGTGTGTGTGTGTGTGTGTTACCTGAACGAGGCCTGTATCAGGGCAGATCAACGTGAAGGAGAGGAGACAGTCTAGTAGTTTAGGAGGAGACTGTGTGTATATATATATGTGTGTGTGTGGGGGGGTGTGTGGGGGTGTGTGTGTGTGTGTGTGTGTGTGTGTGTGTGTGTGTGTGTGTGTGTGTGTGTGTGTGTGTGTGTGTGTGTGTGTGTGTGTGTTACCTGAACGAGGCCTGTATCAGGGCAGATCAACGTGAAGGAGAGGAGACAGTCTAGTAGTTTAGGAGGAGACTGTGTGTATATATATATGTGTGTGTGGGGGGGGGGGTGTGGGGGTGTGTGTGTGTGTGTGTGTGTTACCTGAACGAGGCCTGTATCAGGGCAGATCAACGTGAAGGAGAGGAGACAGTCTAGTAGTTTAGGAGGAGAATGTGTGTATATATATATGTGTGTGTGTGTTACCTGAACGAGGCCTGTATCAGGGCAGATCAACGTGAAGGAGAGGGGACAGTCTAGTAGTTTAGGAGGAGAATGTGTGTATATATATATATGTGTGTGTGTGTGTGTGTGTGTTACCTGAACGAGGCCTGTATCAGGGCAGATCAACGTGAAGGAGAGGGGACAGTCTAGTAGTTTAGGAGGAGACTGTGTGTAGTTTGTCACCATAACAAAGCTCTTCTGTCCTCCGTCCATACGGATGATGGCCTGTTGGCAGAAACACACTCGTTACCAAGACAACCACCACCCAATGGTATAGTATTGCATCAACAACCAGAGCCAACTTTAAAGAATCCACAACGTTTCAGTGTTTGACGTAGTTAAAATACACTTATAACTGAGAAGGTGAACAGTTAGCATTTTCCATAGAAAACATGTCACAGCGAGAGACCCTCCCCCCCACCAATTTTTTTAAATATTTTTAAATAATTTATTCCATTGAAATACTAGGGTGTGCCGCCTAAGCTTTTTTTTTTTTTTTTTTTCTGGTCGCCTCCAAACAAAGTAAAAATATTTAAAAAATGGTTTAAAAAATTAAAATGTTCTTTGTAAAACTACTAAAAACCAGATCAAGTATATAGAAAAGACATGCAACAAATGTCTAAGATTTTACTGAGTTACAGTACATGAGGAAATCAGTAAATCAAAATGAATAAATTAGGCCCTAATCTATGGATTTCACATCTGGGAATACAGATATTCCGTTCTGTACCATCACTCATTCATATATCTTTATGTACATATTCTTTATCCCTTTACACGTGTGTGTATAAGGTAGTAGTTGTGGAATTGTTAGGTTAGATTACTTGTTGGTTATTACTGCATTGTCGGAACTAGAAGCACAAGCATTTCGCTACACTCGCATTAACATCTGCTAACCATGTGTATGTGACTAATAACATTTGATTTGATTTGATTTTGATTTGAGATATGCATCTGTTGCTGATAAGATACCTTAAAATAAAAAAGATTTATAGAAAAAGATAGAGGGCATGGATCAGAAAACCAGTCAGTATCTGGTGTGACCACCGTTGTCCTCATGCAGCGTGACACATCTCCTTCGCATAGAGTCGACCAGGCTGTTGATTGTGTCCTGTGGAATTGTTTTGGATTCACCATTTGTGTCTTCTAGAGGTCTGAACCAGGAAGTTGATATCAGACCCTTTTCTTACATGAATATGTAACTTTGATTCGTCTTTCCTTCCAGGTCACCTACTTCGTTCATTTTGTAAATATATAATATTTTCTGGAACTAGTACATGTACCCAGAAACAAATAGCTTTTATTAAAATAGACAAACATCCACACGCCACTCGTCACTCGAGGTATAAAATGCATTCGCAGTCAAGAATGTGGAAAAGATGGGCCCGTTTGCAAAGGGTCATATAAAACATTGGCAATTATTTATTTTTTTTGTGAGTGGAAATCCTATGTGAAAGCAATATAGTTTGAGCAAAAGAACGCAGCATTAGCTATCGCAAAATGCATAGCATGAAATTAGCTTTTAAACAGCAACACAACCACGCCCACCACCTAAGCCCCTTTTTGATTTAGATAAAACCCTGCAAACAAATCTACAGACACACAGCCAACCTACCCATCTCTGGTGGGGCAGTATGAAACACACAGCCAACCTACCCATCTTTGGTGGGGCAGAATGAAACACACAGCCAACCTACCCATCTCTGGTGGGGCAGTATGAAACACACAGCCAACCTACCCATCTCTGGTGGGGCAGAATGAAACACACAGCCAACCTACCCATCTCTGGTGAGGCAGTATGAAACACACAGCCAACCTACCCATCTCTGGTGGGGCAGAATGAAACACACAGCCAACCTACCCATCTCTGGTGGGGCAGAATGAAACACACAGCCAACCTACCCATCTCTGGTGAGGCAGTATGAAACACACAGCCAACCTACCCATCTCTGGTGAGGCAGTATGAAACACACAGCCAACCTACCCATCTCTGGTGAGGCAGTCTGAAACACACAGCCAACCTACCCATCTCTGGTGAGGCAGTCTGAAACACACAGCCAACCTACCCATCTCTGGTGAGGCAGTATGAAACACACAGCCAACCTACCCATCTCTGGTGGGGCAGTATGAAACACACAGCCAACCTACCCATCTCTGGTGAGGCAGTATGAAACACACAGCCAACCTACCCATCTCTGGTGGGGCAGTATGAAACACACAGCCAACCTACCCATCTCTGGTGAGGCAGTCTGAAACACACAGCCAACCTACCCATCTCTGGTGGGGCAGTATGAAACACACAGCCAACCTACCCATCTCTGGTGGGGCAGAATGAAACACACAGCCAACCTACCCATCTCTGGTGGGGCAGAATGAAACACACAGCCAACCTACCCATCTCTGGTGAGGCAGTATGAAACACACAGCCAACCTACCCATCTCTGGTGAGGCAGTCTGAAACACACAGCCAACCTACCCATCTCTGGTGAGGCAGTCTGAAACACACAGCCAACCTACCCATCTCTGGTGAGGCAGTCTGAAACACACAGCCAACCTACCCATCTCTGGTGAGGCAGTATGAAACACACAGCCAACCTACCCATCTCTGGTGAGGCAGTATGAAAGACACAGCCAACCTACCCATCTCTGTGCAGGCAGTATGAAACACACAGCCAACCTACCCATCTCTGTGCAGGCAGTATGAAACACACAGCCAACCTACCCATCTCTGGTGGGGCAGTATGAAACACACAGCCAACCTACCCATCTCTGGTGGGGCAGTATGAAACACACAGCCAACCTACCCATCTCTGGTGGGGCAGTATGAAACACACAGCCAACCTACCCATCTCTGGTGAGGCAGTATGAAACACACAGCCAACCTACCCATCTCTGGTGAGGCAGTATGAAACACACAGCCAACCTACCCATCTCTGGTGAGGCAGTATGAAACACACAGCCAACCTACCCATCTCTGGTGAGGCAGTATGAAACACACAGCCAACCTACCCATCTCTGGTGAGGCAGTATGAAACACACAGCCAACCTACCCATCTCTGGTGAGGCAGTATGAAACACACAGCCAACCTACCCATCTCTGGTGAGGCAGTATGAAACACACAGCCAACCTACCCATCTCTGGTGAGGCAGTATGAAACACACAGCCAACCTACCCATCTCTGGTGAGGCAGTATGAAACAAACAGCCGACCTACCCATCTCTGGTGAGGCAGTATGAAACACACAGCCAACCTACCCATCTCTGGTGAGGCAGTATGAAACACACAGCCAACCTACCCATCTCTGGTGGGGCAGTATGAAACACACAGCCAACCTACCCATCTCTGGTGGGGCAGTATGAAACACACAGCCAACCTACCCATCTCTGGTGGGGCAGTATGAAACACACAGCCAACCTACCCATCTCTGTGCAGGCAGTATGAAACACACAGCCAACCTACCCATCTCTGGTGAGGCAGTATGAAACACACAGCCAACCTACCCATCTCTGGTGAGGCAGTATGAAACACACAGCCAAACCTACCCATCACTGGTGAGGCAGTATGAAACACACAGCCAACCTACCCATCTCTGGTGAGGCAGTATGAAACACACAGCCAACCTACCCATCTCTGGTGAGGCAGTATGAAACACACAGCCAACCTACCCATCTCTGGTGAGGCAGTATGAAACACACAGCCAACCTACCCATCTCTGGTGAGGCAGTATGAAACACACAGCCAACCTACCCATCTCTGGTGAGGCAGTATGAAACACACAGCCAACCTACCCATCTCTGGTGAGGCAGTATGAAACACACAGCCAACCTACCCATCTCTGGTGGGGCAGTATGAAACACACAGCCAACCTACCCATCTCTGGTGAGGCAGTATGAAACACACAGCCAACCTACCCATCTCTGTGCAGGCAGTATGAAACACACAGCCAACCTACCCATCTCTGGTGGGGCAGTATGAAACACACAGCCAACCTACCCATCTCTGTGCAGGCAGTATGAAACACACAGCCAACCTACCCATCTCTGTGCAGGCAGTATGAAACACACAGCCAACCTACCCATCTCTGGTGAGGCAGTATGAAACACACAGCCAACCTACCCATCTCTGGTGAGGCAGTATGAAACACACAGCCAACCTACCCATCTCTGGTGGGGCAGTATGAAACACACAGCCAACCTACCCATCTCTGGTGAGGCAGTATGAAACACACAGCCAGCCTACCCATCTCTGTGCAGGCAGTATGAAACACACAGCCAACCTACCCATCTCTGTGCAGGCAGTATGAAACACACAGCCAACCTACCCATCTCTGGTGAGGCAGTATGAAACACACAGCCAACCTACCCATCTCTGTGCAGGCAGTATGAAACAGTTGTAGAGTCCAGGTTTATATCCGTAAGGCTTCACCAGAGCCAGAACATCTTCCTCTGTATAGCCAGTCTCTGGTAAACCTTCGATCTTCACAAACGTATTATTTCCACAGCCAGGCTACACACACAAAGAGAATGAGAGAGGGGGAGAGAAAGAGAGAGAGGGAGGGAGGGAGAGAGAGAAAGGGAGAGAAAGAGGGCGGGATTTTACATTAACAGATAAAGGTGAAGTCAGGTATAGATAAAGTTGATAGTGGCTGTTTAAAGAACTGACCCAGACTACTTTCAGCGTGAGGAACCATCCAACATAGTTTAAAATTACTGAGCTTCACCTTTAATATGATTCATGCATAGTTTAAAATGGCTGTTTTTATGTGGTGAGGCCAAAGACAAATATTCCACATCGCGTGCACAATAAACTTCTTCAAATTCTAAATTACATAGACAAATAAATACAACTTTACTTAGGGTACAAGACAAACACAAGATGGTGCATTGTTTGACCTAAAAGCCTCAGAGCGCTGTGTTCCCACCACCACGGCCCAGCTACAGTGACTCACTGGGCCACGGCTTAGGTGGACATGCTTTGACGAGGTGGCTGGGACTTTTCATAGTTTACTCTGACCTGCACGCTCCACGTCCTTAGCGTCACCATGGGTGATAAAAACACAATTCCCCCAAAATAACACTAGAGCTGACGTTAACAACCACTGGCGTGACTAGTGCCTTCGCGTAAAAAGTCAAAAACGTACCCGTTTAGGAATGAGGGTACTTTTCAGTGGAAGGAGGGGGGCAGCCCCCTTAGCCGTGGTTGGCTGAGCCTTGGTATTAGCCCCCGTCCCTCTGGGTGTGGTCTTGGGACCGTCAGTTTGCGGTTTAGTTGCGGCTGTAGAAGACATTTTGGTTGCGGTTGACTTGGTGGTGCTGGTGTGGGACTTGGCTGCTGAAGCTTTTCTGATTGAGGGGGAGAGAGAGGGAGGAAGATGAGGAGCAGAGAGCGAGAGAGAGGAAGATGAGGAGTAGAGAGAGAGAGGCATTTTGTACCTTGATAAATGGTAACTAAACGTTAAAAAAAGCATGCGTTGATGAACACCCAAAATCTTACAGTAACTAACGTAATTGTAAACCCTTTAGAAGAAAATTGGTAGTGTCTTATAGCATGGCATTATTTAATAAATACTCGTTTCTGATTGTCTTGAAGGGAATTATTTCCCTGTAACACACGGTATATCAGCACGGTAGAGTTCAACGGCTAATAAATTATAACATGCTCTATGTTTGAGCTGCTTTTGAAAGCAAAAGCAGAATTGAAAACATGAACCTTTATTGCACTGTTGAATTTGATTTTCATAATAGCAAGCGAAGACTAATGGTTTGGTTAGCTAAACTAGCAAGTCTGTTCGGTTACCAAGGCAACGGCTATCTAGTAAACTTGCTAGCTACTTCAGTGGACATTGAAAACATTTCTACCAGCAAATGTGTTCAATTATACCCATGGTATAAAAGGGATAATCAATTTGGGCCGCTAATTAATTAGATAATACTGTATATAGAGTTAAGTCTAGTATATACAGTAGGATATGTATTAGTTAACTAATTATAAATCATACCCAGTCGTTAGATTAGTTCAATATTTAAGGACGCAACAGTCGTTCGTTGTAATGCTCGACTGACAACGTTTTTATCCCTTGCTAGCTAACTAGCTACGGCTAACACACAGCTACGACCCTCTGCAGCGAGGCCCAGAATAACAGCAAAGTAGCTGTATTTGCAGTGGCTTATGTAGTTGTTTTCTCCTGGCATTAATTTGGATACATCCATAACAATTAGCTGATGCTTGATTTTGCCTGGCTGGCACAGCTAGGAATGTTTGTCTTCTCGTCAGGACACACAACACTTCAAAGAGATCACATTACACATCAGAAACCAGGCTAGAAGCTAGCTAAATAGTTTGTTGTTAGCAAACCTGACAATATTTTATATAGATTTTTATTTAACCTTTACTTAACTAGGCAAGCCAGTTAAGAGCAAATTCTTATTTACAATGACGGCCTACCCCGGCCAAACCCTAGCGACGCTGGGCCAATGGTGCGCCGCCCTATGGGACTCCCAATCACGGCCGGTTGTGATACAGCTTGGAATCGAACCAGGGTCTGTGATGACGCCTCTAGCACTGAGATGCAATGCCATAGACCGCAGCGCCACTCGGGAGCCCAAATATGACAACTTAATTAACATATCAGTTACTGCAAACAGCTGGTGAAACTAGAAACACGAGGGAGGATTTGACAGCATAGCACCACTAAACTAGAAACATGAGGGAGGATGTGACATCATAGCAACACTAAACTAGAAACATGAGGGAGGATATGACATCATAGCAACACTAAACTAGAAACATGAGGGAGGATATGACATCATAGCAACACTAAACTAGAAACATGAGGGAGGATATGACATCATAGCAACACTAAACTAGAAACATGAGGGAGGATATGACATCATAGCAACACTAAACTAGAAACATGAGGGAGGATATGACATCATAGCAACACTAAACTAGAAACATGAGGGAGGATATGACATCATAGCAACACTAAACTAGAAACATGAGGGAAGATTTGACAGCATAGCAACACTAAACTAGAAACATGAGGGAGGATATGACATCATAGCAACAATAAACTAGAAACATGAGGGAGGATGTGACATCATAGCAACACTAAACTAGAAACATGAGGGAGGATATGACATCATAGCAACACTAAACTAGCAACATGAGGGAGGATATGACATCATAGCAACACTAAACTAGAAACATGAGGGAGGATATGACATCATAGCAACACTAAACTAGAAACATGAGGGAGGATATGACATCATAGCAACACTAAACTAGAAACATGAGGGAGGATATGACATCATAGCAACACTAAACTAGAAACATGAGGGAGGATATGACATCATAGCAACACTAAACTAGAAACATGAGGGAGGATATGACATCATAGCAACACTAAACTAGAAACATGAGGGAGGATATGACATCATAGCAACACTAAACTAGAAACATGAGGAAGGATATGACATCATAGCAACACTAAACTAGAAACATGAGGGAGGATATGACATCATAGCAACACTAAACTAGAAACATGAGGGAGGATATGACATCATAGCAACACTAAACTAGAAACATGAGGGAGGATATGACATCATAGCAACACTAAACTAGAAACATGAGGGAGGATATGACAGCATAGCACCAGAGGGGCCTTCAGGATTTCCTGTTCATCACCACGATATCATCAGAGGATCCAGAATAATGAAACGCTAGCTAGCTAGGCTACATTTTGTTCCTGGCTGGACCTGCGTTTACAATGTTTCCTACTTCAGTTTGTCTGGTTGTTGGTTTATCTTCCTGTGACTTTGTAGCAAGTACGGTCTGCAAGTGCAGGTGCATATTGCGTCATGATTGCACGGTGGTTCGATATCATTACTAAAAAATGTTATGCATTGGAGTGGAGACCGTAATTTTATTTATTTGTTGGGGGGGGGGGGGGGGGCTTGCCTGTTTTGAATGCTATTTTGGCATTAATATGTGTCACATATTAGTTTACAAACAATGTAATATATATATATATATATAAATAATTGAGTTAATAAAGCCACATACAAACATGGTCTCTTTTTTGTTTTCTTGAGTAAGGCAGCTCCAAAATGCAGGTGTTTCACGATGATGTTGGGACTCTGCTATTGGGACAGCTTTATGTAGGCCCAAACAGTTTGTGAGCACCGTTCGTCACCTTTACAGTGCAATTAATGTATTGTTTAGCGTTGTGGTGTGTTGTCCTTTGCTGGCATGGATCCCACTACTTTTTGTTGTTGCCCCATAAAGATTTACATGCTAAAATCCCCACCGTATACAGTTGAAGTCAGAAGTTTACATACACTTAGGTTGGAGTCATTAAAACTTGTTTTTCAACAACTCCACAAATATCTCTTTAAACTATAGTTTTGGTAAGTCAGTTAGGACATCTACTTTGTGCATGACACAAGTCATTTTTCCAACAATTGTTTACAGACAGATTATTTCACTTATAATTCACTGTATCACAATTCCAGTGGGTCAGAAGTTTACATACACTAAGTTGACTGCCTTTAAACAGCTTGGAAAATTTCAGAAATTATGTCATGGCTTTAGAAGCTTCTGATAGGCTAATTGACATAATTTGAGACAATTGGAGGTGTACCTGTGGATGTATTTCAAGGCCTACCTTCAAACTCAGTGCCTCTTTGCTTGACATCATGGGAAAATCAAAAGAAATCAGCCAAGACCTCAGAAAAAAAATTGTAGACCTCCACAAGTCTGGTTCACCCTTGGGAGCAATTTCCAAACGACTGAAGGTACCACGTTCATCTGTACAAACAATGGTACGCAAGTATAAACACCATGGGACCATGCAGCCGTCATACCGCTCAGGAAGGAGATGCATTCTGTCTCCTAGAGATGAACGTACTTCAGTGTGAAAAGTGCAAATCAATCCCAGAACAACAACAAAAGGACCTTGTGAAGATGCTGAAGGAAACAGGTAAAAAATTATCTAAATCCACAGTAAAACGAGTCCTATATCGACATAACCTGAAAGGCCGCTCAGCAAGGAAGAAGCCACTGCTGCAAAACCGGCATTAAAAAAGCCATACTACGGTTTGCAACTGCACATGGGGACAAAGATCGTACTTTTTGGAGAAATGTCCTCTGGTCTGATGAAACAAAAATAGAACTGTTTGGCCATAATGACCATCGTTATGTTTGGAGGAAAATGGGGGACGCTTGCAAGCCGAAGAACACCATCCCAACCGTGAAGCACGGGGTGGCAGCATCATATTATGGGGGTTCTTTGCTGCAGGAGGGACTGGTGCACTTCACAGAATAGATAGCATCATGAGGTAGGAAAATTATGTGGACATATTGAAGCAACATCTCAATACATCAGTCAGGAAGTTAAAGCTTGGTCGCAAATGGGTCTTCCAAATGGACAATGACCCATAGCATACAACAAAGTTAAGGTATTGGAGTGGCCATCACAAAGCCCTGACCTCAATCCCATAGGAAATGTGTGGGTAGAACTGAAAAAGCGTGTGCAAGCAAGGTGGCCTACAAACCTGACTCCGTTACACCAGCTCTGTTTGGAGGAATGGGCCAAAATTCACCCAACTTATTGTGGGAAGCTTGTGGAAGGCAACCTGAAACGTTTGACCCAAGTTAAACAATATAAAGGCAATGCTACCAAATACTAATTGATTGTATGTAAACTTCTGACTCACTGGGAATGTGATTTTTATTTTACCGTTATTTTACCAGGTAAGTTGACTGAGAACAGGTTCTCATTTGCAGCAACGACCTGGGGAATAGTTACAGGGGAGAGGAGGGGGATGAATGAGCCAATTGTAAACTGGGGATTATTAGGTGACCATGATGGTTTGAGGGCCAGATTGGGAATTTTAGTCAGGACACCGGGGTTAACACCCCTACTCTTACGATAAATGCCATGGGATCTTTAATGACCTCAGAGAGTCAGGACACCCGTTTAACGTCCCATCCGAAAGACGGCACCCTACACAGGGCAGTGTCCCCAATCACTGCCCTGGGGCATTGGGATATTTCTTAGACCAGAGGAAAGAGTGCCTCCTACTGGCCCTCCAACACCACTTCCAGCAGCATCTGGTCTCCCATCCAGGGACTGACCAGGACCAACCCTGCTTAGCTTCAGAAGCAAGCCAGCAGTGGTATGCTGCTGGTGATGAAAGTGATAAAAGCTGAAATAAATCAATCTCTCTACTATTATTCTGATATTTCACATTCTTAAAATAAAGTGGTTATCCTAACTGACCAAAGACAGGGACTTTTTACTAGGATTAAATGTCAGGAATTGTGAAAAACTGAGTTTATTAAATGTATTTGGCTAAGATGTAAACTTCCGACTTCAACTGTACATGTTACAATATTCACGTTGTCAGACAGAATGGCAGCTAACGCCAGGAACGTCAAAGATGATAGTAGCTACTGTGAATTTCCCGGTACAAGATAGTAATATGACGATATTTAGTAAATTAGTTATCACACTTGCATAAAAAAATAAATAATAATAATTACATTTTGACTATCATAGCTCTGTATTCATGGAAAATCACCGTGGCTTTGGCAAGTCCTTTGTCCTCCTCTGGCTTCTATACCAGCGAGCTACTAACACTACTGGGATGGCCCCTTGACTCACCACCTCTATGGCCACGAAGATGTTGTGTATGGATCGTGGAGGTGTTATACTGTACTGCATGAAAATCCTTATTGGTTCTACATGAAAGACCATGTAGTGAGCAATACAATCCTAATAAGTGTGGTGGACATGTTTTTCTGTACGATTCCAGTTTTTTAAAAGCCGCAGATCGTCCAAGGGGGGAGGGCTGCAGAAAGCATTAGAACATGACAGGGCTGCCCGACTGCAAGGAGAGAGGCTGGCTGAGGTGGTTAGTAAAAAGGTATTTCACCTGTGGTACTGTTTACCCATTTAGCAACAGTATAATCACATCACACAACATTTAGATGCATTCTGTAATTTCATGTTGTTTTTCTTATCATCGTTACAGGCTAAATTGCAAGTGCTGTCCTTTGAAGAAAGGAGAGAGAGAGAAGGAGAGAGAGAAGGAGAGAGAGAGAGAGGGAGAGGGAGAGAAGATGAGAGATACTGGAACTGACCACTTCCTGTCTATCTGGAGTGATGTTTGACATCATGGAGTATCAGAGGGTTTTCCCAGGGTCTCCGGACCACCTCGCTGGTGCACCTGCATGAATTGCAGGGAGACTCCTGCACCTAACATAACCTCTCCATTTCACCACTGGAATATTCCATTTATTTATTACCAAGGATGTTTACATAAAAAGGCTAACACTTTCTACGACTTCACTGTATATTAATTCTTAATTTTGGATCCCAATTAGGAAAAATACTCAATTTGGTGACATCTTTGAAAAAAAATGTTGTGTGTACATTTTTCCTTGGTCTGGGTGACATCACTTCAGAATTTTCCCTTTTCCCTTATTTTGAGGAAGTTTACAGAGACCACCTTGTATTCTTATTTGTCTCCCTAATAAAACTCTGACATGCTCTGTGTAAAATCGGAGCGACTTGTTTTGTACTGTATTTATACCACGGTAGTCCCATACATCTCTCTGGATAACTACACGCCTGTAGGTCTGCTCGTTTGAAGTGTAAAGACCAGAGACATCCAGGAAAAGAGACCAGTCGAGTAAATCATTCCAGAACCATTTCAAATGTACAATAATGATGACTAGATGCACAAGTATTGTTTCTCACACAAGTTTATTGTTGCCCACACAAACATCCCTTATATATGACTGGTTGGTGATCTCTTTCAACAACAATTCAGAGTACTGTGTAGGTTCTCACACACTTCCTGGGAACGACCAAATCTGACGACGACAGGGGAAAGCGTGATCTGATCACATGATCCTTCTCCTTAGCAGACCCCCAATTGAGATCCCAGTCTTCACAACACTTCTCTCCGAAGTTCTGGGATGTTGGGGATAGTCCTTTGACGTTTTCAAATGCGTAGACACTTCACCTTCGAGACTTGGTTATTGTAGAGTCTCCTTTTAGCTGAAAGAGAACAATAATTTGGTGAGTCTATAGAATTAACTAAATCACACCAGATTAAACCAATTCCATTCTAAACCATAAGACCATAATTATTGGAGTCATGACAGCTGGGGCAAGTGTCACCAACGAAAACCCCCGATGACAAGTTGACCATCCCTGAGCTAGATCAGAGATAATTCTAAACTAGTTTTAGAATTGTGTTGTTCAATAGCTGACTGAAGATGAGGCGTTCAGATCAAAGACACAAGATGTGCAGTCGAGATCGTTTTCTACAGTGCCGCGTTACAATTGCGAGATGAAAATTTTAAACAAAAGTTGCCACTTGTAGAAAATGTGTGTCTTGAAATAGCAGAAACAGAGTAGTTTTTAACTTGTCAGAAATGTCAGCAAGGCAGGCTAGCTACGTACAGCAAAATAGCTAGCTACGTACAGCAAAATAGCTAGCTACGTACAGCAAAATAGCTAGCTACGTACAGCAAAATAGCTAGCTATGTACAGCAAAATAGCTAGCTATGTACAGCAAAATAGCTAGCTATGTACAGCAAAATAGCTAGCTATGTACAGCAAAATAGCTAGCTATGTACAGCAAAATAGCTAGCTATGTACAGCAAAATAGCTAGCTATGTACAGCAAAATAGCTAGCTGCTTAGCTGAAGACAATGTTAGCCCACTGTTCTTGAATGGCTAACAAATGGTTCAGTCTTGTCACAAGACTTGACATGTTGAATCTGTAATACTCCTGCCAAAAACAAGCGTTATAAAACTAGACTGTTCAGATCAAACAAACTGTCGCGCCATGTCTCGTCTTACGTCTCTGAGCTTCGTGGCTATTCTGTGCCAGTACACTTGTGTGAACTGAAGCAGCTAGCGTAGCTAACCAATATCAGCATGGTTTCAGACACGTAAAGAAAGTTAAGTAACGTTATACACTTAAATTACGACTAAACTAGTGAAGCCACAATTTACATTCCAAAATTAAACAAACCGATGTCGCAGTCTGCTAACAAGCTACTAGCTAATGTTAACTATTGGACAGCTGTCTCGAAATAATTCAAAACAAGAAATCCAAAATATTGCCATACATATTTATAACTAAAAAGCAACATTTCACTTATTATCTAGCTAACCATGTCTTACCTTTTCAGTCGAAAAAATAAATAATCAAATTCTGGGTCGGTTTTGAATCCCTTCAACTGCATTAGTTCTCTCCACTGTGTGAAAGCAAATCCGAGGTTCTCTCATCTTGCACTCTATCGCTTTCCCTTTTTTTTGCCTGTCTACTCTCCAAATGTATCCGTTTCTTTGGCTTAGATCACGCGTCAAACTCATTCCACGGAGGGCCGAGTGTCAGCGGGGTTTTCCATCCATCCTCGGAGGGCCTGTTGTCTGGACCTCTGGCAGTCTCTATGAGGGTACCACAGGGTTCAATTCTCGGGCCGACTCTCTTCTCTGTATACGTCGATGATGTTGCTCTTGCTGCTGGTGATTCTCTGATCCACCTCTACGCAGACGACACCATTCTGTATACTTCTGGCCACTCTTTGGACACTGTGTTAACTAACGTCCAGATGAGCTTCAATGCCATACAACTCTCCTTCCGTGGCCTCCAACTGCTCTTAAATGCAAGTAAATCTAAATGCATGCACTTCAACTGTTCGCTGCCCACACCTGCCCGCCCGTCCAGCATCACTACTCTGGACGGTTTTGAATTAGAATATGTGGACAACTACAAATACCTAAAGCCTCCTTCACTCATGCTGTCAAACATACCCTCGTAAAACTGACTATCCTACTGATCCTCGACTTCGGCGATGTCATTTACAAAATAGCCTCCAACACTCTACTCAACAAATTGGATGCAGTCTATCCCAGTGCCATCAGTTTTGTCACCAAAGCCCCATATACTACCCACCACTGCGACCTGTATGCTCTCGTTGAATGGCCCTCGCTTCATACTCGTCGCCAAACCCACTGGCTCCAGGTCATCTACAAGTCTCTGCTAGGTAAAGCCCCGCCTTATCTCAGCTCACTGGTCACCATAGCAGCACCCACCCGTAGCACGCGCTCCAGCAGGTATATCTCACTGGTCATCCCCAAAGCCAACACAAAATTTGGCCGCCTTTCCTTCCAGTTCTCTGCTGCCAATGACTGGAACGAACTGCAAAAATCTCTGAAGCTGGAGACTCTTACCTCCCTCACTAGCTTTAAGCACCAGCTGTCAGAGAAGCTCACAGATCACTGCCCCTGTACATAGCTCATCTGTAAATAGCCCATCCAATCTACCTCGTCCCCATACTGTATTTATGTATTTATCTTGCTCCTTTGCACCCCAGTATCTCTACTTGCACATTCATCTTCTGCACACCCTACCATTCCAGTGTTTAATTGCTATATTGTAATTACTTCGCCACCATGGCCTATTTATTGCTTTACCTTATCTTACCTCATTTGCACATACTGTATATAGATTTTTCTACTGTATTATTGACTGTATGTTTGTTTATTCCATGTGTAACTCTGTGTTGTTGTATGTGTCGAACTGCTTTGCTTTATCTTGGCCAGGTCGCAGTTGTAAATGAGAACTTGTTCTCAACTGGCCTACCTGGTTGAATAAAAGGTTAAATAGAATCTAAAAAAAATCCTAGTGCCTGATTGATTAATTAAGGTCAGTAATTAGTAAGGAACACTCTCACCTGGTTGTCTAGGGCTTGGAAGGGAAAAACCCAAAACCCGCAGACCCCCAGCCCTCCGCGGAATGAGTCTGGCTTAGATGGAGTAGTTGCTGCTGAGGTCGTTTGCTTTTTGCGGCTGCAAGCTAGCTATTTCCAACAGCCATTGGTCAGGTTTCGCCATGGGCTCAGCTAGCTAGCGCACACCGCCTCCTCAATGATGGAAAACAAGTCACTCATTGTGCGCGCGCCACAAAATCTGGCAGGATAATCCGACCCGAAGATTAATACAGCAGTTCTCAGGCAGGCTCACTGTTGTTACAGTCACATTTCATTGGATGACAACTAGCGACTTATTGGAGACATAATAAATGTATACAATTAAAATTCTATAGTGCAGCTTTAACTAATTATATTATACTATATATATATATATATATTCCAAGTGACAACCTCATGTATATATAGAGAGTTAAAGGGGAATTTCACCCTGGTTCTGCCATGGCAGATTTTGGGCTGATGAGTGGCACATATTTTACATTCTTTAAAGTAGCCACCCTTTGCTTTGATGATAGCTTTGCACACTCATGGCATCCTGTCAACCAGCTTCATGAGGTTGTCACTTGTAATGCATTTCAATTAACAGGTGTGCCTTGTTAAAAGTAAATGTGTGGTATTTTTTCCCTTTTTAATGTGTTTGAGCTGATCAGATTTGTTCTGAGAAGGTAGGGGTGGTATACAGAAGATAGCACTATTTGGTAAAAGACAAAGTTACTCCTTCAAGACTGTTCGACAAGCATTCCTCATGATGCTGGTTGAGAGAATTCCAAGTGTGCAAAGCTGTCATCAAGGCAAAGGGTGGCTACTTTGAAGAATCTCAAATATAAAATATACTTGAATTTGTTTAACAATTTTTTGGTTACTACATGATTCCATATGTTTAATTTCATAGTTTTGATGCCTTCACTATTATTCCACAATGTAGAAAATAGCCATGAAGTGCTTTGAATGGCTGGTCATGGCTCACATCAACACCATTATCCCAGACAAAACTCAATTTGCATACCGCCCCAAAAGATCCACAGTTGATGCAATCTCTATTGCACTCTACACTGCCCTTTCCCTCCTGGACAAAAGGAACACCTATGTGAGAATGCTTTTCATTGACTACAGCTCAGCGTTCAACACCATAGTGCCCTCAAAGCTCATCACTAAGCTAAGGACCCTGGGACTAAACACCTCCCTCTGCAACTGGATCCTGGACTTGATGACAGGCCGCCCCCAGGTGGTAAGAGTAGGTAACAACACACTGATCCTCAACACGGGTGCCCCTCAGGGGTGTGTGCTCCGTCCCCTCCTGTTCACTCATGACTGCACGGCCAGGCACGACTCCAACACCATCATTAAGTTTCCGATGACAACAGTGGTAGGCCTGATCACCAACGACGACGAGGCAGCATATAGGGAGGTGGTCAGAGACCTGGTCGTGTGGTGCAAGGACAACTTCTCCCTCAACGTGATCAAGACAAAATGAGATGATTGTGGACTACAAGAAAAGGAGGACCGAGCACACCCCCATTCTCATCGACGGGGCTGTAGTGCAGCAGGTTGAGAGCTTTAACTTCCCTGGTGTCCACATCACCAACAAACTAACATGGTCCAAGCACGCCAAGACAGTCGTGAAGAGGGCACGACAAAGCCCCCCTCAGGAAACTAAAAAAGATTTGGGTCCTCAGATCCTCAAAAGGTTCTACAGCTGCACCATCAAGAGCATCCTGACTGGTTATATCACAGTCTGGTAAGACAACTGCTCGATCTCCGACCGCAAGGCACTACAGAGGGTAGTGCGAACGGCCCAGTACATCACTGGGGCCAAGCTTCCTGCCATCCAGGCCCTCTATACAAGGCGGTGTCAGAGGAAGGTCCTAAAAATTTTCAAAGACTCCAGCCACCCTAGTCATAGACCGTTCTCTCTGCTACCGCACGGTAAGCGGTACCGGAGAGCCAAGGCTAGGTCCAAGAGGCTTCTACCCGCAAGCCATAAGACTACTGAACAATCAAATGGCTAACCAGACTACTTGCATTGCGCCCCCCCCCCCCCCCCTTCCCCTCTTCCACTGCTGCTACTCTGTTATTATCTATGCAAAAGTCACTTTAATAATTCTACCCACATGTATATATTATCTCAACTAACCGGTGCCCCCGCACATTTACTCTGTACCGGTACCACCTGTATATAGCGTCACTATTGTTATTTTACTGCTGCTGTTTAATTAATTGTTACTTTTATTAATTTTTAGGTATTTTTCTTAAAACTGCATTGTTTGTAAGTCAGCATTTCACAGTAAGGTCTACACCTGTTGTATTCGGGGCATGTGACAAACACAATGACTACCTAAGTTAGCTAGCTAATGTTAGAGTCCTGTATTGAAATCGGAAAGCCATCAGCTGAATACTATAGCTATCTTTTTGGTATACACACTGTCAAATCAACCCGTTTCATCACATGACAGTCACTGCTGGACTCGTAACTTTAGCAGAGTAAACATTTGTTCTTTATACCTCTGATTGACTTCAGCTAACGTAAAAAAAGTAAGCTAGCTAAAGTAAACTAGCTAATGTTAGCAAATAAACGTAGCTCAAATCTGCTAGTAATCACTCCGTTACTAAAAATAAAAATTGTCAATATAGCTCACTAACTAGCTAACTCACTGTGTGTTTGTAACATTAGCAATGATGAATGTGCATAAACGGTCCATGGTTGGTTAGTTGGTTTTTAGCTGGATAGCAATCTAACTGCCAATATAGTTATAATAATTATATAATTATAGTTATATAATATAGTTAGCTAGCAGCAAGCAGACAATATTGAAAATGTCCATGTTAGGTATGGTTAGCTAGCCAGTCTAATAGAAATCAATGCAATTAGTGGGGTGGGTAAAAGCCCGTAGAAATGTCTGGAAACCCTCCGCCCAGCCCGTAGTAAGGTGTAGGGGTAGTACTGTTCTTCATGGAAACTAGGGCTCTCCAACCCTGTTCTTCATGGAGACTAGGGCTCTCCAGCCCTGTTCTTCATGGAGACTAGGGCTCTCCAACCCTGTTCTTCATGGAGACTAGGGCTCTCCAGCCCTGTTCTTCATGGAGACTAGGGCTCTCCAACCCTGTTCTTCATGGAGACTAGGGCTCTCCAACCCTGTTCTTCATGGAGACTATGGCTCTCCAACCCTGTTCTTCATGGAGACTAGGGCTCTCCAGCCCTGTTCTTCATGGAGACTAGGGCCCTCCAACCCGGTTCTTCATGGAGACTAGGGCTCTCCAGCCCGGTTCTTCATGGAGACTAGGGCTCTGTTCTTGGAGAGAAACCCCCTAGGTTTTCGCTCCAACCTCACTTGTAACTTACCCGGGTCAGCTTTTTTTTTATTTAACTCGGCAAGTCAGTTAAGAACAAATTCTAATTTACAATGACGGCCTACCGGGGAACAATGGGTTTAACTGCCTTGTTCAGGGGCAGAACCAAAGATGTTTACCTTGTCAGCTCAGGGATTCGATCTTGCAACCTTTCGGTTACTAGTCCGACACTCTAACCACTAGACTACCTGCCTCCCCTTATCAATCAGATCAGTATTAGAAGCAGGTGTGCTAGATTAAGGTTGTAGTGAAATCCGGACAGTAGCTCTTCGGGAAGAGGGTTGGAGAGCCCCAATGTAGAACCACCATAAAATAAATATTTTCTATCAATCTTCACCATGTGTCTGGCTTGGACTCACAGAATATATTTATATAAACTGTACGGGGCTCTGTAGCATCAAACAGATGGCTAGACATTCAGATATTCAAAAGTTTATTTGTCCAAATCTAAAATACAGGGGTGGGGGTGTACACTATTTAACGCTAACTCAAGAGAACTGGGAAATTCAACAAGAATGTTATATGGTAAAAACAAAAAAACATTTATGTCCAGTGTAGTACAGCTCAGTGTGTCCGAGCGACTCTCAGGTGTAGAGACAAGTGCAGAAAACTATAACTACAGATTATCAGGTGTAGCAATGTGATTTACCCAAAGATATTCCACAGACATGTTGTTTATTTAAAGTCTTATATCCCCATAGATGGAGACGGGTGGGTCTAGTCTTATATCCCCATAGATGGAGACGAGTGGGTCTAGTCTTAGATCTCAGGTGGGTCTAGTCTTATATCTCAGGTGGGTCTAGTCTTATATCCCCATAGATGGAGACGGGTGGGTCTAGTCTTATATCCCCATAGATAGAGACGGGTGGGTCTAGTCTTAGATCTCAGGTGGGTCAAGTCTTATATCCCCATAGATCTCAGGTGAGTCTTAGATCTCAGGTGGGTCTAGTCTTATATCTCAGGTGGGTCTAGTCTTATATCCCCATAGATGGAGACGGGTGGGTCTAGTCTTATATCCCCATAGATCTCAGGTGAGTCTTAGATCTCAGGTGGGTCTAGTCTTATATCCCCATAGATCTCAGGTGGGTCTAGTCTTATATCCCCATAGATGGAGACGGGTGGGTCTAGTCTTATATCTCAGGTGGGTCTAGTCTTATATCTCAGGTGGGTCTAGTCTTATATCCCCATAGATGGAGACGGGTGGGTCTAGTCTTATATCTCCATAGATGGAAACGAGTGGGTCTAGTCTTAGATCTCAGGTGGGTCTAGTCTTATATCCCCATAGATAGAGACGGGTGGGTCTAGTCTTATATCTCCATAGATAGAGACGGGTGGGTCTAGTCTTATATCTCCATAGATAGAGACGGGTGGGTCTAGTTTTATATCCCCATAAATAGAGACGGGTGGGTCTAGTCTTATATCCCCATAGATAGAGAGGGGTGGGTCTAGTCTTATATCTCAGGTGGGTCTAGTCTTATATCTCAGGTGGGTCTAGTCTTATATCCCCATAGATAGAGACGGGTGGGTCTAGTCTTATATCTCCATAGATAGAGACGGGTGGGTCTAGTCTTATATCCCCATAGATGGAGACGGGTGGGTCTAGTCTTATATCCCCATAGATGGAGACGGGTGGGTCTAGTCTTATCTCAGGTGGGTCTAGTCTTATATCCCCATAGATAGAGACGGGTGGGTCTAGTCTTATATCTCAGGTGGGTCTAGTCTTATATCTCCATAGATAGAGACGGGTGGGTCTAGTCTTATATCTCAGGTGGGTCAAGTCTTATATCCCCATAGATCTCAGGTGGGTCTAGTCTTATATCTCCATAGATAGAGACGGGTGGGTCTAGTCTTATATCTCAGGTGGGTCTAGTCTTATATCCCCATAGATCTCAGGTGGGTCTAGTCTTATATCTCCATAGATAGAGACGGGTGGGTCTAGTCTTATATCCCCATAGATAGAGACGGGTGGGTCAAGTCTTATATCTCCATAGATAGAGACGGGTGGGTCTAGTCTTATATCTCAGGTGGGTCTAGTCTTATATCCCCATAGATCTCAGGTGGGTCTAGTCTTATATCCCCATAGATGGAGACGGGTGGGTCTAGTCTTAGATCTCAGGTGGGTCTAGTCTTATATCCCCATAGATGGAGACGGGTGGGTCTAGTCTTATATCTCAGGTGGGTCTAGTCTTAGATCTCAGGTGGGTCTAGTCTTATATCCCCATAGATGGAGACAGGTGGGTCTAGTCTTATATCCCCATAGATAGAGACGGGTGGGTCTAGTCTTATATCCCCATAGATAGAGACGGGTGGGTCTAGTCTTATATCCCCATAGATAGAGACGGGTGGGTCTAGTCTTATATCTCAGGTGGGTCTAGTCTTATATCTCAGGTGGGTCTAGTCTTATATCTGAGGTGGGTCTAGTCTTATATCTCAGGTGGGTCTAGTCTTATATCTCAGGTGGGTCTAGTCTTATATCCCCATAGATAGAGACGGGTGGGTCTAGTCTTAGATCTCAGGTGGGTCTAGTCTTATATCTCAGGTGGGTCTAGTCTTATATCCCCATAGATGGAGACGGGTGGGTCTAGTCTTATATCCCCATAGATGGAGACGGGTGGGTCTAGTCTTATATCTCAGGTGGGTCTAGTCTTATATCTCAGGTGGGTCTAGTCTTATATCCCCATAGATGGAGACGGGTGGGTCTAGTCTTATATCTCAGGTGGGTCTAGTCTTATATCCCCATAGATGGAGACGGGTGGGTCTAGTCTTATATCTCAGGTGGGTCTAGTCTTATATCTGAGGTGGGTCTAGTCTTATATCTCAGGTGGGTCTAGTCTTATATCCCCATAGATAGAGACGGGTGGGTCTAGTCTTAGATCTCAGGTGGGTCTAGTCTTATATCTCCATAGATGGAGACGGGTGGGTCTAGTCTTAGATCTCAGGTGGGTCTAGTCTTAGATCTCAGGTGGGTCTAGTCTTATATCCCCATAGATGGAGACGGGTGGGTCTAGTCTTATATCCCCATAGATGGAGACGGGTGGGTCTAGTCTTATATCTCAGGTGGGTCTAGTCTTATATCTCAGGTGGGTCTAGTCTTATATCTCAGGTGGGTCTAGTCTTATATCTCCATAGATGGAGAGGTGGGTCTAGTCTTATATCCCCATAGATCTCAGGTGGGTCTAGTCTTATATCTCAGGTGGGTCTACTCTTATATCTCAGGTGGGTCTAGTCTTATATCTCAGGTGGGTCTAGTCTTATATCCCCATAGATGGAGACGGGTGGGTCTAGTCTTATATCTCAGGTGGGTCTAGTCTTATATCTCAGGTGGGTCTAGTCTTATATCCCCATAGATAGAGACGGGTGGGTCTAGTCTTATATCCCCATAGATGGAGACGGGTGGGTCTAGTCTTATATCCCCATAGATCTCAGGTGGGTCTAGTCTTATATCCCCATAGATGGAGACGGGTGGGTCTAGTCTTATATCCCCATAGATAGAGACGGGTGGGTCTAGTCTTATATCCCCATAGATAGAGACGGGTGGGTCTAGTCTTATATCCCCATAGATAGAGACGGGTGGGTCTAGTCTTATATCTCAGGTGGGTCTAGTCTTATATCTCAGGTGGGTCTAGTCTTATATCCCCATAGATGGAGACGGGTGGGTCTAGTCTTATATCTCAGGTGGGTCTAGTCTTATATCCCCATAGATGGAGACGGGTGGGTCTAGTCTTATATCTCAGGTGGGTCTAGTCTTATATCTCAGGTGGGTCTAGTCTTATATCTCAGGTGGGTCTAGTCTTATATCCCCATAGATAGAGACGGGTGGGTCTAGTCTTAGATCTCAGGTGGGTCTAGTCTTATATCTCCATAGATGGAGACGGGTGGGTCTAGTCTTATATCTCCATAGATAGAGACAGGTGGGTCTAGTCTTATATCTCAGGTGGGTCTAGTCTTATATCTCCATAGATGGAGACGGGTGGGTCTAGTCTTAGATCTCAGGTGGGTCTAGTCTTATATCTCAGGTGGGTCTAGTCTTATATCCCCATAGATGGAGACGGGTGGGTCTAGTCTTATATCCCCATAGATGGAGACGGGTGGGTCTAGTCTTATATCTCAGGTGGGTCTAGTCTTATATCTCAGGTGGGTCTAGTCTTATATCTCAGGTGGGTCTAGTCTTATATCCCCATAGATAGAGACGGGTGGGTCTAGTCTTATATCTCAGGTGGGTCTAGTCTTATATCTCAGGTGGGTCTAGTCTTATATCTCAGGTGGGTCTAGTCTTATATCCCCATAGATGGAGACGGGTGGGTCTAGTCTTATATCTCAGGTGGGTCTAGTCTTATATCTCCATAGATGGAGAGGTGGGTCTAGTCTTATATCCCCATAGATCTCAGGTGGGTCTAGTCTTATATCTCAGGTGGGTCTAGTCTTATATCTCAGGTGGGTCTAGTCTTATATCTCAGGTGGGTCTAGTCTTATATCCCCATAGATGGAGACGGGTGGGTCTAGTCTTATATCTCAGGTGGGTCTAGTCTTATATCTCAGGTGGGTCTAGTCTTATATCCCCATAGATAGAGACGGGTGGGTCTAGTCTTATATCCCCATAGATGGAGACGGGTGGGTCTAGTCTTATATCCTCATAGATCTCAGGTGGGTCTAGTCTTATATCCCCATAGATGGAGACGGGTGGGTCTAGTCTTATATCCCCATAGATAGAGACGGGTGGGTTTCCACTTCAAAGTGCTACATGTCATGACGCCAGAGGCAGGTTTCCGTCGGTGAGAGAAGACTTGAAATAGACAAGATGACAGCGCACACACACACACTGTTGGATTATTTCACGCTGCATAAAAAAAAAAAACATTTTAATAAAATGGAGGAGCATTTTCTAAATTTAAAAACTGATCACCGTTCAACTGGACACGGGACACTTGAGATTCCCCGTTTCCTTGAGTCGAGGACGAAGACGGCGTCACCGAGGCCGGTGAAAAATGATCTGTGCTACACTGATCTTTGGTTAAATCACATTATCTAATGTAACAATCTGTAATTAAAAGAAAACCGGTGGCCATGAGGAAAATGTCCCAAAGAAACATACAGTAAGACAACACAGTTTGATCGGTGTAAAGTTCAAGGGAATACTTTGTAAAGCTGTGAGGAGGAGTGTCGTTCAAGATCAAACTGCCGTTCAGCTCGTCAAGAGTCATCGGCTTGAAATCCAGCATAATGTCTAATCCCACTAGAGGGTTTACAGTTCACGGAATACAGTTCTGCTACAATGACACGCAGGAATTCTGTTTCTGTATCTAGAATCCACTCCAGGAGGAAGCCCAGTCATCACGATATTGTCTGTAAGACAAAAAAAAAAAATATATATATATATATATATATATATATATATATATATATATCAAAAATATACACACTATTGTTGTTTGAATGACAGTTTTAACCGTGACAGCATAACATCAACATTAGGGTTAACTAATGTGAACATGCTTGCACAGACACAGATTACATTTACAATATCTAGCCTAATTAAAAATAACTCTCATCTCTTGCGTAGTGACCAGACCATACAAAATGTACTTAGGTAGGTAGGTAAACATGGCTGGAGGTAGATACTATCAAGCATAGTTAGGCAAATATTTTTTTTTTGTAGTAAAAACCAGCTTTAGTTTAAGATATTTACAACAATAAATAGTATTATTGTTTCTCCTCACTGTTTGCTAGTAAACTTACCTAGCTAGCTTGAAATAGAATAATGTTATTTATATCTGTTTTGAATCCTATCATTTTGTGCGATTGAAATGCATCCCCGGTCATAATCATAAACAATTATATTACATTGCTAGCTAATAAAATTATTAAGTTGACGATGTTACATAGCTAGCTAGTAAAAGTAAGTTTCCGATGTTACACATTTGCTAACAAGTTACAAAACGCGAGGCTTAGCGCATAACAGGCTAACTAGCTACCCAACTCCAGTCATGTGCTGGTAATTAATCGCTTTAGTTGGCTGGTTGTAATGTTGTAGCTATATCTACGACTAAAAAGGGAAGAGGTTGTACAATCGAGATACAAAATAGCTCTGATTGTAACACCTTTTCTCTTTTTAGTCATAGATATTGCTACCGGTAGTTGTTTAGCTAACTTTGCTACCTAGCCAGCTAGCTAACCTACCTAGCTAAGTTAGCAAACAGAAACAGAAATTACATTTTCCCCCCACTGTAACACAGTAGCATGTTAGTCAACAATACACAATATGGATTTCATTAGATAAACTAAAAATAGCTAGCTAGCTAGGTGGCTCGCAGGAAAAATAACTTACTTATCTAGGCACCGTATTTGTCATCTGCCTTCTTGGGGCTGGCATCGGCTGTAGCTGAGCTTTTAACGTTAGCTAAATCCAAACTCTTTGTTTTCGAATCCTCTTCGCTATATTCCGGTTGAAAGTCACCATGTAGTTAACCGAACATAACAAAATGTTCCATGGTCGAATTCGTGTTGTTGAGAGAATCACTTGAAGACATGACTGGTCAGTTCTTTCAGTTTTGCCCAAAGGATTAAATTGTTCATGTTCACTTCCTTTTAAAACCCACCCCCTTGGGGGAGGGATGGGGGACCAGGGGCACAAAGTTGTAGTCTTTCAGAGACCGGAAACTGTTTTGTATGCTTGTATATTTAGCAAATTAATCCGCTGGACGTCTTTCAGCGACGTTCCTATCGAACAAGGACAACCACAAAAACATACGGTATGATCCGTACCGCATACAGCCGTCGCCAAATGCCACAAAAGCAGGACTACATTTATTTTTGTTGTCTCACCCAACCCACATCAATACACCGGAAGCCGTCATCGGGTGTATCATTCAGCGTGCGAAGCCCAGGCCTGCCTTTCTCCTAAGCAATGATGTATGAAACACACCTCCCTGTCCTAGAAATGCCTCGGGCGTGATGAAAACAAGCACAGATTCCCCCAGGTTGAAATTCCTCTTTAACTAATTATATCATACTGTATATACACTGAGGAAACCAAACATCAGGAACACCTTCCTAATTTAGTTGCAACCCCCCCTAATTAAGTTGCAACCTCCCCCCTAATTAAGTTGCAACCTCCCCCCTAATTAAGTTGCAACCTCCCCCCTAATTAAGTTGCAACCTCCCCCCTAATTAAGTTGCAACCTCCCCCCTAATTAAGTTGCAACCTCCCCCCTAATTAAGCTGCAACCTCCCCCCTAATTAAGTTGCACCCCCCCCCTAATTAAGTTGCACCCCCCCCTAATTAAGTTGCACCCCCCCCCTAATTAAGTTGCACCCCCCCCATAATTAAGTTGCACCCCCCCCTAATTAAGTTGCACCCCCCCTAATTAAGTTGCACCCCCCCCCCCCCCCCCTAATTAGTTAAATTAGTTAAAGTGTCAGTATGTAATTTCAAAGTGTAAGAAAAGGTAGATCTGTTCCGTGTGATCTATTTCTATGCTTAACGTTCCTAAATTTTGTTTTTGCGTCTTTTACTTTCGGTTTCGTTTTTCGGCTTCCAAAACAGCTGAAAATACAATATTTATGTTTATGGAAAATATATTTCACAGAAATGTAGATGGTACAATGACTCTCTATACTATACTAGATTAATGTAGATGGTACAATGACTCTCTATACTATACTAGATGAATGTAGATGGTACAATGACTCTCTATACTATACTAGATGA